>NW_028247014.1:0-435615 GCF_964263255.1 Lissotriton vulgaris | reverse complement strand
CTGCGACAGACCCATGTCATGGGAGTAGCACCCTAGAGCCAAGTCAATGGAGGTTGAGCCAGAGCAGAGTCATGGGAGTGTTGAGTCAGAGCTAAGTCATGGGAGCGTTGAGTCAGAGGCAAGTCATGGGAGCGTTGAGTCAGAGGCAAGTCATGGGAGCGTTGAGTCAGAGGCAAGTCATGGGAGTGTTGAGTCAGAGCCAAGTCATGGGAGTGTTGAGTCAGAGGCAAGTCATGGGAGTGTTAAGTCAGAGGTAAGTCATGGGAGTGTTGAGTCTGAGGCAAGTCATGGGAGTGTTGAGTCAGAGGCAAGTCATGGGAGTGTTAAGTCAGAGGCAAGTCATGGGAGTGTTGAGTCTGAGGCAAGTCATGGGAGTGTTGAGTCAGAGGCAAGTCATGGGAGTGTTGAGTCTGAAGCAAGTCATGGGAGTGTTGAGTCAGAGGCAAGTCATGGAAGCGCCAGGTCAGAGCCAAGTCATAGGAGAGCCGTGGCAAGAGCCAAGTCATGGGAGCGTTGAGTCAGAGGCAAGTCATGGGAGTGTTGAGTCTGAGGCAAGTCATGGAAGTGTTGAGTCAGAGGCAAGTCATGGGAGTGTTAAGTCAGAGGCAAGTCATGGGAGTGTTGAGTCTGAGGCAAGTCATGGGAGTGTTGAGTCAGAGGCAAGTCATGGGAGTGTTGAGTCTGAGGCAAGTCATGGGAGTGTTGAGTCAGAGGCAAGTCATGGAAGCGCCAGGCCAGAGCCAAGTCATGGGAGCGCCGGGCCAGAGCCAAGTCATGGGAGCGCCGGGCCAGAGACAAGTCATGGGAGCGCCGGGCCAGAGACAAGTCATGGGAGCGCCGGGCCAGAGACAAGTCATGGGAGCGACGGGCCAGAGACAAGTCATGGGAGCGACGGGCCAGAGACAAGTCATGGTAGTACTGGGCCAGAGCCATGTCATGGGAGTATCGCGCTAGAGCAAAGTCAATGGAGGTTGAGCCAGAACAGAGTCATGGGAGTGTTGAGTCAGAGGCAAGTCATGGGAGTGTTAAGTCAGAGGCAAGTCATGGGAGTGTTGAGTCTGAGGCAAGTCATGGGAGTGTTGAGTCAGAGGCAAGTCATGGGAGCGCCGGGCCAGAGCCAAGTCATGGTAGAGCCTCGGCAAGAGCCAAGTCAGGGGAGCTCCGGGTTAGAGCCAAGTCATGGGAGTGCCGGGCCAGAGCCAAGTCATGGGAGCGCCCGGCTAGAGCCAAGTCATGGGAGCACCAGGCCAGAGCCAAGGCATAGGAGAGCCGTTGCATGAGCCAAGTCATGGGAGCGCCGGGCCACAGCCAAGTCATGGGAGAGTCTCGGCAAGAGCCGAGTCATGGGAGCTCCGGGTCACAGCCAAGTCATGGGAGCTCCGGGTCACAGCCAAGTTATGGGAGCGCCGGGCCAGAGCCAAGTCATGGGAGCGCCGGGCCAGAGCCAAGTCATGGGAGCGCCGGGCCAGAGCCAAGTCATGGGAGCGCCGGGCCAGAGCCAAGTCATGGGAGCGCCGGGACAGAGCCAAGTCATGGGAGCGCCGGGCCAGAACCAAGTCATGGGAGCGCCGGGCTAGAGCCAAGTCATGGGAGCGCCGGGCCAGAGCCAAGTCATGGGAGCGCCGGGCCAGAGCCAAGTCATGGGAGCGCCAGGCCAGAGCCAAGTCATGGGAGCGCCGGGCCAGAGCCAAGTCATGGGAGCGCCGGGCTAGAGCCAAGTCATGGGAGCGCCGGGCCAGAGCCAAGTCATGGGAGCGTCGGGTCAGAGCAAAGTCATGGGAGCGTCGGGTCAGAGCAAAGTCATGGGAGCGCCGACCGAGAGCCAAGTCATGGGAGCGCCGGGCCAGAGACAAGTCATGGGAGCGCCGGGCCAGAGACAAGTCATGGGAGCGCCGGGCCGGGCTTCAATATACGTAAACATCTGTTGGCACAATAATAACTTCTTGACTTTGAAGATCGGTTATTTTCTATATACTTGGGATTTTGAAAAAACATTTGGAACGTGGAAACACTTATGAATAATTATATTGGTGGATGTCGTGGACCTACGTAGGCACACCTTTTGCTTCTCTAGTATATTTTGATTCCAACCATAGCCCTGAAGAAGTCTTTTGGTCACCAGACCAAGACGAAACACGTGTTGGCAACGGCTAATGTATGTTCTCTTGGTGAAGACTGGATTAACTAATGAACTGGAAAATAAATGAAGATGAAATGAAGACAACCTGACTCATTGGATTTAATTGATGGACTATGATATTGATTTTTTAGCTCAGGATATACCATTTGCTCCCCAGCTATATGACACAGAATATGTCATGTACAATTATAACAAAAATGAAATAAAAAATAGGTTGTTTTTTGAGCACTTGTGTAGTATGTTGGATTATGTATACAATCATTTCCCTAATTGACCAACAAATTTACTTTGAAAGTATCCCAATACTCATATATTGATTAATTATTGTATTTATTTGTATAGTAAAGCATTTCATTTCTTTTGTTTTTATATTTTTTTCATTATATCATTTTGTACAAAGTCAGAAAAGTTAATTTCATTTCATAAAAATACAACTGCATATGATCATAGGTACATTTCTTTTATAACCATGATTATTGCCTATAAATGTATCAAATACAAATATAGATATATATGTAAAACGTCCTCCTGATAAGTCAACTACATACATCCATTCCAATCATACACACTCGGCACAGTGCCGGGTCTCTTGAAGTCTGGTTCTGAGACCCGTAATTTTGGCAGAAGAGAACCAATATTATCTTTTAGTTTCTCACTGTCTAAATTCTTTCCTTACCACTAACAGAGGTGGTGTTACAAATGTATGTGGATGAGTGAGTGTGTATGATTGGAATGGATGTATGTAGTTGACTTATCAGGAGGACGTTTTACATTTATATATATTTGTATTTGATAAATTTATAGGCAATAATCATGGTTATAAAAGAAATGTACCTATGATCATATGCAGTTGTATTTGTATGTAATGAAATGAACTTTTCTGACTGTACAAAATGATATAATGAAAAAATATACAAACAAAAGAAATGAAATGCTTTACTATACAAATAAATAAAATAAATAATCAATATATGAGTATTGGCATACTTTCAAAGTAAATTTGTTGGTCAATGAGGGAAATGATTGTATAGATATAGGTGTTGTTTTCCCCTCTTTTCCCTGACCTTACATTTATTGAGAGGGGGTCCCATTATTTTTGTATGTTAGATTATGACATTGCATCCATATCTGTTAAAAGTACGAGTTTTTAAACATTAACTTTTCCCCACCTCAGTGCCCTGATGACACTGCCATGAGTGAACCATGTGATGTCAGGTTGCCACCTGTACAATTTATATGACCAACATTTTTCATTGTATGTGGAGCAATATTATTACCTATTAAACCATACACAAGTTTGTTTTTATACTGCGAATAGTGCAATTAATTCCTACAACATGCGCTCAGAGTCAAATAAAAAGAGGCAGACTGATGTATGCTAATTGCTAGGGCTACAATTTAGTCACTTCGGGAAGCTGGGAACTGAACCCATGCGTCCAGATAACAGTGCAAATCAGCCACTGGTCAACTGGTCACTGTGTACTTCAGCCACTGGAAGGACATCTACTTCCCTCTCCCTTTAACCACCAAAGGTTCAATTACTTCATAACCTACATTAGAACACTATACTCAATAAATACATGTATCACATGGTACCTCAGTGTGACCGAAAGGTAGAACATGTCTGATGAAAGCTGGTGGGGTGTGAGAATTTCTTCACAGTTGAAAAAATACCTTGTGGGGTTAGTAGAGGAGAACACCCTCGAAGAATAAGAAAGGGAGCCGGGTGATCTAACCTCCACCAGGTAACTTTTCAAGGAAGTGAGGTGAATCTGCTTTTTTCAGTGCAGTAATCACATCTCCTCCCACACTCCGATTCTTTACACCTCCATTTACAAGCAATAGGAGCCTCCTTGTACCATGGAGAAGAAGGCCGAGTAAGGTGAGACTTGTCAATGGTAAAGAGAGCAATGTTATGGAGTGCTTTAATAATCCAGATATTAAAGTTAGCAAGGCTGGATTCAGTATAAAAAATGGTTTACCTGGTTCAGGTAAAAAAAAATCTGCTCACTGCATTTAGAAAGCTTATGTTTCTGGTGCTGTGCAGAAGAGTTTGATGGATAGGGTGTGATTTGTCAGTGGATAGAATTGGAGATAGTCATGCGATCCAATCAAACAAACAGAATATAATTCAGGCGAAATATATATTCCACTGAGGTTAGAATAGGATCAATAACATGGCCAGGAGCATGGGTGGGACTGTCACCATCTGGGAGAGGGACCACGCGCTGTGCAGGAGCTTTAAAAACTTTTGACTGCTTGAAGTTCTGAAGAATCAATCCATTGGTTGAAGTTTGCAATTACCAGAAGATTAGAGACTGAACGAGCAAAAGAAGCGATTCAGAGAATCCTTTTCTCCAAAATTGGAGTAGGGATGAGATGGTTGATAAATTGGTGCTATCATAAAAGAAGAAAAAGCGTTGAAAGATACTGAATAAATGTAGCATTCTGCATCCTGAAAATCATTCAGAGGTCTAATCCTAATATATATATGTTGCTAATAAATATCTGCTAAATTCCAGCATTGCCCCCAACCTATTAACATGGTTGGTTTTGGAGCCCGCAAGTAGGGACAAAGAAATATCAGGTGTCAACGACTCTTTAAGCCAAGTCTATTATAAAAAATAAACCTAGGTTAGGATTCTCAATAAAGTTAATGATCTCGAGGCTGTGCTGATATCATCAAGGGTGTACAGGCTTGTCTTTGACAAAAAGGTTCGTGACACATCATTTCTGGTGGCTATGGACGGATACATATAGTGATGGGATGGTCCCTGAATGTGCATTCTGCAATTATAGTGACAAAAAGATGAGGATTAATTCGCTGCCAATAATGCTGGTGGAATGCCTTCAGCATCTGTAACAAAAAAGTTGGATATGACATTGTGGGAAGATTCAAGAGAGAGTCTGAAAACTAATCTTTGTATTGTGATAACATCTTCCGAATGGCCAGATGTAGGTTTTGAAGAAGTAGCTACCACTGCATATGAGACTGGCTGTTTCAGTGCAGTGTTTTATCATGAGGGATCTCTGAAGGGGTACTAACTGGGTCATGTCACACCACTGTGGTATGGGAGATTCATTTTTTTTCAGGATTGCGGATTGAAGCACAGAAGTGGCTTATGAATCACAAAGTAAATTGAAAAACACTTAAAGGAATTGACGCTGCAATTTCAGAATTTTGCAAATGCCAAAGCAGGAATAGATTTCTGCTATCCCTTGCAGGCCTCCATACCTAAATTTGCAACCATTCAGGAAGAGTGGCAAAGAAAATCCTATTAACCGGAATACTTTCAGTGGCGGCTGCCGCCCATCTTGAGTGGTAGGGCGCCCACTTGGAAGACTACATCGGTGGATTGCTGGCGACCCTGTAGCTGTTCGAATTAAAGAAAGGGAAAACGTTTTGATTAAGAAGCACTTCAAGAGGAGGGTGGCCCGCGTCTCTAGTCTGCCACGCTTTAAATATTGACACTTAATGATTAAGCACGGTCCAGATTGAGTATGCTCTGGACAGCCGTTGGAGAATTACTTTTGGTGGAAATAGTAGTTACCTATTCACCCTTGTCCTGAGGAGGCCAAGATTCCTGGAGGCCGAAATGCATCCGCGTCGACAGTTGATTCTCGACAAGAGGAGTTTGTGGATACTGTGTACCTGAGTATTAGTTTGGTTAAACACAAGTTTGAAGTCAGGTTCATATACATTTTTCTTGAACCAATTGTGTTTGTACACGACTTCCTCTTAGTGGACCTCCTGATTGAATAGGGGGACACTGCCTATGATTTGTATTTTGTAGGGTGAAAATGGAATTGTTTTATGCACTTATTTCCTGATTTATGTGACATAATTATGCTGTTTGTGATTCCATAATTGTTTGGTAGATATAGGTTTTTCTTGATGATTACAGATAATTGTATATATGCACATTTGATATAACATAGAATGCAATTTGTTAAAATAGTACTATCAGTTTGGAAGTACAGATTACTATAAATAAAATTAGTAATCATGACGATGACCAGTTTTGTGATCATTGTACAGTAATGTGCTAAATAAATTGTAGAATTGCCTTCTGTTAGTTAGGGAATTAATCAACCCCGACTTGTATTGATCGTTTGTATTAATCCCTCCCAACCACTTTGTGCTTCTTTTTGAAGCTTTGTATCTTGAGTGGTAGGGCGGCCGCGGGAGGAGGGCAGGGGTTTGTGGATGGGAGGTTAAATTACCAAAAAATAAAAGACTTACCTGCCGCTCCGGTCCGCTGACGGCGGTCTCGCTGCTCCTCTTGTCGCCGTCCGGCTGCAAGGGGATGAGCCCTCAGGGGACAAGCTCCACACCCAATCGAGACGCTGCTATCACATGAGAGCAGCACCAGGATTGGTCTGAGCGGTCTCGTTTGCTGCTCAGACGGTGCATTGGAGCCTCTGCCTTTTCTCCAACCCTACTGTGTAACACTGCCGGGTTGGAGAAACATAAGTGAGCATGTGTGCTTGGCTGGCACGGGCTGTGGGACGACGCCCCTCCAGCATTACAAAGGAGCTGAGCCTAGAATCATGCCTCATTAAGATGCATGAAGCAGTCGTTTTTAAACTCTTAAAATTTCACTTTTTCATAGTTTGATACACTGGTAAATCCAGCGAGCTCAAAAAGTTTTTGGGTTGCAAACCAGCTGTTGTGCAAAAAAAATGACTGTTTTACAACTCGAGAATAGTACATTGGGCCTCGAGGATTTTTAATACCTGCTTGAAACAGAACCTCACACAAGTACATATCTGGTGCAAAAAGCTGCACGAAGAGTAGCTACTTGCAGTGGCAGCTCCTTCACTATGGCGGAGGTGCATCGCCTCCCCCTGCCAGCCTCCATATTGAAAAATGAAAATATAACAAAACATGTTCATTGTGTTTTTTTTCCTTTGTCTGCTGCGTCTTGTGGGTGTGGCCATCACAGGGGAGAGGCAGTCACAGGAGGAGTGGTGGCACTGTACTCAGTGCGCATGACGCTTTGGACGGCTATCTCAGGATGGCAAAACTGTCAGCGTACTGACCTCTCCCCAACCCGAGCTGCATTGCCGGGTGGATAGAATAGCAGGCATAGGCTCATAGCCCCCTTTGGAGCAGAAAACCAGCCCGCTAACGCTAATCCTAGCGCTTCTCTCATGCATGAGAGAAGTGCTGGATGGGCGTTAGGCAGGGCTTTAAGCGGGCCGGGTTTCACCGGTGCTGAACACCAGCAGTTTTTTAAAGGAGGCCTCGAAACGGGTCTCTATCGGGCTCTGTTTTGTGCCCTGGCACAGGTGGTCCGTTTTGGCCGGACTGCAGGGACAGCAGGCACATCGATGTGTGCTCACACTGCTCACTTCTCACTAGTGGAGAAGTTACGGCATGACGTCATGCCAGGTGAGGGCTGTAGGGGATGGGAAATCCTTTAAAGAGAGTCATTTTCTCTCTGGATTTCCCTTCTCTTTTTGAAACTCAGGAGCAGCAACATTGTCGTGGTGTCACCAGGGCTTTAAGAGGAAGATTTTTGAATATTATATACAAGCCCGGGCTGACACAGCTTTGCGGGCTGGCGACGATCGAATTGCAGCTGCGCCCGAGTACTTAACAGTCTTTAAAAGACCATTAAGACCATTTACTTGTAAATTAGGCTTTTGTTATGTTTTCACCCCTTCTTACAGCCACTCTGTCTATGGTTGTTTGAATTAGCTCCCTCCCGAAATATTTTTCAGCTCCCCCGAAATTTGACTCTAGTTGCCCACCTGATACAAGCCATAGTTGCTGCTTATTTGTTTTATGCAACTAACAACCAATGACAAAGCCAATAGTCCTGACTTGTAGGTATGATGTTACTTGTTGTATCAAGTATCTGGATGCAATGACAGAAACGCAGGCGCGGTTCGTCCATTGGGGCGTGGTGGCGTAGCCCCCCCTGCCCGACGCCGCCCGCAGCTCCCTCATGACAATCATGTCAATGAATCAACATGACGTCATACCGCCGGGCGGGCGTCATGTTGATTCATTGACATGATTGCACAGACGGCAACACAAGTACGCATGCGTGGGGACGGAGGGTGAATTTTTACCCGTGCCCACGCATGCGCTCTTGTGTTTTGGCGGCGTTGCGCATGGCCATCAGGAGCCCTAATGGGCGTGCTGCGGGCGAGAGGGTACCTGTGCCCCTGGCGCCAGGATTGGCCAGGGGCGCTGTGAGCCTGTGACGTGTGCGGGACCGGCAGCAAGGTAAGAGTGTGTGTTTTTCGGTGTTCCAGTAAACTAGCTTGCACAAATGACTTGAGATAGTTCAGTGTGTTAAAGCATCTGCTGCAGAAATGTGTGCATCTATTCCTGGTCACCCGTTTATATCACGGCATGGGGTTTTGGAAATGTAAACATTCTCAGAATTTCTTTTTTGATAGTTGCAACACAGCCTTCAACAGATTTCATTTTATAAACATTTTCCAGAAAATGAGTTAACAACTGTCACCACAAATATAATGTACTCTTTGAACTAAGGTTATAAAATTTCAAAATGTTAACAAACGGTAGAGGCGGAATAGCATGATATATGCATTTATTATTGCATGAATGTTGGTGTATGTTTGTATGTGAATTTGTATAGTACATACCTAGGGCTTACAGGATGGCAAATACATGGGCGGTAGAAGGTTTCCAGCATAAAAAGGTAGGGGTGATGTAATATGTAAACTGGCACATCCTTCAACATCGATCCTAAAGGCTTGTTAGAGTCCATAATTTATTTTTATATGGTCATAAAAATACATGAGTGATGGATGGATGCAGGGTGGGTGCGTTAATGATTGTTCGGTGGATGGGTGGGTGGATGGATGCATGCATGATGGGTGGATGGATGCATGAATGATGGATGCAGGATGGATGGGTGGGTGGATGGGTGGATGCATGAATGAATGATGTATGGATGCAGGATGGGTGGATGGATGGGTGGATGCATGCATGGTGGGTGGATGCATGATGGATGGATGGGTGGATGGATGATGGATGCATGAATGAATGATGTATGGATGCATGGATGCATTCATGATGGGTGGATGCATGATGGATGGGTGGATGGGTGGGTGCATGAATGATGGGTGGATGGATGGATGCATGAATGATGTATGGATGGATGCTTGCATGATGGGTGGATGCATGATGGATGGATGGATGGATGGATGGGTGGGTGCATGAATGAACGATGTATGGATGCAGGATGGGTGGGTGGGTGGATGGGTGGATGCATGAATGATGTATGGATGGATGCATGCATGATGGGTGGATGCATGGATGGGTGGGTGCATGAATGAATGATGTATGGATGCAGGATGGTTGGGTGGATTTATGGGTGGATGCATGAATGATGTATGCATGCATGATGGGCGGATGCATGATGGATGGATGCATGAATGAATGATCTATGCAGGGTGGGTGGATGGATGGATGGGTGGATGCATGCATGATGGGTGGATGCATGATGGATGGGTGGATGCATGAATGAATGATGTATGGATGCAGGATGGGTGGGTGGATGTATGGGTGGATGTATGAATGATGTATGGATGCATGCATGATGGGTGGATGCATGATGGATGGATGAGTGGATGCATGAATGAATGATGTATGGATGCAGGGTGGGTGGGTGGATAGATGGGTGGATGCATGAATGATGTATGGATGGATGCAAGGTGGTTCGGGCTCGCTCGCTGTGCTCGATCGCTGCAATATGCAAATTAGTTTACTCCGCACCACTTTCAAATGTCACCAGCCGCCCCTGCAGAAACCGCGAAATACAAGTCGGGAGCACAGATGTTTAGTTTATGTGTTTTTAAGCCACGCCCTTAATTACATTGGCCACGCCCCCTTAAAGCCCTGCTAAAACCCATGTCATGTCCGGGATCCAGGAAGAACCTTTTGTGACTGGTCACATGCAGTATCTACACGGCTGTGCCCAGGCAGCAGCGAGCTGCAAACAGCTGTTTGACTGGGCATCATTAGTGTTTTAATGGCATGGCAGCGTCAAACAAAGGCCTTGTTCCTATAATAAAAGCTCTCGTTCTAGACTAGAGGCGTCCATTTTCTCGCGAACCTAACATGTCTTTGTCTCATGATCTCATCCTCAGCCCCTATGCGCTAAACGAGACAAAAAAACACACGGACATTACATTTGAGCAGCAGCCCCGGAAACAAGATGCCAGAGGCGTAGTTTCCAAATAAAATATGATTGCTCCCGCCTGCCGGCTCCCACCTTCCGTCACCTCAGCAGGTTTTCAAATTGCCTGGGTGCGCCCGGTGCAGTCAGCCCGGCTCTGGCGTATATTGATTCCGGCTTCCCTCCGCCGGTTCATTTTTCAAAGGCTGTTCAAATTAAAGCTTTTAGTAGAAAATATGTACAGTCCCCGAGCCCCCTCCGCCAACCTTTTCAAATAGAAAGGGATGGAGGGGGAGGGGCGCCCTTCTCATCCACTCGGGCCGCCCCCGTCTACCTGCATCCCATTATCCACCCAGGCAGGCCTCCAGCTGAGGGCAGAGATTAGACAGACTTTCTTCTGCAATCCGCTCTCCTTCTGGGGAGAGTGGTGTGGTAATGAGACGGTGAGGGTGGGCCTGAGGGGGGCCCGTGCTCCTCCGAGGTGCAGCCGAACGCGCAGCACCAGCCACGGTAGATCCTGCGGGGGGTCGGGGGAGGCGTCGACACTCGTCCCTGGCGGGAGACCGAAGAAGGTGTCAGGTCGGGATGGACAGACAGGCTTTCTTCTGAAATCCGCTCTCCCAGGGGAGGCTCTAGGCTCATGGTGGCCCTGGGCAGGGAGCGTAGGTAGAGGACCCGGCAGGGGCCCGCACCATTTCTTAAGAGCCTCATGGCCTCGCCGGGGCCCCGCACCATTTCTTAAGAGCCTCAGGGGCCCCGGCTTGGGCCCGCACCATTTCTTAAGAGCCTCAGGGGCCCCAGCCAGGGTCCACACACCATTTATAAGTGCCTCAGGTCTGGCGAGGTGGCCCCTGGGGTTTGGTGGCCCTGTGCAGGTGCACAGCTTGCACATGCCTAAGGCCGCCCCTGGCTCTCCTTGTGGGGAGAGTGGTGTGGTAATGAGACGGTGAGGGGGGCCCGTGCTCCTCCGAGGTGCAGCCGAACGTGAAGCACCAGCCACGGTAGATTCTGCGGGAGAGGCGTCAACACTCGTCCCTGGTGGGAGACCGAAGAAGGTGTCAGGCCAGGATGGAGGTAGACATGTTTGTGACTGCCAGGCCTTGGCTTCAAGACGCCTCGTCCTCCCGCTGGCTCGAGTTAGCAAGGGTTGCGCGTTTAATTCAGAAAAAAAAACACACTTGTGTAGCAAAGCACAGGTTAGGCTCCTGCGGACTGTGAAAAGCTGTTTTATTAAAAGGCGACAATGGAGCCTGCATCAGCGGGCGCCTTTCAGATTAACCCCCTGCGCCCCGTGCCACAGTTGTACGTGTTTAAGCACCGAGAAGACTCAACAAGTAGCCAGCAACACAGTCATTCAGAAATATGTATGCACTAGATTTCAACCAAGTTCTACTAACACAGCTGGTCACACGCTCAACCTAATATTTACATAGAATTCTGGTAAAGGTAACATCTGGTGAGGAGCACAGAGTAAGACGATCACTCCATGAGTTTCTCTGACTGCGGTATAGGCCGGGGTGTTGATTGTGCCACAGTAGAGGGGCCCCTGCCTGCTCCAGACGGTGGGTGAGGAGCACGACACCACCCTGCACCAGGGCCGACACCGCTGGAAGACAAGGAGCGATGAATGAACCTACAGCCACCACTCCTACCGTACACATGACGCTCAGCGACCACAAGGAGGGCAAGATCCGCTCTGCTGGTGGGGCTGAGTGTCGGCCCACGCTCAGGGCTTAGCTGCGGTGTGTCGAGCAAGGTGGGTGACGTCCTCATCCCTGCCTAGGTGCTGCCGCTGGCAATATTGCTACACCCAGTGGCCTTCTCCCCGCACTGGGCAGAAAAACAACAGTCCATGGGGAGAAGCAGATACACAGTCAGAACGGTGAGGCAGCCACACAGCAGAAGAAAGACAGTGCAATATTGGCACTCACTGGTCCATATAACAACCTAAGGATTGCAATATGTTCGAGAGCTAAGATTCTCTTAAATTTTCGGTGCTCCCGGAACAGATCTGAGCAAGGCAGTTTCTTGCTTGCATTTACAGGGCTAGATGGAATAAAAGGCCCAGACTACATTAAAGAACAGATCTTTAGTCAACACTCCTTAGTCAGCAGACAGTATCCTTTCTTTACTTGGATCCCATGGGCAAAGTCTTCTGTTGACTCCAAGATGTTGGAAGTCACATTGGATACCATTTTGAAAGAAATCGCTGTCTTAGGCACCAGAAAGGCTGAGATGGAATCCACACGTTTAGATACTGCTGCTATACAGAAGTGCTTCAATTCTATTGGCATACAATTAGAAAATCTGTATAGGTAAGTAAACCAGCAACCAAACTATGCGGCTCAGATCTGGCAACTTAAAATGGACGGTGACAGATCGTGAAGATTGTTTGTGGTGGAATAACATCTGAATATAGGGAATCCCACAGGAGGCAATATACTCACATTTCTACAGCCTATCAAGCTCCATCTTACTGGATATACAATTTTCTGTACCATTAGAATTCCAATGGGCACATAAAACTTGTCTATGATAGGGTCTGGCGATAAATTATCCGAGGCTCATAGTAGCCTGCTTGTTACAACATCAACAAGTTCGTATGATTCTTCTAGCTGTTAAAACACTGGGTACCAAATTTGTATGAAGACACACATAGATGGGGACTGATCTCATGATACACCAATAAAGAGGAAGAAGTTTCTCGTTCTTGAGATCAGGACTACACCAGAATAAAAAGTATAGCCTTTTGTATCCTGCAATAATGCTTGTGTCTCCATAAGCAGATGGACAGACCTCAGAACTTTCTAATTCTGAGGAGTCTGCCGATTATTTGAACTCTGTGAATCTAGCACCAATGGAGATTTTGGGAGAATGAAGACCTTCTGTCTGTATGCCCTTGCAAGGGAGGAAGCCGCACAGAACGGAAGTTCCTGCTGTCCCAGATCCGCAATACCCACCACAGACGTTCAGAAGGAGTGACCTTAGCAGAGTGGTGGAATCCATTACACAAGTCAAAGTCTAAAAGTATTGCACCGGGGGCCTGCAAAAGCTATGGGTCGAAACACCCACACATTCACTAATATCCTTCAATATTGTCACAGTGAAATGGGACTACGATATTCTAAATGTGACAGGCGCTTGTTGTTTGATGGCCGTATGCTAAGGGTTTCAATATATCTCTTTACAAATTCAAAGTGGGGATTGTCATCTTGGAAATTTGAAATGATTGTAAAATAGAGTTTTCGACCTCATGCTGATCATTAGACTTAGTGCATAACCAATGTTTTATGGGTGCTTCCTCTCCTCTGTAAAAGGCTGGTTTCATATTGTTGCCTTAATAATATTGGTCACTACTGTTATGTTCGAACCCGAGGTATCTCTAGTCACCATTAGTGATTATTGATACTTATCTCATTATGGATCTGCTTAGCACCCCAGGATCTCTCCAGTGGCCTGATGAAGTGTTCCTTCCAGGGGAAGAACAGGAAAATCACTAGTTCCGTAGCATTTCACATTACTACACACTTTTAGGCATATCCTCCGGACCACCTTCTCATTCTCAGAAATTGTTATGGTTATTCTGATCCATTATCATTTGCTTTAGAGACAAATCCCTCTTTTGTATTTTATTTGTTCTTTATTTATTTTCTCATTTGTCCATTTATACTCTCATTCTTTGTCTGGCTGTCCACATACATATTTTGTTGTAGACTCTGAATCTGTAGTATCTTGATACTACCCTTGCTACACCACTGTGGCTCAAGCTACGCCACCCTGGTTGTCCGTTAATATACTTACCATGAATACCAATTACCTACATAGTTTTGTAAAATGAAGAAAGATCTTGCATTATCAGAATTATTAGGAATACCGGCACTGCCCTGAAAACACACTTAGCACTTAAGGAAGCCGACACATTATAGAGATTGGGTGAGGACAGTGGCAAGTAGTTGTGGCACTGATCCGAAGACAGCTGATCAAACACAGGCATCTAATCATGCTAAGTAATGCAAAGTGACAGTACTCATGCATCAACCTTTCTTGCATATGGTACTTCGTACATGGACTTATCCAGATGGAAGGTTTGTCTCTGTGAGAATAAAAACAGAAGACCAGACCCTCATTTTGGGATAGATGTATACACCAATGACAGCAAAGCTGCATTTCCTGGCACGTTTAGCCAGGCAAATTCATCTATTCGGTAAGATCAGAGTTATTATAGGAGGTGCCTGGAATGTTGCCTTAGATCTTATCACAGAAAAGACTGGACCCTTAGTGACACGCAATGCAACAAACAGGACAATACCACATGAATTCATGGCTGATTGTGTGTTGGTAGTTGTGTGGTGTTTCACACATCCATCAGATAAAGACTATACTTATTATTTGCAAATTTAGGGCACATCATCTGTGATATATTTCCAAGTACAGTGATCTCTGCTTCAATCCCCATTCCAGGTGGACCTCAGTTCAGAAGGTCTGTCAGGCCATTGCCTGATTCCATTCTTCATTCACCTGGTACACAACTCTGCTCCAGTGTCACACTGGAGGATGAACGCCTCAAAGTATAAACTACCTGAACAAATGCACCTTCTAAATTGACACATTTGAGTGTACAAGGGTGGCAAATAAATGCTCAGTAACTTTGCATCTGATACCTTGGACAGAAGGCAAAGCTAGTTGGAGAGGTCTCATTAATAAGAGCTGTGCTACATACATTTTCCTAAAAGTCACCAGCTGAAAGGGAAAACAAACAAACTTTTCTCAATAAAGGGCTGACTAATATGGTGAGGAAAATGTGTTACCACTCATCTCTATGGGAAAAAAACATACATAGTTAAAATGGCGGTTGTACCGATATATATTATTATTTTTGGGAAGCTTTCTGTATTATTTCCCATACTTCTATCCAGAAGAGACTTCTATGTAAAATAATTTAGCTGGGGAGGCAAAAAACCAAGGCTCAATCCTGGCAAACTTTATGCACATACCAAAGCAGGAGGTATAACCTAACCCAAATCCATTTGTACTACCTTGTGCAACATCTACAACTTAGCTTTCAGATGCACCTGAAATTTTCACTGCGGTAATTGTAGAAAACGATATTCTCTCCCGTGAGCATAGTCTGGATGTACTTTCCAAATCTATATCACTTCTGCCACAAAAGGATAATTCAGTGATTAGATCACTTGGAAATCTACGCACGACTTCCTGAAAATTATCCCCTGGCTACATACTTCAGCCTCTCTTAGGCATAATTATGGCCTGAAGATAGGGGGGCACTTTTGTCTCATGGGCCAGTTGGAGGATAACTAATACTGAACACTTAGATGAGCTAATATCTAATGATACTTATAAAACTTTTCGAGATCACCTAACTGAATGTGGGCTGGCCCTATTAGAAAGCAATGACAAGGGACTTCTGGCAGACAATGCTACAACTCAACTTCATCCCCGAGGCCTGATTGACAATATATGGCACTCTGCCGGGGGAGGTCTATTGAAATGTACCTACTTTTAGATTTGCAGAACTGGGATTGCTCCCGTCAAATACTGCACAGGACAGGTCTGTTACCCCAAAGCAAGTGTTGGATGTGTGGGACAGACTGTTGTGATCTTATTCATTGACTATGGAAATACTACTGGCTGAACACATATGTCCTTCAATATTGTCCACTCCAAGCGTTTGGTTGAGTGCAGGTTATACCCCCTATGCAATTACCACACCTTCAAACTGTGTCCAATGGTGTGGTACCAACCAAACATAGACAAAGGTGACATCACTGGTAGCAGCGAAAACATGTATCCATAGACACTATATGAACCCAAACTTAACAACTCATGTGGAGCGGTTGTCCGAGCTAACAATGGCCATTCTATATGTTTCCTCAATCACTCATCACTGTTAGAGTCCTTCCATGTCATGGAAGAAGAGGGATCTCACACTTGCAATCGAAGTGGGCATGTGAGTGGTAGACTCCTATCTGTCTTAGAGTCTGAAGCTGTCATAACGACAGAGGAAATGTTGGGATTCTTGTACATGTAATGTAATATTTAATTTGATATACTGTTAAATAGAGTGAGAGACTACCACAGATTTGGAATTCTGAATGGGGCGAGGCGTTTGCCCTCATATTTTTCTCTCTTTCCGGGATATGCCTGGAGCTGAATATTAAGGCTACTAAGACATGTTCCAAGATCTACTTATGCAGAATTGGATGTACCACTATTGGGAAACTGACATGCCACATATGGTTTATTAAGCAAATGTCTAAAATGCCTATGAGTTTATGCCCTTTGAAGCGAAAAGTTAAGAATTCACGAGGGGCAAACACATGACGTTGGATCATTTTAGTAATTGTTTCATTTAACACAAAAAAGAGAAAGAAATATTGAAAAAAGGAAAACGGCACTATCCAGTACAGTCACGCCTACCATCGGATGTGCCTCAGTCGCTCCTTTATTCCCCAGCATCTTGTTAATATCTGTATTCTCACAACCAAACAACAAAGGTTAACAAAGCCAAATACCTATTTACAAGACTGGACTGCCCATTCTGCCCGTGTGGCCCTTTCCAGGTGGGCTGCAGTCTAGGGTCTGCTTTCAGAGCTGGAAGGCCTCCATGACACCATTCAAGTCATGGCCACTTGCCATGTGGGACTAGTGTAAACATTTTTGTCTAGACTGATTTTGTTTTCAGTCTAGCCCTGCCAGCTCCTCTGCTCAGAAGCTTCAAGGAGGTAGATTGTGATGCAACAGAAACATCTTAAAATTTACCACGATATCTGTGCCACTGTACATAACTGGCACCACGAAGTAGGAAGCCTAAATCAGACACTTCGAACAAATCGTTCACCCAGGAGTCAGCCCCAGACCTGCCAAATCACACTTTACCATTGTGAGTGACACAATATTGATTTTTCTTTTACAAGGTGTCCTGGTGAAGAGCCAGTATTACATGGTGCAGCACAAGTTGAGGTGGAAACCCATGGAAGGAGTAGGTTTCCAGTTCCTGTGTGGTGTGCAGTGCAGTTTATGTCCAACAGGGTGTTTACCAACCCCCCCCCCCCCCACCCCCACCGAGGTGGCAGCCTCAGAAGCTTTTGTGTTTTTGGGGGAAGGTATGAAGAGGTCTCAGTCAGTGCTCAGCATACTGCCCCGTCCACTCCCCGTCTTTGAAACTTACAAAATTGCTCACAGGAGATAAGACACAGGATAGTAAAAAGAAATGTGGACTTGTGAAAAAGCCTAACTTGCAGACACATCAACTTTTGAATTAAAAAAAAGTAAGTTTTTATTACCTTCCAGGAAATGGCCAATTCAGAGCAATAAAATAAAACCCACCTGTGATAAGAAACAACTCTGAGCGGTCTTTTTCTTAATAAAAAGTGAACACTTTCAACGCAATCTTAAAAAAAACCCAACCACCATCTTAATCCACCCTACGCTGTTCCCCACTTTCACCAGGCCACAAACCTATAGAGAAGTGATATTCAGACTGGTTTCTTAGATGCATCACCCATTCTATCTGTGGAAGCATGCTTGACTTTTGCATTATACCATGCCTCCGAGCTTTGGCACATGAAAGGACTGACATTATACTCTCTTCTTTTGCACTAAGCTAAGGTTCTGTAGCTACCTCAAATTTCAAATGTTTTTTGGTTTTGTGTTGTAGGTAATGAGTCGCGACGTTTTGTTTCATTTAGTGGTCTAACTGTTCCCAACACAACCTTTCGTAAACATGTTCTATCGGAGGCAGTGTTACTAACCTCCTACAGTGCTGCCAATGTGACGCCTAATGAGAGAAGATCGTCAATAATTGACTATATCATAGTGAATATCGAGGGCTGGAAGTATGTGTGCGACCTGTCTTTGGTCAAAAGAGTTGAAAACGACCACAACCCTGCGGCCCTATGCGTGAAGCGGAGTCCCACGTGCTATGCGACCTCCATTAATCCAAGCTCGACGTGCTATGGCCATGAGATTGTCCCCAACAATAGTTGAATGAGCGTCAAATGCTATAGAGTGAAGTATGAACATGACCTTCCAGTGCTCGAATGTACAGTGGCCAAGTACGGACCCAAAATTATGAATGCCGTGGCAGATGACAGCGCAAGTATCTTAGCGGCTTATGATGAAATGGCAGAGGAGTTGAAGCCTATAGGGGCCAAAGCTGCAGGTCCTAAGGGAGTGGGGTCAAACAAATGGTATTATGACAAATGTTTTCACATAAGGAGAGTAGTTTCCCATGCTCTGATATGGCGCCATTGTAATCCCCAGAGTGAAGCATTAGTTCGAAATTCTAGGCAAAAGTAAAAGCATATGTTGTACATCAAGAAAGCATGCTTTCAGAAAACGTCTAGGAAGGAACGGAGAAAGACCTCTAACAATAGAAACACTAAGCGCTTCGGGGAATTTGTCAGATGGGTAGAGAAGGGGAGGGCAACTTAATAGCGGTACTTAATTTGAGCCGGTGGCTTCCGGTGTTTGGCACTGGCAATTAATTGTCAACACCAGCACTTATAACAGCTGCCATATGGTGGCGCCGTTCGTGTCCGGTCCAGGGAAGACCTGGCTTGGCAGTTCAGGTTGGACTGTTCCCATGAGTGACAGGATCAAGACTGATTTGCATATGGCTGAGTCTGAACTGGGGAGGCGAAGTGCGCTAAAGAACGATGATGGATTCAACCAAGATCTGTGCCTGGGGGTAGTTTCTATAAAGTTTCAGCGCTCCGTGCATCACTTCCTTGTGTTTGCTTCGTTCGCCCTAAGTTGGCTGGGTATGCCCAGACGTGGGTCCCTTGCTCACTTTGCCACTGGATTCAAGCTAGCCTGGCAGATGCACAAGTTACTACTTGTGTAACGATATATCTGTAAGAGACATTAGTTAGTGATAGATTCCTTACCTTAGAATATCCCCAGCCGTCAGACTGGATCCGGAAATTTTTGCGTAGCAATACCCCTGCGCGTCGGTAGGCGTCGTCCGCGGCTCCGCGTCCGTCGTCGGCGTCATTAGCGCGGAATGACGTCGTCGGAGTACTTAGACGCCGCCCATATGCGCTGACGTCAGTTCTGATACACAGCTTTTCCGCGCCAGATACGCAGAGCCATGATAGAACCAACACTGGTGCCATGAAACTAGGGCCCTGAATGGGGATGACCTTAACCCTAGATATCGGTTCGCAGAATGGGGAAGATGGGTGGGTCGGTAAGGAATCTATCACTAACTAATGTCTCTTACAGATATATCGTTACACAAGTAGTAACTTGTGCATCTGAAAGAGACACGTTAGTGATAGATTCCTTACCTTAGAATAGATACTCCAGCAATACCAACCCCGGTGGTGGGTCTGCAAACCAATAATCACACCAGAAAGTCCTGGAGGACGGAACGGCCAAAGAAGCCATCCCTCCGGACTTGGCTGTCCAGGCAGTAGTGTCTTGCAAACGTGTGCAGCGAGGCGCACGTAGCTGCCTGGCAAATGTCCTGCAAGGGTACTCCTCGGCCCAGGGCAGTTGTAGTCGCCATGGCCCGAGTAGAATGAGCCCGCAATCCAGCAGGGGGCTCCTTTTTGGCCATGGAGTAACATGCCTGGATACACAAGATGATCCACCGCGAGATGGTTCTCTTGTGCACCGTCTTTCCCTTCTTAGCGCCCACGTAACCAACAAAGAGTTGGTCATCCACCCGGAACTGGCGTGTGCGATCCAGATAGTAAGAGAGCGCACGTTTTGGGTCCAGACGGTGGAGCCTCTCTTCCTCTTTCAAGGGATGCGGAGGCGGAAAGAAGGTGGGCAAGGTAATGGACTGCCCGATGTGGAAGGCCGTGACAACCTTGGGCAGGAACGAGGGTCTCGTCCGCAACACAACCTTGTCCGGATGGACAGAGAGGAAAGGAGGTGTAGAAGAAAGAGCCTGGCGCTCACCCACTCTCCTGGCAGAGGTGATGGCCACCAGGAAAGCAGTCTTCAAAGTAAGAAGACGGAGAGGACAGTTATGGAGCGGCTCAAAGGGAGCACACATTAGGTAAGTAAGTACAAGATTCAAGTCCCACTGGGGCATCACGAAGGGAACAGGAGGGAACATGTGTGTGATGCCCTTCAAAAACCTATTTACAATGGGGGACTTGAACAAGGAAGGCTGATCAGGTAGCCGTAAGAAGGCGGAAAGGGCAGAAAGGTACCCCTCGAGAGTGCCCAGAGCAGAGCCCTGCTCGGCAAGAGAAAGAAGAAAGATGAGAACCTCAGAAAGGGGTGCAGAGAGAGGGTCCACAGCCTTTGCTGTGCACCATGCCACAAATCTGTTCCACCTGCAGGCGTATACCGACTTTGTGGAGGGACGCCTGGCTGCCAGAATGATATCACAGACTTCGGGAGGCAAGTCAAATGGCCTCAACTGCCGCCGCTCAATCTCCAAGCTTGTAGGTGGAGACTAGACAGGTTCGGGTGCAGAACCGTCCCCTGCTGCTGCGACAGTAGGTCCTATCGAAGAGGCAGACGAATCGGGGGATCGACTGACATGCTGAGTAGCTCGGGATACCAGTATCTTCGTGCCCAGTCCAGAGCCACAAGAATAACCTGGACCCGGTCGCGCCTGATGTTCTTCAGCACTCTGGGCAGAAGTGGTATAGGCGGAAGGGCGTACAATAGACCGCAACTCCACTCGCGACGAAAAGAGTCTCCGAGCGAGTGCCGCCTTGGAAATTTCAATGCGCAGAACTGATGACATTGCTCGTTCTCTTCTGTGGCGAATAGATCTAACCAAGGCTCTCCCCATTGCTGAAAGAGGCCTTGCGCCACTTCGAGTTCAGACGCCATTCCTGATCCATGATGCACCGACGGCTGAGTTCGTCCGCCCTGGCATTCAGAGAACCTGCCAGGTGTTGAACCACCAGGGTCATGCCCTGATGTTCCAGCCACTGCCAGAGGCGCAGAGCCTCCTGGCATAGGATCCACAACCCCACTCCGCCCTGTTTTTTGCAGTACCACATGGCGGTGGTGTTGTCCGTGAACACCTGCACCACACTCCCCCGGACAGAGGGGAGGAATGCCTTCAGTGCTAGTCGAATCGCCCGCTGCTCCAAAAGGTTGATATGGAACCGGGACTCCACCTGAGACCAGAGGCCTCTGATCTCCGCCTCTCCCATGTGGCCTCCTCAGCCCTGGAGGGACGCGTCCGTCACAACCACGTGCTCCGGGTGGGGTAGGGAGAGGGATCTGCCACTGAACAATCGCGGTCCGTGAGCCACCACTGCAGCTGTCTTGCAGTGCCCTCCGAGATCAAGACAAGATCGGACAAGTTGCCCTGATGCTGGGCGCACTGAAACTTCAGGTCCCACAGCAGAGCCCGCATCCACCACCGGGCGTGATGCACCAGAAGGATGCAGGAGGCCATCAGCCCCAGAAGCCGCAGCGTCAACCTGACCGAGACTCGGGATAAAGGCTGAAAGATCGGAATCAGAGCCTGAATATCCCGAACCCGCTGTTCGGGTGGATAAACCCGAAACTGCGCCGAGTCTAGAACCGCTCCGATGAAGAGGAGCTTCTGAGAGGGACACGTGCGCGACTACGGCACGTTGATGGAGAACCAAAGCAAGTGCAGGAGGTCGGCCGTAGTCTGGAGGTGGCTGACGACTGTCTGGGGCGAGCCCGCCTTCAACAACCAGTCGTCGAGGTAGGGGAAGACTGACACCCCTAACCTGCGCAGATGAGCTGCGACCACCACCATCACCTTCGTGAACACCCGTGGGGCGCTGGTAAGGCCGAAGGGGAGCACGGTAAACTGAAAAAGCTCGTGGCCTACCGTGAACCGCAGGTAACGCCGGTGGGCCAGCAGGACGGGGATGTGAAAATAAGCGTCCTGCAAGTCCAACGCTACCAGCCAGTCTCCAGGGTCCAGGGCAGCTAAGACCTGAGCCAAAGTCAGCATCTTGAACTTCTCCTTCTGGAGGAAGCCGTTGACGTTCCGTAGGTCCAAGATAGGGCATAGGCCCCCTGTGCCCTTCTTGGGTACCAGAAAGTAGTGGGAGTAACAACCAAACCCTACTTCTGGCCAGGAACGCGCTCGATGGCCCCCTTGGCCAAGAGGGCTGTGACTTCCTCTTGCAGAAGTTGCAAGTGATCCCCCGACACGCTGTGGATTTGCGGTGGCATGGCTGGAGGGGTCGCCTCGAAGGGGAGGGAGTAGCCCCTTCGGACGATCTGCAGCACCCACCTGTCCGACGTGACAGTGCGCCAGTGGGAGAGGTGATGGCGAACCCTGCCTCCCACTGGCGTCACATGGGCCTGAAAACTCGGCCTAGGAAGGTTTTGAGGCAGGTGCTGCGGAGGGAGGTGTGGACTGGCCTCTGGGAAGTGGAGGCCTGGATAACCAGGCTCTCGGGGGTGGGATGGGTGGACAAAAAGCAAGGGTCGCCCTGGGCCGGGCGGTAGCGTCTGGCCACGTTCCTATCCACAGGCGGACCTGTGGCGGGGTTGGACCAAGTGCCCACAAGAACTTCACACAAGGCCTCATTGAACGGCAGCAGAGGCTCGCTGGAGCTTGACTGCGGTTTGAGGAACTCAGTGAGGAGGTTAGTCCTCACGGCCGCGACGGGGAGCTCAAGGTTTAAGGCCTTGGCCGCCCTCGTCAACACTACACTGTAAGTAGACCCTCCTCCGAAGCCACGGTTGGAAGGGAGACAAATCCAGTGTCTGGCGAAGTGTCAATACCACTGGTCTCCCCAAGCTCATATGTCCAGTCCTGTTGAGACTGGCACTCCAGTGCCAGAGGGTCCTCAGACCCCTCCCAATCTCCCTCGTCACCCGTCTCCTGTGAAACAGGATTAACAGACAGGGCCTCCTCATGGAAATAAAAATCTCCAAAGGCCGTCGGAAGTGGCGCCCAGCGGCGCCGTTCCGGCGCCAGAGTCGGACCCAAGGGGACATTGGGGACGGCGTCCACAGTGGGCGCCGGGGGTGACACCCATGGGGCCGGCGCCGGTGAGGTCGTGAGGTCGACAGGCGACGACCCGGATCCGGAAGCGGATCCGGTGAGGTCCTACGGCGCCGGGACCAAAGTCGCCGGGGGCGTCGGGGCCGAAGCACCCGACCCGCTAGGGCCACCAGCCGGGACCGTTGGGCCCGGAGGCGCCACGTAACCCGATTGAGGAGGGACGGACCTCATAGCCATGAGGTACCGCTCGATCTCCTCCGGCGTCGCGCCGTGCCCAGGGACCCGAAGGTGTGGGGCAGGCAGCGACGCTTTGCGACTCCCTCGGAGCCGCGTGGGCGGTGTCGCCTGAACCCCCGGCCGCATCGTGCGAGCGTCGGGTCGGAGGAACGATGATGTCTCTCCGACCTCTCATGCCTCTTACCTGAGGACTTGGATCCCGACGACCGATGTCAACTCCCGGAGCTGCGATGACTCCGACCCCGCGACCGGTCCCTCGACCTCCAGTGGGACCGGGACCGGGACCTGGAACGGCACGGGGCTGACTGCCAGAGCTCGAGTCGCTTGCGGGACGGCTTCCGCCTAGCTTTAGACGTCAGGGCCCGGCAGTTGGAGCAGGTGCGTTCGTCGTGGTCGAGGCCTAAACACTTCAGGCACCGGCGATGGGGGTCCGTAACCGACATCAGTCGGTCGCACTTCGAACAGGGTTTGAACCCGGCATCCCTACCGGCACCGATAGAGTCGAAGACTCGAGGAAAGAAATGATCAAAAAGTTCAGTCAAAAAATGACTAGGGGTAGAGCTTCTCCGGATCTGCGCTAGCTGGCGCGGAAAAAAGAAGAACTGACGTCGGCTCCCATGGGGGGGCGTCTAAGTACTCCGACGACGTCATTCCGGCGATAACGACGCCGACGACGGACGCGGAGCCGCGGACGACGCCTACCGACGCGCGGGATAATTGCTATGCAAAAATTTCCGGATCCAGTCTGACGCCTGGGGATATTCTAAGGTAAGGAATCTATCACTAACGTGTCTCTTTCAGATGAGGGGTGTTACCCCAAAACCAGTCCCAGGATGCTTGTTTCCGGTCCAGGGAAGACCTAGCTTGTCAGTTCAAGCTGGACTGTTCCCATGAGGCACAGGGTCAACACTGATTTGCATATAGCTGTGTCTGGACTGGGGTGGCGAATTGAGCTAAAGAACGATGATGGATTCAACCCAGATCTGTGACTGGGGTGAGTTTCTGAAAGGTTTTAGTGCTTTGTCCATCATCTCCTTGTGTTTGCTTAGTAACTGTGTACCGTCATTGGCAGCTCTGATAGTGGCGATGGGTGATGTAAGCTGGATTGACCCACTGACCAGGGCCTGACACGTATTTTTTTTACAAATTATGCACTGCTTAATAGAGAATCACTTTGGCCCAGTAGCGTGGGTGCAACGTTTTAGTGCATTGTACAGAGCAGAGTCTAGTGGCCAACCCGAGCCCTCGCTAGTGTGTGACCTTTTCTAAGGATTACTGTGCACCTAACATGCTGATACCGGAAGTGGAAAGAGCATTGAATAGTATGAAGATACACAAGGCCCCTGGTCCCTAATTGGTGCCTGTTGATATTTAACTGGAGGAGCCTCAGTGCTGGGCTAGAGATTTTACTGAAACATTTATCTCCGCCCTAGCGCAGAATAAGAGTCCGCCTTCTAGGTGTTCAGCCATCCTTGCTCCAATATTCAAGAAGGGCGATTGTGGCAGCCCTTCTAATTGCTGCCCAATCTCCCTCTTGGGTGGGGCGGGGAAGATCCTAGGGAAGGTCCTGCTTAATCGACTGAAGAGTTGGGTGGACAGTCCCAACATCAAGATGGAGGTACAAGCTGGTTTCAGATCATGGGTGGATACATTTGATCAAGCAATACGTCTTTATATGCTTGCACATAAGTACAGAATCAAAAGGAAATCTTCATTGTATCTCACATTTGTGGATTGTAAGGCTCTCTCTGGGACAGACCTCTCAGGGTAGGCAAACCTACACTCATTGCACATGGCCGAGAACAAATTATTGAGAGTTCTTGCTGAGGTTGGGGCCAGGCACCCCTTTGTTAGCCCCTTACGATGAGCTTCGTTTCACCACACAATTACAGAGATATTAATAGACCAGTGTTGTATTGGGTCAGACGAGTGAGTAATCCAAGAACGACAGTATATCTCTGATGCTTGGAAGATGCAGCGACAGTAGGTGGTTCTGGTAGGAACGCTTGGTCATCCCAAGTAAAGAAAATATTGAATGAGCTGCAGTAAGGGGTTCTAAGGTCGGCCCCAAGCAGTGTAAGGCGGGACATTGTAGATTTGATTAAAGATCACTATCATAAGTCTCTGCGGATCAAGCAGTACAATGCGCCGAAGCCTTGTTTCCTATCGGCTAATTATTTCAGTGATGTCCATGATCCTCCCTGCATGATCTATTTGTATCTAATCTATCCTGAGTTCAAACAATCAGAATATATGAAATTCAGATTGGGTACTTTAACGAATAGGGAATCTCGAACTAGATGTTTCAGGCTTGCCGTTGGGTCTGATCACTGTAACTGCGAATTTGGAAGGAAGGACAACTTGCAACATTTTATAATGTTTTGTTCAGTGTATGTATCTGCACGTAGGCAGCAGTTGCTTCCCCTTTTCAAGCTCTATGGGGCTAATTATAGGAAATCTGCATTGTCGCTGGGCTTCAGGACTGACGATGAGTTTGTCCTTAACTCTGTTACATCATATTTATGGGCTGCTTGGTCATGTCTGAAAGAATTTCCCATTGTTTTAGGTATTAAGTTAGGTGGATGACCTGTGTCTGTGAGGTATTTGCTGCCAGGATCCCTGTTAAGTCCTTATATAGATGCATTTTCTCGTTAATACGAGGTCATCTCGGTTTTACTCACGGCATAGTCCTGTTATCTAATAGATCCCTATTGTATTGGTCTTAGCGATCCTTTTTATACCTCCAACAAGACTTGATTTGAAACTATTGTTCTATAGAAATCTTTTCCAGTGTTGATGGTAACCATTATTTAGGATTTATTTCTGAGAATTTTAAGGATTTTTGCATTAATGGATCACTGTATCCTTGTCCACCGTCTCAGCAGAATAGGAGTTACAGGGTCAGCCCTATCCTGGCTCAAATCAGTTTTAGAAAACAGAACCTTTGAGGTCACCAAAGGCAACATTCGATCCAGATCCATTTCACTCCAATGTGGGGTGCCCCAGGGCCCATCTTTAAACCCTACACTCTTCAATGTGTAAATGTCCCCACTGGAGGAAATTGTAGCCCCTTTTGGTATTAATCTGGTCACGTACGCAGACAACACCCAACTTATTGTCTCACTAAACCAGACGGACCGCTCCCCGGAAAATCTTTGCTCCTGCCTCAAAGAAATCTTTAGTTGGATGAGCAAATCTCTCCTCAAACTAAATGGAGACAAATCAGAGATTCTAGTGCTCAGCAATCAATCTAAATTCTCCCCCAAACCCATGTGGCCAACTTGCATGGGGCCAGCTCCCTCCCCCCAAATATTAAATAAAAAGTCTGGGCGTCTGGCTCAACCAGGACCTCACTTTCCAAACCCAAGCGAGGAAAACCGCGGGAATCAGCTTTGGTCTTTTACGCACCACACGAAAAATCCTTCCCATATTACCCCCCCAGTCTGGATTACGGGAACACCCTCTATCTTGGCGCCCCGAAAACAGTCATAAACAAACTCCAACTCGTACAGAATTCGGCAGCTAGACTGCTAACAGGCACAAAAAATTGATGTTCTGCTAAACCTGACCTAAATTCCCTACATTGGCTTCCTATTCAGGAGAGAATTCGTTTTAAATCCCTCTGCATAACACATAAAATCCTCCAAGATAAGGGCCCTCCCATCCTAAGAGCCCTGATCAAACCATACAAAGCCAACAGAAAGCTACAATCTGCCCACCTCTTCCTAGCAAACATTCCCAGAATCAAGAAGGCGTGGTCAGGAGGTCGCCTCTTTTACTACAATGCTTCCAAGCTCTGGAACTCCCTCCCCTCAACAATCGTAGGGAAACCAACTTATTAAAATTCCGTAAGCTCTTGAAACCTTGGCTTTTCCCCTAGGTCACATCCGTTCCCTAGCTAATTCCACGGGCTCAGTGCTGGAACGCCTCTGATTAGCCATGCACTCTACAAATCCGATTACAATTACAATTAAAAAAAAACTTTTCACAATATACCCTATCCTGGTGGCCACCGAACCTTTATGTCGGTATCTGTGTGGATGTTTATAAGGTTATAAAGCGTGGCAAATAACCCACGGGACATCCTTGTGCTTTAATAAGAAACTGTTGAGAAATGATAGATAGAGGACAAGCTTAGAATAGCCATGCTGTAAGGGGCTTTCTGAAGGTAAGGGCATAAAAACTGTACTGCATGTGGCCGCCTTCTGTATCTTTGGCCATGAACAGCAGGATCTGACTGTGAGATGGACTGTCACCAATGCAAACAGGTAGCCTGCACCTAGTCTTCATGCAGCTTCGCCCACCCAGTCTTTGCCTGTCTCCAGCAGGCACTACGGGTTGCCTTCAGCTGTGCCCCATCCTCTTTATCAATGGGTGTAGTGAGGTGGCCTTGGGCTTCAACATCTGTTCTGACAGTCTGTAGTTACAACCTACCATGATTAGAACTTTCTTGGTGTGATAACAACATACTTGTTCTAGACCAGTGGTTCTTAACCTTTTGACTTCTGTGCATCACTACTGGTATGCGGGTACACCCCCTGACTAATTATTATAATCTGTGGACCCCACTGCTGCATTATTGGAACCCATGAACCGTAGCCTAAGCAATTTGAATTATTTGAACCTCAAAACAATACTTTAAAATAGAGAAACAAGCATCTGTCAAACGAAAACACAAAGGATGAAATATTGTATATAATTTACAAACAGATACAAAAAAAATAAAAAATATCATTTTAATGAGGTTAGAGCGTTTCTAAATTAATTTGAGGCCACTCATTGTCCTTACTATATTCTGCATTTGCACTGCCAACATGAATCAATCTGAGGACACCAACTCAATTTTCACGCTCCAATTTAAAATTCCTTTACATGAACTTAACATTTTAATTTTTTCAAATGTGCTTCTTTACTTCCATTTTATTAATCTGTTAATATTAGTTCGTTTTGTGAGCAGTTGCAGAGCCTCCTTAGTAGGCACCATTGACCCCCAGAGGCCCCTAGACTACAGGTTAAGAACCACTGTTCTAGACCATTGATCAGTATTCTGAAGACACCTAAGTTTTCAGTCCCCAGTCTCAAATTTGAACAGCCGGGGGCAAAAGACATTAAATCTAAAGCACCAGAAAGTGGGATACCCCTCATACAGGACACAAGACTCGTTTTCAAAGGCAGGGCCAGTGCATTAGTTAAAGGAAAACATTATTCATGACCTTATTCTGGAGACTCCTCCCAATAAAGACCCTCCCACTCAGACTTTTCTATAATGGGTTCTCACTAGATGCCCCTCAGCAAGGTCAAAGCGAACAGCAGAGGCTATAGGAAGCCGTACGGGGGCTAGAAAACATCAAAGAGGAGACATGTCTTCAGACATTTACAAACTCTGGAAAGATTGGAAGTGGATCAAAAATTGATAGAAGGAAAGAATTACATTATGTGCTAAAACTGAGAAGCCCCTGCTGCCAAGACTAGATTTTTATATTGAGGAGTGTTCAAGAGATATATAGAAGATCTGAGAGGTCTAGAAGAAAGGTAGGAGTGATTTCTATGCAGAATGAAAGCAAAGGGCCAACAATGGATCTATGTACAGTACATAAGACCTTACAGAGAACTCTCTTGATGAATAAACAAGCTCAGTGATATAAACAGAAGTTTAGCATGGCTTACTTTGGTGAAAGAAGTCAGTCTGGCAGCTTGATTTTAGATCGCTTGAGGGCAATGCTGTACATATTTGAGGAGCTCCAAATGTAAGGCATTAGCATAAACCAGATTGCTCAAAATTAAAGAGAACCCAGTAATACGATTTACGACACGTACCAAGCTCTTTAGGAACATACCAATCTAATAATATGGAAGCGCAAGAACTAGTGGAATATGGCTGACGTTTAATAATTCAAAAAGACTGGCATCAAGGTTCTTCTAGCTAGGAGTGGCTAATTCCTATTTAAATTGTTCCAGGCACTCTTCCAAAGAGAAAGACAGAGAGGTTCAGATTGAAACATTACAATTCTGCACCTGGGGCCTACTTGCATAAAGACTGAAGAAGGGCTCTGACTGGTACTGAGCCAGGAATTAGCTTGGCAATACGATCCATTAGGTATCTGGGGTTGAATAAAGGACATGAAGTAAGCCTGGGAATTTAGGAGTCATAATCGTCAGCTTTAATTTAACTGTGTCCTTAATTTGATTAGTAACTGTTGATTTTATCCAAGATGGTGCTTGGTGAGTCGCAGATCTTCAGTAGGGCAAAAGTTAGACGTGATAACATTTTTTTGAGCGATAGTGCTTAAGCAATTATTGGAGTAGGAAACTCTTCCCAAGCTTCTTAATAAAATATTGATGAGCGACGGCAGATTTGTAAGACACCATGCCGAAAGACACAATTCTTTAGGGAGACATGTTCAGCCTGGCGAACCTTTGTTTTTACCTTTGCAGGGGTCGCGTTAACGCAGGGATCTGAATGAACAGGAAGGCAGATGACTTTCTTTGCATAAGGGTGAACAATATCAGACATCCACTTCACCAAAGAAAGTATTGCTCTGGAAGACAGTCGCCCATATTAAGAGGGGTGTGCCAATAAAACTATTACTAAGATGAATAGTAGAGTTTTTGGAACAGTCCTGGAAAAGTTGATATTCTCTGCAGAGTCTTAAGTGGGGGAGACAGAGTGGAAACCTAAACCCAAATAAACAATGGTCAGGCAAATCAAAGGTAGCAAGTAATGTCAGAAATGAAACCAGCAATTTAAATTGTCGTTTAAAGTTAATTCCCTATATTTTGCCCACCATTAAATAAGACATTGATATTATTTTTCTCACAGCATACTGTTCGCCCATAAAATCTTGAGTCCTGTTATTCGTCTCCCTGAAACAGCTAAAAAGCGAGTGCTGCTCAAAACAAACAACACAAGAAACGGTGGACAAAAAATAGCATGGTGAAGGGTAAATGAACAACAAAATACACTTTTGAGTAATACAACCAGTGCTTGTGATCTCAGCAGAAAGAGCCACCATTGAAATATAGTTGTCTTTGTACCATTCTGCTCTTCTTTAATAGATTTAATGTACTTAGGCAGGATAGTAAAAGAAATTACAAACTCTTTCAAAGGCAGAATAAACACATGGTTCCTCATAGTAAGTGTAATTTCTTTGGTCTGGCCAGACAGACAAGCTCTGAGCACTGAAGGCGGAAATCTCAACCTTTTGGTTGAGTCAACCAAATCTGGCTATACCATAACTCAGTAACACAGTGTTTTGTAGAACACTTAGCAGTTTTAAATCGGACAATGTACTCCATGAAAGACAACTCTTCCTGACATTTGGGAAGCTGTAGATTCCTCATCGAGCACGAGGGAAGCTCTGCGCATCTTGTCATTCTACAGGAATCCCTAAGTCAATGATTCTGAGTACCGAGATGAGGGATGTGATCTTCAAACAATGCGAAGGTAAAAATTAGACAAGAACCCAGAAGGCTCTCATATTATGAGACGTCAGACTCAACGATAGGGCTGAGCATGGGTATTGCAAAAGGGATGTTACTGCAATTCACTCAACTCTTTCTTGGGGAAGCCTCAGCCACAACATATTAGGTTCAGAGCCTAGACTCTGGAAGGTACTGCCTATTCCACAGTCGGATTCACTCTACCACTGATGATCCTAAAGATATCAGAGACACCAACGTTTCTTCAAGAACGGTCACCTGACCGAGAAAGCTAGGCCGAAAGTCCTGCAGGACCTGAGAGCGGAGACCCATCCAACCATGAAATGAACTACAAAATTCAATGAGGAGGATGCCATTTATGGCTAATAAAGACACATCCTCCGCTGACGTGCACAACTTCACGCCGCTTGATACTGGAATAATAGCTCGGATTCTGCAAGTGGGAGTATTTTCCTTCAATCTGACACTTCCGACAGAGTTTTGGCACTCGGATGACTCAAGATTGATGCTGGGATCCGAGAATACGCCACCCTTCAGTGGCTGATGGGCACATCTTTCAGCGAGGGCCTTCCTAATTAAAGAGATCGAGGATGACAGTTTCAGATTGATCGCTTTCCTGATCAGATATTTCACGCTCAATTTGATGGAATATAAATCGCTCCCAGATTGGCTTCCGAATACGTGCAGGGATTTAAAAGAGAGGAGGATGTAACGGGGTCCTTGCCTAACACACCAGAGAGCTAAATTTACTTCTTTCTCACACTACCAGGTTTATCATCAATGTAGCAAGTCCTGGCGATGATCACAGCCTCGTCTGGATAGAGGCGTCTATCACAAGAAATTCAGAGCAGAGAAACACCAAGTTTCAAAGGCAATTGTGAAGAGCGTGGCTGTCACTCATATGAGCAACTAAAAGACAATAGGTCACTCTGAGTCAATCGTGACAGACAAAATGGATCGCAGAACAATTTGTGAATAAGGGAATAGAACTAAAAAGCCTTTAAAATAATCTTAGACAAGATGCTATTCCGAAACTGCTGCTAATGCCACAACAGTACATACCAGCCACAGAGTCCTTCATATACTATTTAATTTACGAATTTCAGCAAATAAGCATAGGCAACGCCAATAGGTCTCACCTTTTGGCTTTGCTATCGACTTTGCCAATGGTGTTTTTTGAAAATGCCCTTCATCATTGGAAAAAAATTGTTATTGCCGAAAAAGTATGGTAATGCATACAAAATCATGTGCCGTCACGCATGCACATCTGCCTCAATAAGCTGCGGTGGCCATGGGTCTATTTTGTTTTTTGTTTTAGATTACCTTTCTAAAGTAATTGCCTGTCCATTTAGGTGTGGAAAATAACAATAAAAACATAAAAAGTGTGGTAAAAAGTATTTTATTCTGGAAAGGACCAGTTCGGCAGTAAACAACAGCTGCTGGACACTCCATAAAAAAATACAATTGCAACTCGAGATAGGATAGACAGCGGCAGGAGGAATAGGCAAGGCACTGAAGTGAGGGGCTGAAGCAGCAGGGGGAGGAGCAACGGAAGAGCTGGACGGGGAAATTAAAATAATAGAAATTGAAAAAAGCAAGAAACCAGAGCTGGACAGGAAAGGGTGGTAGAAGGAACAAAGGAGGCAGACCAGGAGCAACACTTAGAGAGTTTAGGGGTTTCAAGGGGTTAGCAGAATAAGAGAGCAAGAACACAAACACACTAATACTTATAAGGAGTGCTGAAAGAAAAAGTAGTTCCCTGAATGTAAGCAACAGAAGGATTCAAGTCATCCAATCAAAAGCATGGTAAAGAAGCTATGCGCCAGTGGAGGAACAACAAACATAACAAGATCTGGTAAGCAGTGGGCTGCCCGAAGCCGATTGTAAGCATTGGTATTGCCCCCAATAGGCCTTCAATAGATTAAGTAACCCCCCAGTTGTGCGAGCAACTCACGGGCCCACCCGCCGTTCTTCTTATCCCATCAATTATGTACACCAGGACCTTTTGTGGTGTTAGAACAGCCGCAGTTTATTCACATCATAGGTTATAAGGCACTCAACGGGTTATACAGTGTATACCATATAAATTGTTGCATACTAATAACCATAACTTCCAACCGTCGTGACAGCTCTATTTCTGTAACGTCCTTGATAAAGCGGGACGCGGATTTGAGGCTTACACTTGATACCGAATATCTGGCGTTCATGGCCCCATGACCATGCCTGAGCTGCAAGTGCTGTGTCCTCCCAGCGCTGACCATTTCTTACCCGTTGTCTGCCCTCACGTTTCCTTCCGTAAGGCAACCCAAGGAACTTGTCTGGGCGCTTATCTCCAGAGTCCATGCCAATAAGGCATGCCAAGGACCTTGTTCGGGCAATTGCTCTTTCAAGTCTTTGGGAAGATTCTTTCTTGTTAAAACTTGCGACTCCCTGCCCCATCGTCCCACTGAGGCTACGACGCCCACCTTCTCTGGTGTGGGTGGGTGGGATCAATTTCTTCCGGCGATGTAGCTGGGAATCGCTTATCCCCTCCGCCTTTTAGGCTGTGCTTGTGTCCCCGCCCCTCCTTCCTGATTGGGCCTTTTGAACCCAAGCTACCGGTCACGCACTGCCCTTTTTTAGGTTTTGCCTGGCGAAAGCTGCGCTCTGCGCAGCTTTTTCGCGCAGGCGAAAACCTGATGAGAACTGTAGTGTGGCTTTGGGTCGGCCCTCGTCATTCATTGGCTGGCTCCATAAATGGAGACTAGCCATTGGACGAGGGGCCTGTCCGTCAATGCCGGACCAGACACGGGGGCGTTCCCGACATTCTTTGGCTTTTGCCGACGTCACGCGACGCCGGGAACGCCCCCGAATCTGTCCCGGCATTGAGCCGGCACCCTTTCCTGCTTGCGTGAGTGCTTTGCCGTCCGTGTCCCCTCCCGCCCCCCGCACCCCGTAGAGTCCGTAGCTCCCTGCTCCGGCAGGCTCCCTCTCGGCGCTTCTCCACTCGCTCCCAGCTCTCCGCCCTCTCCCTCTCTCTGCCTTCCGTCTCCCCTCCCGTCCCCTGCAGTCTCCGTCGCCGGCCTCCTCTGCTCCGGCAGGCTCCCTCTCGGCGCTTCTCCACTCGCTCCCAGCTCTCCGCCCTCTCCCTCTCTCTGCCTTCCGTCTCCCCTCCCGTCCCCTGCAGTCTCCGTCGCCGGCCTCCAGTCTCCTCCTCCCCGCAGCGCCCCCCGCGCTCCCGTCAGCCGGATGGTTGTCTCCGGGGCCGGCGGAGGCGGGCCCAGCATGTTCCAGGGATGATGCTGGGCTCCGGGCAGGCTCCGGACAGCAGCAGGTTCCCGCTGCATCACCTGGTCTGGAGGAACCGACCCCTGGAGCTGGAGAAGGAGCTCAGCGCACGGCAGGTGGGTGAGCGCGAGGGGAGGGCGGGGCGCGGCCACAAGCCGCTCGACCTCCCGAGTATGCTACAGGACATATTACCTTGCCGCCCGTTCTTTTATTGTCCAAACGGACGCGAGTTTTGGGTCCTAAACAGGATTAGGCTGTTGGCTACGGGGTTAGAGGCTAGTACCCTCTCTGCGTAATCCCGCCCTTCCGCTCTTGCAAACGGATATAGTTATTAGTTATTCGTATGGTCACGTACTGGTCGAGTGGGATACGGTGAGGGCATGTTCTTGTAGGGGGTTTGCAGTTAAATGGGGCTTGTTTGTTTAAAACGGGGGTAAGGAATGGTGAAGGTTCCTGCATGGAAACCGACTGTGGGCATCATGGGATTTGTAGTCTGTCCTCAAGTACCTTGTTAAGACGCGGGCAGTTTGTAAAAAAAAAAAACTGACCTTTTCTGCTCGCGTATTTACTAAGTCCACATTGGTTACTCAATACTTTCTAGATCTTTATATTCGTCGGAAAGTAAGGCAGGACGTTTCCTAATCAACGCAGATCCCATAACTTCCGCATCACACCGGTGCGAAGTGGAAACTGGATCACGTTTTGTCCACAGGATGTTTCATACCGGGGTGAATAAACGTATATTTTATACGAATGGCGAACCTCTAGTATTTATTTGTTCTTTAAACGGCACAAAAGCAACTCTACTTCCGGGTTGATTCTTAATATTCGTGTATACTTTACGTGGATTTTTCGTGTGGAAATGGACGGGTGTCACTGGGTGGGTACTTGGGCTCAACTGTGCAGATGCAGAGCGTAATATTTCAAATCGATCCAGTATCTTTGCATTTACATAATGTCTTTTCTAGGTATGGTGACTTGAAACTAAAATAAACGTGATCCGAATTAAGGGTCTGTATACATTTTGTGGCTCAAGATAATTGGGCTGTCAGCTTGTGGGTGTCTTTTGCACGTGTGTGCCCCTGTTGTCTGCTTGTGCCTCTGTGTGCCCCTGTTGTCTGCTTGTGCCTCTGTGTGCCCCTGTTGCCTGCTTGTGCCTCTGTGTGCCCCTGTTGCCTGCTTGTGCCTCTGTGTGCCCCTGCTTGTGCCTCTGTGTGCCCCTGTTGTCTGCTTGTGCCTCTGTGTGCCCCTGTTGTCTGCTTGTGCCTCTGTGTGTCCCTGTTGCCTGCTTGTGCCTCTGTGTGCCCCTGTTGCCTGCTTGTGCCTCTGTGTGCCCCTGCTTGTGCCTCTGTGTGCCCCTGTTGCCTGCTTGTGCCTCTGTGTGCCCCTGCTTGTGCCTCTGTGTGCCCCTGTGGCGTGCTTGTGCCTCTGTGTGCCCCTGTTGCCTGCTTGTGCCTCTGTGTGCCCCTGTTGCCTGCTTGTGCCTCTGTGTGCCCCTGTTGCCTGCTTGTGCCTCTGTGTGCCCCTGTTGCCTGCTTGTGCCTCTGTGTGCCCCTGTTGCCTGCTTGTGCTCTGTGTGCCCCTGTTGCCTGCTTGTGCCTCCGTCTGCCCCTGTTGCCTGCTTGTGCCTCCGTCTGCCCCTGTTGCCTGCTTGTGCTGTGTTGGTGTGTGTGGAGGGCTCTGTGTGGCTGTGTGTGTAGGAAGCTTTGTGTGGCTGTGTGTGTGGAGGGCTCTGTGTGGCTGTGTGTGTGGGGGGCTCTGTGTGGCTGTGTGTGCGGGGCTCTGTGTGGGGGTGTGTGTGGGGCGGCTCTGTGTGTGAGAGAGAGAGATTTGTTTAAATACCAGGATAATTGCCGGCAGCAGCACCCTTGCCGTGTAATGCCTTGTACTACATCTGTGTTAGCAGTCGCCTCAGGCTGTTGTTTTTTTTTATGCAGGGGACGGGATTTGATCATGCCCATTACGCCGTATTGCTTTTCAAAGGCAACTGTTGCAGAGCCAAGTGGGCTGTTGAAAATTGTGTTTTCTCCACCTGCCCCGTTGCCTGCTTGTGCCTCCGTTTTCGTGCCCCTGTTGCCTGCTTGTGCCCCTGTTGCCCGCTTGTGCCTCTGTGTGCCCCTGTTGTCTGCTTGTGCCTCTGTGTGCCCCTGTTGCCTGCTTGTGCCTCTGTGGGCCCCTGTTGCCTGCTTGTGCCTCTGTGTGCCCCTGTTGCCTGCTTGTGCCTCCGTCTGCCCCTGTTGCCTGCTTGTGCCTCCGTCTGCCCCTGTTGCCTGCTTGTGCTGTGTTGGTGTGTGTGGAGGGCTCTGTGTGGCTGTGTGTGTAGGAAGCTTTGTGTGGCTGTGTGTGTGGAGGGCTCTGTGTGGCTGTGTGTGTGGGGGGCTCTGTGTGGCTGTGTGTGTGGGGGGCTGTGTGTGCGGGGCTCTGTGTGGGGGTGTGTGTGGGGCGGCTCTGTGTGTGTTTGTGTGTGTCATTTGCGATAGATAAAGCTAGTGGCATTGTAAATGACAATGCCATTTATTTATGTTAAAAAAACATAAATAAAAATAATGTCAAGAGCAATGCCAATAGCTCTAACTTTAACAAAGGCAAAACCATTGCATTGTAAATGCTTGTTTCCATTGGCGTGAGAGTGCGCCCCATTGTTGCTGTGTCCTTTTGTCTGCCGCCCATTGGGTGGGGGGGGTTAGCTTCAATCCCTCTAGGGTCGGCTGCGTCTCCCGGTCAGCGAGAAGAGCCTTCGGCAATGGTTACACATTTATACACATGAGAAGTTAACATTGTTGACTAAGAAAACAGTAGTTGAGTCTGCATTTCATGGTTATGTTGGGTGTTACAACAGCAGACAAGGATTGCTTAGAGTCGCTGTGAGAGCATTTAGCTCAAAATGTGAAATACCAGGTACCACAGAAGCTTCTTAACTTGCTAAACACGAACCCGGAACTCCCATACCAGGTTCCATAACTGTCTATGTCCGTGAGCCACACAAATCCCTTCATCTCCTGGTGACCCCGCTCTCTGCTCTCCTCCAACTGAGAGCGTTTAGTGATGGGGAGAATGTAAATGGCACACGAAGCTCGATGCAAGGAATTGTGCCTCTTGCATTACAGAGATTCAAAAATACATCTAGTAAAGACGCAGGCTGAGCTCTGAACAAGGGCATTTTCAAATGACCGGATTTAGCACTCACATAAAAATACACTCATGCATTGTTGCAAAAGCTGCACATATTTTGGAAACAGAGCAGGATTTGGACAGAAGAGCCTAAGAGGGCCTTGTTCATGAATTACAGAGGGGCGGCCCGAGGTTAAGCATACTTAATCTTCTCTAATGCCACCAGTGCTACTGCTTTCGCACAAACGCCCCTCGAATGGGAATAATAGGGCTTTCAGGCAGTGGGCTATTGATCCAATCACCGACTTAGAACCTGTGACTCCAAGCACACCATTTGATTTCTCTTTCCTTGAATTCGTATCACTGTATTAGAATGATAGGGGCTCAATTCAAGGCAATGGATTGGCAGAAGTCCTATGAAGACTGGTGTAGACCATCTGGCTCAACATTCCAGTGTTTGTCTTTTGTTTCATATCAAATGCTGGACCTTCAGTAGGTGAAATGCTGTAATAGCTATATGGCCCTTCCACCTCTGGCTATACCAGTCAATAAAGGCCCTCTCCCTCCTTGAACCCTAGTGAACTCAGGAGAGGGCCTGGAGCAACTAGGCCTGGGTGAAACTTAAATTACGCCAGCATAATTCACGTAACTTTGTGGATTTCGCATTACACTTATTATGTGAAACTTTTGAAACTACGTCATATTGCCACTTCTAATAATTACGCGGCATTCAATGTAAAAATGTACAGCAAACGGGGCCTTTTGTGGTAATTTTTTTTACAGCAAATGCAAGTAAACACCAGGACAAGTGTTTTTGTTTAAACACTCCCCTGTGCCAAAAAAACTGATGCGAGGACACATTACACGCAAAAATATTGCACAAAATGAAGGATTTGCATTTCTCATAATTTTGCCCTACTTTTTATATAGTCACGCACATTTCACACACCCCTAGTAACAACCAACAAGGATATAACCCTTGTAATTGAGCTACAATGCCATATGGTAGCTCTCCCCATCAATCACTCCCCGACTTGATCTGTGTAATCATTCTACTGCCTAGATCCAAAGTATACCATTTCTAGTAGAAGCTACTGGTATAAAACTAACTATACCCCAGGTAACACCACAATCCTGTTCTTTTAATGCCTAGAACTCTCCACAGCCCCCTAACATGTCATTTACCAGACAGAGCACCCCAAGAAATAATCCACGAAGTTCGCGCCTGTTACTATTCACTGCAGAGACTCCACCAATATGTGCTGTTGCTACTGAACAGATTGAAGGCGATGCAATATTCCACAATCAAATTAAAGAGGAAGAGAAACAAGGTAAGCGGAGTTTGACATTAATAATGTGTTCCATCCTTCAGTAATCCTTTCTCGCTCCACAGACTGTTATATCGAAAATCAGAAGCGAACAGAAGATTCTGAAAGCAAAACGAACACCGAAAATGGAGCCGACGGGATTGCTCCAACTGTAAGCTTGCCTCCCTATCAAGGTCTAGAGCCAGGGGTAGTTTGACCAACTACCTGTCCAGTGTCAGACTGGAGGATTGCATTAAAGGAGCAATCCAGTATAGAGAAAGAAATACATCTCTGTTAGCAGTCCTGCAACTCTAACTATACGCATTCCAGAAAGTTCTTTGTTTGATGGGGTCTACTTTGGGTTTGAAGAAATGGATCCACTGTGAGTGAGATCATTCACCGGATGGACCCTTTACTGGCTAAGCGCTCGCCCATGTGTTCTGCCAGACACTTGCAGCCGAAGCAGGGCCGGGCAAGGAGCCTAAAGCAGCCCTAGCAAATGTAGTCCTATACTGAACAGACGAGTGAGCCCAACCACTGTACGATGGGATTGGGAGAAGTCAGTCTAAATATTTTGGTTAAAAATGGTACAATTTAATGTTTGTACCATATTCTAATCAACACACATTTTAAGTCCCAGCAAATGACCTTAAAGTGTACCATGATACCCAGTGATGGTTGGAACAATGAAAGCATAGTTCTTCTATCAAGACGCAACCCAGAAGTACAAAGCAAGAAGATTTAATCACCATAGCTGCTAGGGGACCCATGTCATGGTAGAAAAAAGGATAGACTGTGACTTCAGGAGCACTGCAGCTGTTTTAAGGGAGTTTCTAGACCAGTAGATCTCGAACAGAGGTAATTTCTGATATTTATATCATTACATGAACATTACATGCTTTGCTCTACTCGCTAAACAGAGCCCCTCAATGAGTAACGAATTAGACACTGAATCAGCACATAGCGCACCAAAGGCCCTTAAATGTCTTACATGCAAACTGAAAAATTGACAGCTAACTTTTAACCGTATGCTTCATGTGTTCTTACCTAATTACCTAAGTTGTCACTTGCTCCTCACATCAAACTCAATTGGCTGCCACGAGTTCGCTGCGTGCTTTCAGGACCAGGTCCACCAATAAAAATCACACCATGGAGCAGGAGACTTGCCCTTGCATGCCCTGAATGAACCAGTATGAAGCAGGCTAAGCGGCAGGCTCCTGTTGGGGTATGACATAGCCGCACATTACAGTGCCTGCGTACCGGACTGAGAAGGCATTTGAGCAGGCTCTGTAAGCCAAGCACTGGTGGACGAGCGCAGTAAGGAAGATGGTATGGCTACCCTCTGCTTACAGTCATAAGGCAAGATGAAAAACAAAAAATCCATGGGGCAGGCGAGAGTGACGACAGGGGCAGACCTTAAGAAGCATTGCAAAGCCAATAGCTGCAACTGCTAAACTTAAAGGTACAGAGAACATTATTTTCAGTACTTGCTACTGAATAGAAAAGAGAGAAAAAGCCGAGATGGACGGGAAGGGGCAGAGGAAGCAACAGACAAATTAGGTGTTGGAAGAGCAATGCCTAGAGCATGGTGGGGATGTGTGATTGGAACGTCAAACATTGGGTCGACAGCAAGAAAACACATGCACTCCTACGGTGTACCGAAAGAAAAAGATAAAGTAGCTCCCTGAATGAAACCAACATCAGTAGTAAAAGGACGCAAGTCAACCAATCGGAAAGGTGGTAAACCAGATATGCTTCTGGAGTGAGACAACCACAAGAATAGAGAGGAAAGCTATAGAATAAAGAGATAGACAATAAAGCCATCCAATTATGAGCAAGAGACTGACTCAAAGCCCACTGCGTATATTTTATTCTACACAGCACAGTAAGTATTTACCGACGGATAGCTGCAGGTGTCTTAAGGCAAGACCTAAAAATGGCATTCAGGGGACTGCACAGTGAAACCGTAACCCGTCTGGCATGGCCCCTTACAAGTACTGCTACACAGCACAAGTTCACAGTGGGCAGATTTGACAGACCTACGTCCTACTGGGCCACAAAAGGCCTGCATGTCCACTTGAGGTTCCCAGTTTATCCCTGCGTAGGACGTCTAGATACATGGAACTTTGAGGACCATCAAAACACTACTAACACTGGCATTTGGACCCTGTGGCGCAGGACACACACAGGACTCGTGCAAGGATTTTTTAAACCATATGCAAAGTAGCATTTTCCCCTCAATCCCTTCGCTATTGCTTGACAAAGGGGAAAATTGTCCCACTGGTATGGGTATTGTGGCAGTAGATTTAAAAAAAAGCCACTTTCACCTCAAATTGGAAAAAGCAATGCACCATCTATCCCTTGCTGGTACTATGAATTTACGTGCCACCACTATGGCAATTTTGACAGATGTGTTTGCAGCGGCAAGACAAACTTGACCACTTCATGCCCTGGCGACCAGTGAGCCAACAACTCTGCAAACAGTCTGGCAAATCAAACCTTTTTAGTGCCCAAATGAGTCTGCCTGTAACTGCTTGGTATTTCAACACCTGTGTATCTACGTGTAACAACCTCAAATTGTCCACCTTAAAAAAGGGTTGACGCTGGACGGCCGAATATTTATCACTGGATTTCAGACTCCTTGGCTCAAGAACGCAAGCATGCTCAAGTGTGTTCCTGGATTGTGGAATGGCCTAAAAAGAAAATATCAGAGTTTCCTCCTCCATAAGACTTGCAGAAAAGCCCTGATAGCATTGTTGAAAAAGATAGAACCTGCTAAAGTGGCTTCACTAGACTCCCTCCAGTTCCACTTCCAGCTTTACCTCCCCTCATTATCACTTTCTCCCACCCTCAGATACCAGACTTGCTCTGCCTTCTCCTTTAAGCTCTTTGAAGTGCCTGTTCTTGTGGTTTGGTCCTTTTTTCACAGGGCCTGATGACGTTCGGGCACTCTTTATGGATACCTACATAAATAATTACATGGAGTAATAAAATATATGAAAGTCATGAGGATAAAATGGATGGGGGCACTTGGGGATAAATCCAAGGGGTGGAGAAAGAGATAGCCTTCCTTTTTTAGCACCTGCTGTTTTTAAGAAAGCAATGCTGACTGCATCAAATTCTAGCAAGGTCCTTACAGTCTAGTGAGACTATAGAACCAATCTTTCAAGTTCATACATTATTGCTTACAAGTAGACCTAAATTAGCCTCATCAGCATAACGTGAACAAGCAACTTGAAGGTTAAAATGCGGAGAGGTGCAAAGCGATCATGAAGAGCCTTCCGGGTAGCTCTCTGTCCGGCAGCTTCAATGACAGAGAGACAAAATGTCACAGAGTGTCACCTTCACTTTTTTAAGACTAAGAGTTCATATAGTGTCCTCTCTGCACTTCTTGTTGCTGCCACCTCTCGAGGTCCCTTTTCCCTTTATAAATCCAATATAGCAGAGATATACGATCATACTTACTCACCTAGCACACCTACAGAAGTGTGCACATGATTGTTCACCAAAACAAGCCAAATGCAGTATTGCCATGCGAAACGACAGCATGCTCCCTCTAGATCAGTGAGCATCAAAGCTACCCACTCCCCGATTTGTATGATTTTTAGATCGAGCCTCAGTCAGAGCGCATGCACTGCGAGACTTGTGGTAGTGGAGTATAGAAGAGAAGCCCCGCCCACTCCCCCGCCCATATTTTCCATTGGCTTGTGTCATTGTCCTTCATAAACTCTGGCTTGCCAGTCGTTATTAGGGTTGTTAGTCCCTCCTTAGTACCTCCTTGTCTGCATTTGTAATCTCCCATGGTGACTGGCCCTTTTACTTTGGATGCAACATGGTATGTCTTATTTAGTCTGTAATGAGTTTCTCCTACAGCAGGCAGGACATGCTTTAGGCCATGTCCGCTTTCACTTTCAAGCAGCCCCGGACAATGGCGGCTCCTTCTTTGAAGTTAAATAGGTTTCGCATTTACAAGAATTTGAGCTATTGCCATTGTAAATTACAATAGCTTAAACTCTCGTGAATGCGAGATCTACTGCATTGCAAATGCTTGTTATAGGGTCTCATGATACAATGCTTTAAATGAGAGGTCACTTTACAGAAACGAAACTCACATTGGAAGGTGCACAGCCTCATCATGGGAAGATAAAAAAAAGGACTTTGAAAAAGATGCACGAATTGTGAACTAGGAGAAGCTGAGCAAACATGGCTTAGGAGTGGAGAAAGAGAGAGAAAGAGTGAGAGAAAGACTGTGTGTGAGAGAGAGAGAGAGAGAGAGAGACTGAAACGTAACGCCACATGTGGGAGAACAGAACAGACTACGTATAACATTGGCACAATACAGAAATCAAACCGGCAATAAACGAACCGGTATGCAGACAAAATATCGAATCAAAAATATAGAATAGCACTAATATCGAAGTCAAAATATAGAATAGACAAAATATCGAATGGACAGAATATAGTCAACAAAAATATCGAATTTAAGGTAAGTAATTTAATATCGATTTTCATAAATATAGAAAGTAAAAATATCGAAGTATATAATATAGGTATTAAATATATCAAATGTTGAATAATATTGAATGTTTTGTATGTTAGTATATGTGTGAAAAGTGTATATTTATTTTATAATTTATTTTAAGTAATGAATGTGATGTTATTTAATGTTTGCGTAATTTTATTCTGTAGCGGGTTGTGGATTTATAGGGGAATAGGATGGGAAGTAATTTAATTATAATTAATTAAATATTTAAATTTATTATTGGTATTTATCTTGTATTAATTGTTAATTAATTTTTAATTGGTAATTAATTAAATTGTAATTGGTAATACATTTTTATTAATTAATTTATTGATAAATAAATTAGTTTTATAAAATTATTTCCCATAGCAGGTTGTGGGTTTATAGGGGAATAGGGTGGGAAGTAATTAAATTGTAATTAATTAAATATTTTAATTTATTTATTGGTATTTATTTTGAATTAATTGTTAATTTTTCATTGCCAATTAATTAATTCTTAATTGGTAAGTAATGTGTATTAATAGATAATTTTAATAATTTTTATTTGCATTTTTAATTGATTAATTATTATATTATATTAAATTGTTAATTAATTTTAATACATTTTTTTATTGGTATTAATATTTAATTTATTTTTATTAATATATGAAGTATTTACTTTCCCTACTGTTGCACTCACTGGAGTGGGAATAGTAATTTTTACCCCTACGCTATCCAACGCTTTCCCTACTGTTGCACTCTCTCGAGTGGGAATAGTAATTTTTACCCGTACGCTATCCAACGCTTTCCCTAATGTTGCACTCTCCGGAGTGGGAACAGTAATTTTTACCACTACTCTATCCAACGCTTTCCCTACTGTTGCACTCTCTGGAGTGGGAATAGCTATTTTTACCTCTACGCTATCCAACGCTTTCCCTACTGTTGCACTCACTTGAGTGGGAATAGTAATTTTTACCCCTACACTATCCAATGCTTTCCCTACTGTTGCACTCTCTGGAGTGGGAATAGTAATTTTTACCCCTACGCTACCCAACTGTTGCACTCACTGGAGTGGGAATAGTAATTTTTACCCCTACTCAATCCAGCGCTTTCCCTACTGTTGCACTCACTGGAGTGGTAATAGTAAATTTTACCCTCCCGCTATCCTACGGTAAAAATATTGTATATTTTTTTATTAATATTATGTTAATATATATATATATATATATATATGTTTTGAAAAATAAAATCGGATGTTTTTATTTTATAACAAATTAATTATTTAATCATTTTAAGGTTATTTAAGTATTTTTACGTATATTTTAGTTAATTATTTTTAATATTTCATTAATTTAAAATTATTTTTAAGACATTTAAAAAAATTCGATATTTTGACTAACTATCTTTTTTTTTAACTATGTATTTGAGTCAATATTCTAGTACTTACCTGTTAGTAGATAGGAATATTTTTGTATTCAATATTTTATCCTCGATATTTGTGTAATTCAATTTTAGTGTAATCAATACTATGTCAGTGATCCAAACAAACCAGTCTGGTGTCCGGTATATAACGCTGGTTTAAAGCGATCTTAAGGAGAGTCCACAATCATGCCATAACTGGCTGCTTTGTAATTCGTGAATTGAAAAAGTATGTCTTTTGGGTAAAATCTGGTATTTGTTTGGTTTCCTCTTTCACTTTACATAGAAGGTACACTCTCTAAATCCACTCCAATGTCTGGTGGCTACCCGTCTGTCCTGACACTGGACAGCAGACGGCCACAGACTTCCAGGACAGGGCCCAGTGAGTCTATGGAGATGTGAGAGGCTGAGCAGGAGGTAGACACCCGGATGCAGATGTTAAAATGTGCTCACCTCTCTCCTCAGCAGCTAATCACCTTGACTGGTTGTGGGGAGGAGGTAATCATGCGCTGGAAGAGGGGTTGCTTCCAAGCAGGTGACTCCCACTGTCTGCCCCTCAGCCAGTATGGTGTTGACCTATAATTTAAGGGTCTCGGACGTGCCATCTTTGCTCATGCTATTACAGTACTTTTATTCAATATAATATAACCTTGCTGTTTTTTGTTTGGAGAGTGTTGCAGGTTTGTTATGGAGCCACATAGGCACATTTTCATTTTTTCACACTTGTGTACTAATGAATGTAGGATTTATGAGACTGATTTTATATAATGTTGAAACTATTTTTCTTCTTTAGTTTAGTTTTGTTCATCATTGCGAATCCTTTAATAATCCTTGCTATAATTGTTAGGTATTTAAAGTATACTAGGTTGGTGTATAATAAATATGCATAAGACACATCCTGTGTTTTTACTGACTCCTCGAAACTTGCCAGGGGTGCACCTATGCAAATCTGTACTGGCTCTCTTCCAGATCGGTTTCATTCTTCACACAAACCCACCCTAAGAACTCTCAGGAGCTGGTGGTGAGAGTGTGTCTTCTCTGTTCTCTTCATTCCCAGAGGGAATCCCTATGGACAGTGGGCTAAGAAAGATCTCCGGGGTCATCCAAGAACCCCCGGCATACAACACCCATCCTTTTATGTGTGGGATAGATGGTGCAAAATAATACAGCTTATACCTGATGCTGTAACTGTCTCAGCCTTCACAAAAGAAAAAATAATAAATTCAGGAACTTGACCCAATTTACTTGGTAATCAAATGTCCCTGACAAATTATGCACAGTGTGCCCCTACCATGAGACTAACAATAAAGGTTTTCCTAATTATGCACAGAGCAGCACATTCATCCTGCAAGGGTCCCTCAGAAACCTACTCTTAGGTGTAACTATAAAGGAGATCTCCTCTTCAAAGCACCCCTTCCCGCCAACGTAAAAATTAGACCATTATGCTCATGTCGGGAACCATCAGAGAGCCCGAAGAGCAGCTCGTTGCAGGCCTATTGAACACAGGAGGTGGATGGAGCACGCTGCCTCTGATCCCAGCACAGTTAACCCCATTGCATCCTGGTAAATGCAGTACGCTTACTTTCAAATTTGCTGTAGTCTTTCACAAAAGTTGGTGCAGGTAGTGCTGTTATCTCTAGACACGTGTTTTGGGTTTAGCCAGTCATCAGTAGAGAGCAAAGAGTAGTAAGGAGCAGAGAAAAGTCATCAGTCATCTCCACAGGCACACAGGTGCATCCCAGGAGAGCTCGTCAGCTTTTTGCCTCAAAGTCACCTGTGAAAGAGGGAAGACTTTCTGTTTGTTCTTTACCAGTTATACTGATTAGGTGGATCTTTCGAAAGGGGGGTTGGGTGGCAGCTTCAATGTTTTACAGATTGGGCGGATCTTATGAAGGGGGGCTGGGTGGCGGCTTCAATGTTTTACAGATTGGACTGGTCTTACGGAAGGGGGAATGGGTGGCAGCTTCAATGTTTTACAGATTGGACGGATCGCACAAAGGGGGGGCTGGGTGGCAGCTTCAATGTTTTACAGATTGGGCTGGCTTACGGAAGGGGGACGGCTTCAATGTTTTACAGATTGGGCAGGTCTTACGAAAGGGGGGCTGGGTGGCGGCTTCAATGTTTTACAGATTGGGCGGATCTTACAAAAGGGGGCTGGGTGGCAGCTTCAATGTTTTACAGATTGGTTGGGTCTTACGGAAGGGGGGCTGAGTGGCAGCTTCAATGTTTTACAGAATGAGCGGGTCTTACGAAAGGGGGGCAGGGTGGTGGCTTCAATGTTTTACAGATTGGGCTGGTGTCTTACGGAAGGGGAACTGGGGGGCGGCTTCAATGTTTTACAGATAGGGGGGGATCTTACGAAAGGGGCCTGGGTAACAGCTTCAATGTTTTACAGATTGTGCGGGTCTTAGGAAAGGGGGGCTGAGTGGCAGCTTCAATGTTTTACAGATTGGGCGGGTCTTACGAAAGGGGGGCTGAGTGGCAGCTTCAATGTTTTACAGATTGGGCGGGTCTTACGGAGGGGGGCTGAGTGGCAGCTTCAATGTTTTACAGATTGGCCGGGTCTTAGGAAAGGGGGGCTGGGCGCAGCTTCAATGTTTTACAGATTGGGCGGGTCTTAGGAAAGGGGGGCTGAGTGGCAGCTTCAATGTTTTACAGATTGGGCGGTTCTTACGGAGGGGGGCTGGGTAGCAGCTTCAATGTTTTACAGATTGGGCGGGTCTTAGGAAAGGAGGGCTGGGTGGCAGCATCAATGTTTTACGGATTGGGCTGGTCTTACGAAAGGGGGGCTGGGTGGCAGCTTCAATGTTTTACAGATTGGGCGGGTCTTAGGAAAGGGGGGCTGGGCGGCAGCTTCAATGTTTTACAGATTGGGCGGGTCTTAGGAAAGGGGGGCTGGGCGGCAGCTTCAATGTTTTACAGATTGGTCGGGTCTTAGGAAAGGAGGGCTGGGTGGCAGCATCAATGTTTTACGGATTGGGCGGGTCTTACGAAAAGGGGGCTGGGCGGCAGCTTCAATGTTTTACAGATTGGGCGGGTCTTACGGAGGGGGGCTGGGTGGCAGCTTCAATGTTTTACAGATTGGTCGGGTCTTAGGAAAGGAGGGCTGGGCGGCAGCTTCAATGTTTTACAGATTGGGCGCATCTTACGAAAGGGGGCTGGGAGGCAGCTTCAATGTTTTACAGATTGGGTGGGTCTTAGGAAAGGGGGGCTGGGAGGCAGCTTCAATGTTTTACAGATTGGGCGAATCTTACGAAAGGGGGCTGGGTGGCAGCTTCAATGTTTTACAGATTGGGCGCATCTTACGAAAGGGGGCTGGGTGGCAGCTTCAATGGTTTACAGATTGGCCGGGTCTTAGGAAAGGGGGGCTGGGCGGCAGCTTCAATGTTTTACAGATTGGGCGGGTCTTACGGAAGGGGGGCTGAGTGGCGGCTTCAATATTTTACAGATTGGGCGGATCTTACGAAAAGGGGCTGGGTGGCAGCTTCAATGTTTTACAGATTGGGCGGGTCTACAAAAGGGGGGCTGGGTGGCAGCTTCAATGTTTTACAGATTGGGCGGTCCTTAGGAAAGGGGGCTGGGTGGTAACAAACCTTCCTAAACATACACTCCACTACACTAAGAAATGCCAATTCTCTCAATGGGACAGACTCAAAGATTATTTATCTATCTGATCATTCTTCCACTTACTGTGTATAGTAATATAGAATAGGTTTAAATGTATTGATCAGTTAATTAAAACCATCACAATTAAAATCAAATACAACAATCCCATCAGCTAAAACCACGGTAGCCAATCCTTCAAATGCCGTTACTACATCAAATGTTAATAGGAGCGCCCAATGTTACACCATGAAATTGTATAAGTGACAAGAAAGAAATGTTTCTGTTCGAAATGCGCCTTAAGACACCATTAAAATGCTATTATGTGCATGCTACAGAATAAACAGCAAATGCGCTATTTTGTAAACATGATCTGAGGAGTTGCGCCTCAAGTCTTCATTTGAGTCCCAGTTATCGAAGGTTATCAAAGGCTCACAATTTTAAAGTGCTCCACCTGATGAAAAATTGCTAATTCGTCAAAAATGATTACAAGTTGTGAGTTTTCTGAAATTTAATTTAACCTACTCTCAAAGTTAGGTAGAATAGCTTTTGGGAGGATGATGGGGAAAGGTCACGTCAATCCGTGTACCTGACTTCTACCGGATACAAGTCTAAATCAAGCCACAGCGCGTGCCTCCGCTACACGCTGACACAGGACCGCTTAGGACGAAGACGAAAGCTGTCCTGTTTCAGCGCGAAAATAAAGCGAATCATTCCTATCACAGATTTCGTTGGATGGTTGACTTTAATACTACTTTGGAAACCCTTTATAATTGTCACAATTTTGTCACAAAGTGTTGTAGGTTCCATGTTCACTGGGGACACAATGCACAGTTCATTTTTGTAATTATTTCTCATATGTGTTTATATAAAAGTGAATTTTGTCTACATCTAAACATTGAGTCGTGTAAGGTTCTTCTCTTTTTGATATCACCATAACCCAATTGTTCATTGCGATTGTGAATATTTATTATCACTCCCAGTATTATTCCACAGGAACCATTGTTTCTGCTTATTACACGTGCACCCTGGTTCTGTTGTGAGTAGGATTCCCTTGTAACTTTTTTCCGTCTTTTCATTTTATGGTACATTTTTAGGTACGCAACCAGGATGGCCATGTACTGTCTACATAATCTGAATTATAGTCTTATTAGGGCTGGCGATGTGTGGCACAGAAGCCAAAACATCTGCCAGTATGTGCCAATAATCCAGCTTTCACATGCTCTGTCTGCCCTCCCCACACGTGCTTACGAGCCATACCCTGGGGAAGTAGCAAGTTTTGCAGCGATAACTTATAGTAGGGGTTGAAGAGACAAACCTTTTAAAATAATCCTTAGTGAGCAGAAGTTGGCTGTCAATATACTCTTTTTTGTTATGGCACTATATATTTCTCTGCAGTCCACCACCTATTAGAGCAACAACATACTACAAAACCACCTCACTTGGACAAATTACCCAAATAACCAGTAGACTGGAAAAAGGTACATTCTTTACTGTCAAACATAGGGAAAAGGTACAATATTCATTGTCATGCAAGGGCTTGACCAGAAATAATTTTTATTTTATACAAAAAAAGTGTAATGATTAAACTGAAGTAAACTATCATAATGCTCCAATTAAACAAAAATTGTGACAGACAAGCTGATGGTTGATATTTGCATACATTCAGTGATGGAGGCCTGATGAAGGTTTTTCAAGCATCTCTATGGCGAAACATGCTGATCTGACACGAACGAACATTGAAAACAGATACCGTTTTTCAACTATAGAATTGATCAGCACTTTAAGCATATTTCCAACAAAAAGGTAGACACACAAAAAATAGTTTTCACTTATCATTTGTTATACGCTTAGTGTCATGAGCCACATTGATTCTTATTAAGGACATAGTGATTTTTTTCTACCAATATGAGTTAGTCAGTGACAAATATGTGCTCTTAATAAATGTACAGCAAACACTTTACTCACACAATCTTTCAATTATTGTATGAAAGATAAAAAGGTGAAGCGGTGACGTCGATTCAGGGATGCGTACACAGATTCAGCTGAAGCTGTAGTGATGTTGTCCCTCATTGCAGCAGTCTCATGGCCCAAGCAATGTGCTTCGAAAGGGCTTTGACAAGCCTGTGGGCCTTTGGTATTCTTTGCTACATTTGCTTTTATTCTAAATCATGCAAGACAAGCTCACGCACAAAATGTTGCTTGCTTTATTATAACAAATAGCATTAAAAAGAATCAAATCCAACAATTGCAACCTACAGAGGTGCTGAAGCAGTGCAGTTTGAGTGGTCTGGGAAACAGCAAACTGCAGTACAGCGATCTCACCCACACTGCAAAATACAGACTACCTCTATTTTCCCATCAGTGTTGACAAAAAGGAATACTTAATTTAAATGCCTTCCTGTGTGAGCATTAATCCCTGCCTCTTTGTGGCATTCAAGAGATTTCCGAGAGCTAGCTTATGCAAAGTTAACACGCTAAACATGTGTTATGTCCTCATATGTCCCTGGTGTGCATGCACACAAAAGAGGGCATATATTTTGAAAGCAAATTCGTATAAACAAAATCTTCTCTTACTGCTGCTTATGTTTGCAAACTGAGTATTCACGCTGGTAGAGAGATTCATTTTAATTTCAAGATATTTTATTAGTGTTTCACAGACCAGGCACATTCGCTTTGTCATTAAAAGTTCCAGGTGGACGTTACATGGCTTTGCAAGCATTACATGGAAACTTAGTTGGTGCTACAAACATTGCATGGTGCATCCTTGAGCTTGTCCATCTAGAGCCCTCTGTATTGTCCAAATTAGAGATAGGATAGTGTAGGAAGAGAATAGAAGAAAAGAGAGATAAGGTTCAAGTGATGCTTCGCTCTGAGCCTAGTCTGGGATGTGTCAGCATTTGGGGGGTGCTGCTACGTGTATGGGAGCCCCGGTGAGTTCAGGGCGGGTCATATGATTCAAGGAAAATACCCAGTGACTTCCACATCCCCCTAAAGGTTTTCATAGAGGCCTCATGTTTAGCTATTTTTCTTAGTTCCACTAATACCTCAGTAACAGATGGAGCAAAATGTAATACTTACTTGATCATATAATAATATATTCCTTATGCTTGAATCCTGGGCAGATAAACTAATTGCTACAGGTTGACCATTTACATTTGGCTGTGCCTAATGTAACTTTACTGGAGAGAAACCGTCCAATAACACTACGGATAGGCACTTACAATTAGCACCCACTGTTGCTGACCTCCTACGCGGCCAATAACACAATTAGTAAATCAGGACTGTCACTCACCCTACCAGACCTTGTCATAAGCTGCAGACGGAGATTCCAGCTCATTACAACACACACAGCTGCATTATTTCTTCTTTTCATGTAACAAACTCTCAAGATGAATGTTTGCTTCAGAAAAAAAAACTACAATGACGCTAAAGTGTAGGACTTTTGCTCTCTGAGCTCCTGACCACTGATTTCTTCCTTACCTGGGACACCCATGCCTGGCGTGGTGGTCCCCGGAAAGGAAGTCCAGTGACAGGGTGGAGTGACAGTCACTATGGCCCTGCTGCCCTTGGACTGAAGGGCCCTCATGTCAATGGGTTCCTCTGGCAGAATGGCTAGGGTTCCATCCGGAAACCCTTTGGTTCCCCCACTTTACATGGGGCGGGGTTGGCAAACAAGGTATCCACCTTTATTGGCGGAGGTCCTACATCCAGCATTCTCCAGCAATTCTTTAAGCCTCCTGGCAACATTTAACATATGCAAATTTATGAGCACTTCTTACTGAATTTTAAGAGAGGCAAGCATAGGGCCACTGATGATATATATATACATACATATAAAGTCACTGAAAAAAACAAAGGTTAATGGGACGTTATAGTTGGGCTCAGGTTTTACTCGTTCAAAACCCATGAAATTCAACAGTTATATAGTTAGCTTAGCTAACTATAACTTGTGACCCCCTCACAAACAAAAACTTATGACCTCACATATTACATCACTCATGACATGGTCAGTGACATCACTCATGACATCTCAAATGACATCATCCAGTGACTGGGAGGGTTTTTAAAAAGTTGATCAGTGTTAAATATATAAAAAGGTGTATTGGTGAACCAGTGGGTATATGAGTGTGTGTATGGATGATTCAGTGGCTGACTGTATAAGTGAGTAATTCAGCGTATCAGTGAATGTATGGGTGAGTGACTAGTTGTGTGACTGTCTGTTTCAGTCAGTCAGTTGGTGTCCAAGTGGCTGTATGGGTGTGTGAGTGGGTACGTGAGTGTCTGTATTGTGAGTGATTAGTTGTCTGAGTTCCTGTATGGTTTTCTGATGGTTGTTTGAATATCTGTGTGGGTGATGAGGTTGTGTATGCCTGTATAGATGAGTGAGTGGCTGTATGGGTTAGTGAGTGCGTGTGTGAGGGGCTGTATGGCTCAGCGATTGTCTGTATGCTGATGTCATCAGTGATGTCATTTGAGATATCATGAGTGATGTCACTGACTATGTCATAAGTGATGCAACATCTGAGGTCATAAGCAGTGCATTGCAGGGGTGTAAGTTATAGTTAGCTCAGGTAACGTTACCTGCTGAATTTCTCTGGTTTTGTACGAGTGAAATGTTAGCCTAAATATAACATCCCTTTACATTTAGATTTTTCAGTGAATTTCTAAAGTTTTTTAAGTTTTATTTCCTAACTAAAATTCCCTGTAACCAAAACAGCCTAAAAGGCTGAATAGAATTACACCAAATTTGGCGGAAATCTAGATCTTGATCACAAAAGCATGCTTTATGTGATTTGGTGTAAATCCGTTAAGTAGTTTTGGAGAAATTAAAGTTGAAAATATTTGTATATTTCACGCTGCTGAGCTTCCACAAGATCCATTTTAGGACTTGAATACTCAGTCCCCTGTCCTGATTTTTTTTTTTATACAAACCATATAGGGGGCAGGGTAGGGATACTCTGCACTCTAGGCCTGGTGTAGGGGGTCCCTCAGTGTGGCCAAAAACAGCAAAAAGAAATGTTTTTGTACAGTGGAGGATCCTTGGTATTACCAAAAAAATGCAGGTTCTCGCACATTTCTTTTTTATGGCATACAGGTTATGTCAGGGCCTGGGCGATTGGCACAAAATTTACCATTGGGGAGGGGTGAGCCCCTCCCGAGCTTTTGTAGGGCTCTGGTGGAACCATCCCCTGGGGCAGCTTTACTTTAAATGAGGGTGGATGCACACAGCCTCCCTAGCCTTTTTTAGTTCTAAGGGACCCCACACCCCCTGAGGCCGAATTACATTTTAGGGGATGGGAATATGCAGCATCCCTCGCCCAACCCATACTACCACCCAAAGGCCCCATCTCCCAGGGCTCGGAGTATGGCTTCTACCTCGGGCGGGAGCAAACATTTGTCTCCACTGCAGGAGCAGAGTGAAAACCTGCTCCTGCAGGGCAAGAGTGTACTTGTTGCCGGCTTCTGCCAGCACCCAGGAAGGGTGCTGGCCAGTGAGTCAGCATGGGCCGTGTGGTCCCTCAAAATCCTCCTCCAACCCCGCCTGCAGCCTCAACTTATTTTATAGATGTGGGTGCACTGGGTGGGCACCCCCAACATTAAAAAGAGTTCAGGTTCTGCCAGCACCCAGGATGGAATCATTTTAAAGATGTGGGTGCCCCAGGTGCACACCAGACAACAAGGGGGCTTGGATGCTGAACCTGGCCACATGACGGGCTTTGTGCCCAACCCCTTGCCACACAGATTAATGGACATCTTAATTTACATTTAAAAAAGACATAGAAATTCACTGGAGAAAAACAAACTAAAGGTTAAAAGGATGTTATAGATATCTTTTTTAATTAACACAACCATTGAAATTTGGCATAGTTTTCTCAAGTAACTAAAACTAATGCGGTAAAGTAACTATAGCTCTCGTGCATGCACTTTTAATTACTTCACCCATAACATTTTCTATGACATCATTGATAACATCACTACAACATCTGAAATTACATCACTGATGACAGCACTGTGCTGTAACTGGTGAATTTCAGTGGTTTTGTTAGTTTAAAATGGTATGTTTTAACTGACATTTTCACCTAATTTTAACACTCCTTCAATTATTGTTTATTCAGTGAGTAGATGTGTGTGTGTGTATATATATATATAAATATACACACACACAATGTTTTCTTAGAAAGTTTAAACTGGGGGAGGTGTGTGTATGGGTGTGTGCGTCTGTGTGTGTGTTAGTACTATGCAGATGTAGTAATATTTAAACATTTTAGGTAAACCTGTAGCCTCATATATTGCCTCAAAAAATCACTGTCTCAATGGTGGACATTAGTGCTGCTAGGGATGTGTCTGGCTCCTCTGTTATGATCAAACTGTCAAAGGCCTCAACCACCCAGTCAAACGCAGAAAAGTGATCGACTATCTTACAAAACTCAAGAGTGACATATGCGTCCTCCAGGAGACAAAACTCTCAGCCGAAGATGCATTACGACTGAGAGCGAACTGGATAGCGGACCAGGCCTGCTCTCCCGCTATACACAAAAAAGGGGGGTGATCACCCTAGTAAACAAGAAATCTAGACTAACAATCCAAGAAACCTACTCTGACGAAGATGGCAGATTACTGATAACTACCCTCAAGAGGGGAGATGAGACGATACACGTAGCGAACATCTACGGCCCCAACTCGCACGACAAAGTATTCTGAGAAGGGGTGGAAAAGAAACTAGATTGCGTCCCACAACATGAACTCATAGTGGTCGCAGGGGATTTAAATCAGGTAATGGATGATACTATCGACAGACACTCAGCCAAACCATGCCCAAGAACTCAAACACCGAACACGCTAAAAAATCTATGCGGCAAACTCCAACTTAGAGACCCTTGGAGACTACAACACCCAGACACAAGGGACTACACCTTCTACTCCCACCCACACAACTCATACAGCAGGATAGACTACATCCTTATGTCAGCAGACCACACACACCTGACCGATCAAACAGAAATATCAGCGATAACTATCTCAGATCATGCACACATCAGCCTAACACTAAGAGGGAGATACAACCAGAAACCCAGTAGTAGATGGAGAATGAATAGTGACATTCTTAAACACCCTGACAATGTGAAAGAGATCGAAGGGGCCATTACAGAGAACCTCAAATTCAATGAAACCCCAGACACAAACAGAGGAGTGATGAGGGACGCATTAAAGGCAACGCTAAGAGGGAGGATAATAAGCATCAAGGCCAGAATGAACAAAGAAAGAAACAAAAAAATATCTGAACTTGAAAAACAGATAACAGAACTAGAGAGAGGGCACATAGCTAACCTTAAAGACTGCAACACGCTGACAGAGTTGTCATAAAAGAAGTACGAACTGAACAGAATCCTTAGCGAAAGGTCCGGGGCGTGGATCAACAAATATAAAGCTATCAACTTATGCTCGGCAAACAAAGCAGGGAAGGCGCTAGCCGACTACCTCAGGAGCAAACAGAGGCAGTACACAGTCGCCGCGGTAACTGACACTAACTCTAAATCACAAACAGCTAATAGAGAGATCCTAGAGGTCTTCAGGAAATTTTACGGGGAACTCTACACGACAGATACCAACCTCAAGCAAGACGGGGGCGCCTGTCTCTTAGACAAACTAGTGATGCCATGCCTCACAGCAGATCAGAGGGAGGCGCTAGAAAGCAAAATCACCGGGCCAGAAATAGAGAAGGCAGTAGCCTCACTAAAAGAAAACAAGGCACCAGGACCAGACGGCTACACAACCGCCTTCTATAAGCGCTTCCTGCACCTCCTAAAACCCACGCTGGTTGAGGTTTTCACCCACTGCAGCCAAACGGGCGACATGACTCAGTCAATGTCTGAGGCAAATATAATAGTAATTCCCAAGGATGGCAAATACACCCAATACCCAGGCAACTACCGGCCTATTTCACTAAATAATGTGGACTGTAAGATCTACGCGAAGGTTCTGGCGATGAGACTAAACACATACCTACCAAGCCAGATCCACATCTCACAGGTCAGATACATAAAGAATAGGTTATCCAATGACAACACTAGACTACTATGCCACCTAATTGATCGCACATCCAAAACAAGCACCCCGGCAGTAATGATAGCACGAGAAGGCTTTTGATAGAGTATCGTGGCCCTTCCTAGACAACTGCATGAAGAAATTTGGCCTAGGCGATCAATATAGGAAGATGGTATTTGCACTCTACAACGAACCGAGAGCCAGAGTAGTAGTCAATGGAGCCACGTCGGACCTACTTACACTAGGTAGGGGCACAAGACAAGGGTGTCCACTACCACCAGCCCTCTTCCTTTTGGCCATAGAACCGCTACTAACCATGATTAGGACCAACACACACATAAGAGGCATCCCAGTACAAGAGTCCACGGTCAAGCTGGCCACTTACGCGGACGACGTTTTGATCATAACAGAGGAACCAGACACATCCATAGCAGCACTAATGTCCACCATTGAGGAATATGCACAAGTCTCAGGATACAAGCTAAATAGGGACAAGTCAGAATGCAAGCCATTGAACATCCACACCACAAAAGCATCCTTAGATAATTCAGGACTGACGTGGCAAACAAAATATCTAAAATACCTTGGCCTGTATTTCGGAAGGGAACTAAAGTCGACCTTAGATCACAATGAGAGCACACTTCTTAAGAAAGTGAAAGAGCGCATAGATACTTGGTCTCCTAAGTTCATTAGCTGGTGGGGAAGAATAGAATCAGTGAAAATGATGTTAACCCCCATAGTCAACTACACGCTCAGCATGCTGCCACTCACACCGACGAACGACTTCCACAAACAACTAGACAAGTTGTTCAACAACTTCATATGGAGGGATAAAAAGCCAAGAATAAGCCTCCAGAAGCTCAGACTAAGCAGAAATTTGGGAGGCCTGAACCTCACTAATTTTAAAATATTCCACACCGCATGCCTAGCCAGGCAGGGTATCCACCGGGCGGCCCGAGCCAGGAATACAAGCCCGCATGGCTGTCCTTGGAGAGAGCACTAATAGGAGGCCTGGACCCAATAGCAATGATGACGGCGAACAAACACCCCCAAGCTAATAACACTATCCTGAAGAACACAAAGACAGCACTACTCAAGGTAGATACAAAGCTAGAACACAATATCAGAAACACAGAATGGCTCTCCCTGTGGCATAACACGAAGCTCAAATACAGAGAGAGAACACTAGACATGAAGGAATGGTATGAGCGAGGGATCTCTACACCGCAACAACTAATGAAACAAGGACACCCCCTCACTTTCGACTCACTCAAAAACCAGTACAACCTCCCAGGCCTAGAATTCCTAAAAATTAAAGCCGCAATTACTAGAGCTAACCTCAGCAGAACCCCCCATCCATCCTAGAATACATGTCAAACCTAAATAAGCTGGGACGCCAGACAGCCCACCTCTACAAGCTACTCAGCCAAAACACATCAAGACCGAACAATAAAGCCCTCGAACCCCTGGAAAGGGCCAAGGTTAGAGACCTCACAGAAAGGGAAAAGACAGCCATATGGCAATCCGCAACTAGAAATAAGGTAACCCCACAACTAGCCCAGACGAAATACTGGCTGCTACACAGGGTGTTCTGGACTCCAGCCCGCCTTGCTGCTGCCGGTATTAGGGAGGACGACAGATGCTGGAACTGCCACAAGGAGAAAGGTGACCTAGAACACCTAATCCTACACTGCTCCTAAGTCAGAGTGTTCTGGAGCAAAATCAGGCAATTCATATCTGACGTGACCGGCCAACCATTGCACGGTAACATTAGAGAAATCACTGCGACAGCAATAGCCCAAAGTCCCAAAGCGAAAGATGGCAGAGACCTGATAGACTTCCTCCTAACAACAGCAGTGAAAATAATCCTCACTAACTGGAAGGACACCAGGAAACCCACCTTCAAAGGCTGGCTAAACTGGATCACCTTCTTAAGAGGAGCAGACAACATAGCCTCGCACCACTCACCATGCCATCACTCCGGGGGGGGGGGGGGAATGTGGAACGCACTGGATGAGCACTTGATCACCCTCAAACCCCTGTAAACCCCCAGGCTCCAACAGTAGGAACCAGCGGACAGAACCACCTCACCCACAACCGCCAAACCTCCCCCCCCCCCCCCCCCGGGTTTCTTTCTCTCTCTCTTTTCTTTCATTTCTTCTCAAAAATCCGCAAAGGAGGGGACGAAAAAGTTTAATCGTTCTTACCACATAGCCCTGTGCGCAGGTGCGATATTAATGTTGAATACCACGCTATATTACCCTCGCTGTAGTGAAATGAGACACGGAAACTGTACTGTATGTATATAAACACCTGTTTAATAAAAAAATTGTGAAATAAAAAAAATTAAAAAAAATAAAATCCTGTCTGCAGTAAAAGGTGGTTGGCCAAACTAATGTGTGTTGAAAGGTGCTGTGTCTTTTTTTTAGCCTTTTTGGTCCCCCAGGACATTCAAGAACTATGCTGGTGAGGCCAGGACCAATGGAGCTGGGGCACGGGCCCCGTCTGGCGCCTCTCTAGAGATTGCAGCCATTGGCACCAGACTGCAGTCTGCAGCTCGGGTGCAGGCCTAGGGCAGGCGTCCTCACTAGCAGTGAACAGCGACCTGTTCAGAACGAGGCACTCCCTGTCTGACATGTGTCAGCATGGCTGTGCCCACAGGAGTGGTGTCAGGTGTCTGTCGGGGTCTGAAGGGTGGAAACGAACTCCTCACAGCTCCCCTGGGGGACCCGGCGTCTGTAAGGAGGGAAAGCTGACACCTTTGCTACCATTAGCTGCAAGTCTAGAATATTTCAGAGCACAGTCAGTAAACATGGCCAACAAGTTGACATTCCTTTGTGTGGCTTGAACTAAAGTTACACGGATTCAAGCGCCTGCTACATTGGGTCACCAATTAGAATCCTAAACGGGCAGTCTCCATATTTCATTCTTCCAGGGTTGGCAAGAGGACTACTATTTATTTATGTTGTACAACCATGGCTTTAAAGTCGATAAAAAAAAACCGGGGCGAGGGGTTGTGTCTCTCAAAGGGGCGTGACCAATGTAATTAAGGGCGTGGCTTAAAACACGTAAGCTAAAAATCTGTGCTTAGCATAGTGTGCCGCCCGACTTATATTTTTCTGTTTCTGTTATTGCATCCAGATATATGATGCAGCAAGTAACATCATTCCTACAAGAAGTCAGGACTATTGGCATTGTCAATGGTTGTTAGTTGCATAAGATAAATAAACAGCAATTATGACTTGTATATAATATTGAAAAAGCTTCCACTTAATGCCCTGGTGACACCACAACGACGTCGTCGCTGCACCGGAGATTCAAAAAGAGAAGGGAAATGCAGAGTGAAAATTACTCTCTTTAAAGATTTTCCTTCCCCCTAGAACACTCACCTGGCATGACGTCATGCTGTAACTTCTCCACTAGTGAGAAGTGAGCAGTGTGAGCACGCGCACATCGATGTGCCTGCTGTCACTGCAGTCCGGAAAACACAGACCTCCTGTGCCAGGGCACAAAACAGAGCCCGACAGAGACCCGTTTCAAGGTCCCCTTTAAAAACTGCTGGTGCTCAGACCCAGTGAGACCTGGCCCACTTAAAGCTCTGAGTACAACCGTGAGCAGCGCCTTGAAACTTTGGCTAGTTAGAGCGCTAAGAGTGTCAGGAAACGCTACTTATGCAATGAGTTGGGTTTTTTAAGTGTGCCAATGCCATGCACCGCTCATCATCTCCCACCTGTGTAAGGTGGGCATCAGAGGAGAATGAGAGGCTGAATACGTTTGTGAATGAGTCTCTTTTCATTATCAATGTAATCTGCGGTTTTTGTACAGTAGCTAATGTGAGCTTCGATCTGTGAAAACATGTTTGATGTTGAAAACAGTGCATGGTAGGGTGGAGGATAAGCATGAATGCATATGGTTGGGGTGAAAACTACGTACATGCCAATGGACCCGATGCAGGCAGGAGACTCCTAATATTTAAGATACATTTCGGCTTTATTTGAGATTTCTCCCACCTAAAATTATCTCTGTTTTAATATAAGTCAATGGGGAAAATACATTCCAGACAGTTGTTTTTTCAAAATCTCAGGACACCAAGGACACCACTTCTGCCATGAAATCCATCCCACTCAGGAGCTCCGACAGACCCATGCCCGCACCATATCATCAACCTCGGAAACCAAAGGACTGGCCAGGAACTCACCACTCTATTCAACACCTCCATCACCAGCGCAACATTTCCCGACGCTTGGAAACTTACCAAAGTCAGACCACTACTCAAAAAACCCTCTAGCCGGCCGCAGCGAACTCAAAAACTGCTGGCTAATCTCCCTGCTCCTATTCCCTGCGAAGGTACTGGAAAAGATCAAAAATCAACTCATGACACACCTGGAGCAGAACCAGCTTCTCAACGCCTCCTAATCCGGCTTCTGAAGCAATCATAGCACCGAAACTTGTTGGATAGGCCCCAGAAGGGGGCTCGCTCCCTCCCCGCATGACAGAGCCAGGACACCGACTCTCCAGAAGCTACCCACAGAAGCAACCCGTAACCCGTCCCACACGGGACGCCTGCCCCCGAACATCTCCGTATCACCGGCCCGGGCCACCGCCAGCACCATTGCCCGGGCCCAGCCGCCATCTTGGACACTGCACCACGAGGCCGCGTGGCCTCAGCTCGACCCTAACCCTGGGCCTGGCCAGGCCCCGACATCCCGGCACCACCATCCACCCAGGAGGTGAACGGACCACTTGGCAGGTCAATGGGAGAGAGGAGTTTCGATGGCTCTCCCCCGCCAGGTGCCGATCGCCCCCAGCCTCCCCGGGCGCTGGCTCCACCCCCCTGCTGGGTGTCTGGACTCCCTCATCCCGGACCTCCCGACCTCCAAGTGCGAGGGTCCGGACATCAAAGGGCACCAGACCTATAACTGGGGCAGCTCCAGAGCAGGAAGGCAGTTGTATCCTGGAGTCGAGAGACACTGTGAAGAACTCATCCTTGACGGACTGTTGGCGCTGCCGCAGCCCTGCCTTGTGAACTGTCGTCCTGCCTGCTGGCGCTGCCGCGGCCTTCTGCAACTTTCATCCTCGTCGGGACCTGCTGGCGCTGCCGCGGCCCCTTGCAACCACCATCCTCGTCGGGACCTGCTGGCGCTGCCGCGGCCCGTTGCAACCACCATCTTCGTCGGGACCTGCTGGCGCTGCCGCGGCCCGTTGCCACCTACGATCTCCTCGGGACCTGCTGGCGCTGCAGCGGCCCGACCTCCTAGAACGCCGAGCTCGAGGATTGTGAGCTAACCATCATTCCATCGCAACTACCAGATTGGTAACAAGACTGTCCCGCTACCCCCTTTCCCTTCCAAGAGACTAGAATCGAGGGGACCCCTGAGTCCTGACCTCCTTGTACCATTCTGCCGTACTTCAAGATTTGCTTATAAAGAACGTTAAACCTTATCTTTGTGTGGTGTCCATCTGTGGGGGGGAAGTTACTTGTCTGTACGATCGCTGGAGACGGCTCTCCCCGGAGGCCTCTCCCCTTGTCCTCGGCCGACCCTCCAGGTCCCGTCTAACATTGGTGGCCAGCGGCGCGATCCGAACCAACGCGTACCGTACAGAGAGTAACTCACCCCACGACTAAACCACAATGTCAACCAAAGAGAGCGGATCCACAGAGAAATTCCAGATGGAGAAATTAGAAGAGTACAACCATCGAGAGCTAAAACAATTTTGCATCGAACTAGGCATTGCTACCACCGGTCTGAGCACGAAAGACGACGTCAAGCACGCCCTAGAATCTTGGGCGGAAACCGGTGCCGTCAGACCCCGTGACCAAAACGTCGAAGCACCAGAGACAAACACCACTTCTCCCGAAGAAAGGAGAGCGGGTCTCTCCCAGGAAGAGATCCAAGAACGAGAAAAAAACAGACTCCACGAATTAGAGTTGGCAGGGCTCAAGTTGGACGGAGAGCTGAAACTAGCGGAACAAAAACTGAACTTAGAACACTTACGGCTCCGAGAAGAGCGGGAGGAAAAGCAAAGACAAAGAGAACTCGAAGAGAAAAGACTGGCATACTAACACGAGCGCAAGCTAGCTGAAATCGAGCTACGAAAACAAAACAAAGAACTAGGGGTGCCCGAGCAACCGCGCACCCCGGGCGCTACAGAACAAAAGGTCCACATCCCCAAAGACGTCGTCCGAGAATATTATCGGAACGAGGACATACAACAGTGGTTCAAGGCCTATGAGATCGCCATGACCTCCCACCGGATCGATCGAAGTGACTGGGGAGCCGGCCTATGGGGGAGGTTCGTCAATGAAGGCCGCGATGCCCTGCTACAGCTCCCGGACCATCAGATGACGTCCTATGATCACATGAAGGCCGCCCTCCTCACTCGATATGGGCTCACGCCCGAGATGCACCGCCAGAGGTTCCGCGACTGCACCCGGATCCCGGGTACAACTTGGGTAGAATATGTGAACTATTTCAGCCAAGCCTTCGAGGGATGGATCAAGGGTAGCCGCGTAACCACCTACGAGCAACTCTTCAACCTCATTGTATGGGAGCACCTCTCCAACAACTGCTTTGTCGAGCTCAGGCAGCACCTCCTCAACAGTAAATTGACTGACCCTCGGCAGCTCGCCGCTGAGGCTGACCGTTGGGAGAGCACCCGAGTGGCCCGGAGTGGGCCAAACGAGCAGAACCGAAACAACCAAGGTCACCATCGTCCCCGAGGAGGAGGAGGAGGCCAGGGCCGGGGCAGAGATGCCGTCCCGGCAGCTCCCGCCAACAACACCCCGCCCCCGGCTGGGCGGGGGAACCCTCCGATGCGTCCAGGGTTCCGAGCCAATGTCACTTGCCATCGGTGCCAGCGGGTCGGCCACTATGCCAAAGACCCGAACTGCCCAAAGAACCAGACTCCCGGGCCCCGCCAGGTCGCGGCCACCGCCCTAGGAGAAGAACAAACTTCCGAAGAGCATGAAGAATACGAACAGGAGCAGCCTGAGTGGGAACCTGCTGCCAAGGTCCTGGCTTGCCTAGGGGGAAGAGACATGATCCAGCGGGTCCCCCTACCCGCAAACACCAGAAAATACAGCCAGTGGGTGAACATAAATGGACGCAAGGCCGAAGCCCTGCGTGACACAGGAGCCAGTGTGACGGCCGTCCGCTGTCACCTGGTGACCCCAGAACAAATCCTGCCAAACGTCCTTTGCCCTGTCCGATCGGCCGACAATTCTGAGAGCCTGTGTCGGATGGCCTGTGTCCCCTTCGAATGGGGAGGAGTGTCCGGCATGCTGAAAGTGACTGTCCGCGATGATGCCCCCGTGGACTGCCTCCTGGGAAACGATCTCGAGAGTTCCCCGTGGGCGGCCGTTGAGAGAAGAGAACACCTGGGGATGCTGGGCCTCCCGGACTGGGCGTGCGTAACAACCCGGTCCATGGCCGCCCGTGCCATCCCCAGACCCGAAGAACCCGAATGGCCAGCACCTCCTCCCCCGATCACTCCAGAGGAAGACACCGTCCATACTGACCCCCGAGAACAAGCCCAGGAAGAGCCCGCTCAGCCTCAGGACCTTCCAGACCTGGCTCAGTGGCATCAAGAGGGGGTCCTACCCAAGAACAATTCCGGCAGGAGCAAAAGACCTGTCCCTCCCTCGAGGGACTCCGACAGCAAGCCCTCGCCCAGAGCGCGGGAGACACCGCAGGGGCGCACTGGATCTACTGGGACAACGACCTACTGTACAGCGAGCAAAGAATCGCAGAATTGGGGGCCAGTCGGGTGCTGGTGGTGCCCCTCCGCTTCAGAGACTTCCTTTTGAACTTGGCACACGATGTCCCCGTGGCTGGGCACCTGGGGCAAGACAAAACCTACAACCGTCTGGTGACCCACTTTTACTGGCCAAAGATGCGAAATGACGTTTCCAACCACTGCCGGGCCTGCCCCACCTGCCAGGCCAGCGGAAAGAGCGGCCGAAAACTCAAGGCACCCCTGCAACCATTCCCCGTTGTCACCACCCCGTTCGAACGAGTGGGAATAGACATCGTGGGGCCCCTGGACCCCCGAACAGCACAAGGGCACCGATTCATCCTGGTCCTGGTGGACCACGCCACCCGCTATCCCGAGGCCATTCCCCTTCGAACAGTGACAGCACCAGTGGTAGGCCGAGCCTTGATGGGGATCTTCTCGCGAGTGGGCTTCCCCCGGGAGGTCGTCAGTGACCGGGGCACGAACTTTATTTCGAAATATATGAAATCCCTCTGGCAGCAGTGCGGAGTCACCTACCGATTCACAACCCCCTATCACCCGCAAGGAAACGGACTGGTCGAGCAGTTCAACCGCACACTCAAGGGGATGATTATGGGGCTGGAGGAGCCCCTACGCCGCCAGTGGGACGTGCTACTACCGTGCCTCCTCTTCGCCTACCGAGAAGTCCCCCAGAAGTCCCTCGGTTTCAGCCCCTTCGAGCTCCTGTACGGACACCCTGTCCGAGGGCCTCTCAGCCTAGTTAAAGAAGAATGGGAAATGGCCCCCCTGAAAACCCCTCCAGACGTCTATAAGTACCTCCTGACCCTCCGCAACCAGACCAGGCGATTCAGGGAGATCGCTAAAGCCAATCTGGAGGCCAGTCAGGAGGACATGAAGAAATGGTACGATCAACATGCCTCCTCCATTGAGTTCGAACCTGGTCAGCAGGTGTGGGTGATGTCCCCCACCGAACCTTGTGCCTTGCAAGATAAATGGACAGGACCCGTCAAGGAGGTCGAACGCAAGGGCCCTGTCACCTATCTTATCGACATGGAGTCCCCCCGAAACCCCCTCCGGGTCCTCCACGCCAACAGACTCAAACCGCACTTCGTGCGCTCGGAGCTCAGCCTACTGATGGCTACAGACAGTGGGGCGGAAGAAGACTCCGAGCCCCTCCCTGACCTACTGAGGACCCGTGAAAGAGATGGTTCCGTGGACGGGGTCCGACTCTCCGATACCCTGACCCCGGAGCAGCGCCAAGACTGTCGGACCCTCCAGCTGCAATTTGCAGACCTGTTTTCCCTCACCCCCGGGGTCACCCCCTGGTGCCTTCACGACGTGGACACCGGGGACAGTCCTCCTATCCGACACCGGGCGTACCGAGTCCCAGACCGGGTGCGCGCCTGCATCCAAGAAGAGGTCACCAAAATGCTCACACTCTGAGTCATTCAGCCCTCAGACAGCCCCTGGGCCAGCCCAGTCGTACTGGTACCCAAAGCGGCTGCCCCGGGCACCACCCCCGAGCTCCGGTTCTGCGTCGACTATCGGGGTCTGAACGCTGTCACCCGAACCAACGCTCATCCTATCCCCCGAGCAGATGAACTGGTCGACCGCATGGGGGCTGCCCGCTACCTAAGCATCTTCGACCTGACAGCGGGCTACTGGCAGATCGGCCTCACCCCCAGGGCCCAAGAACGATCCGCTTTCTCCACCCCGGATGGGCACTACCAGTTCACTGTGATGCCCTTCGGTATGAAAAACGCTCCAGCCACTTTTCAACGACTTGTGAACCAGGTATTGGCGGGCCTCAAAGACTTCAGCGCCGCCTACCTGGACGATATCGCGGTATACAGCCGCCACTGGTCAGACCACCTCTGCCACCTCCGAGAGGTCCTGCAGGCCCTTCAGCGAGCTGGCCTCACCATCAAGGCCAGCAAAAGCCAAATCGGCCAAGGGTCTGTGACCTACCTTGGACACCAAGTGGGGAGCGGTCTGGTGGCCCCTCTCCAACTCAAGATCGCTGCCATCCAGTCCTGGCAGCCCCCCGTCACCCAAACCGAGGTACGAGCCTTCTTGGGACTCACCGGATACTACCGGCGGTTTGTGAAGGACTATGGCAGCATTGTGGGGCCCCTCACGGAACTCACATCCAAGAAGCATCCCAAAACGGTCAATTGGACCCCAGACTGTCAAGCGGCCTTCAAGAAACTGAAGGCCGCCATGTGCACCGCCCCGGTGCTCCAGGCCCCCGACTACAGCCGTGAGTTCATCGTCCAGACCGATGCCTCAGACCATGGCATTGGGGCCGTCCTCTCGCAACTCAACACCGAGGGAGTCGATCAGCCAGTGGCCTTCATCAGCCAACGCCTACTGGCCAGAGAACAGCGCTGGAGTACCATCGAGCGGGAGGCCTTCGCCGTGGTGTGGGCCCTCAAGAAGCTCCGGCCCTACCTCTTCGGTACCCACTTCCGGGTACAAACAGACCATCGCCCCCTGCAATGGTTAATGCAGATGCGGGGGGAGAATCCCAAACTGCTGCGATGGTCCATCTCCCTGCAGGGGATGGACTTCACTGTGGAGCATCGCCCTGGTCAAGATCATGCCAATGCGGATGGCCTGTCACGCTTTTTCCGCCTCGACGGAGAGAGTCCCCAAGAGGATGGGTGACTCTCCCCGCCTTCAGCTGGGGGGGACGCATGTTGGACAGGCCCCAGAAGGGGGCTCGCTCCCTCCCCGCATGACAGAGCCAGGACACCGACTCTCCAGAAGCTACCCACAGAAGCAACCCGTAACCCGTCCCACACGGGACGCCTGCCCCCGAACATCCCCGTATCACCGGCCCGGGCCACCGCCAGCACCATTGCCCGGGCCCAGCCGCCATCTTGGACAATGCACCACGAGGCCGCGTGGCCTCAGCTCGACCCTAACCCTGGGCCTGGCCAGGCCCCGACATCCCGGCACCACCATCCACCCAGGAGGTGAACGGACCACTTGGCAGGTCAATGGGAGAGAGGAGTTTCGATGGCTCTCCCCCGCCAGGTGCCGATCGCCCCCAGCCTCCCCGGGCGCTGGTTCCACCCCCCTGCTGGGTGTCTGGACTCCCTCATCCCGGACCTCCCGACCTCCAAGTGCGAGGGTCCGGACATCAAAGGGCACCAGACCTATAACTGGGGCAGCTCCAGAGCAGGAAGGCAGTTGTATCCTGGAGTCGAGAGACACTGTGAAGAACTCATCCTTGACGGACTGTTGGCGCTGCCGCAGCCCTGCCTTGTGAACTGTCGTCCTGCCTGCTGGCCCTGATCACAGCCGACGACACCGGAACCCTCCTTGAACAAGGAGAAACAGAAGCTATGCTCCTCCTCAACAACTTGGCAGCCTTTGACACGGTATCCCACCACACGCTGATCAAAAGACTTCACCACATCAGCAACCAAAGGGATGCGCTCAGATGAATCAGCTCCTTCCTCACCAGAATAACCCAGAGCATCCACCTTCCACCTTTCACCTTTGAACGCAAGGAAATCACCTGCAATGTTCCCAGTGCTCATCCCTCAGCTCTTCAACGCATATATACCCGCTGGCCAACATCGTCAGATTCCACAGTTTTAACATAATTTCCTACGCAGACGACAACTAATTCGTCCTCTCACTCCCCGACGAGCCCACCACCCCCAGAACCAACTTTCTCAGATGCATGACAAATGTTGCCGACTGGATGAAGAACAACTGCCTGCAGCTGAACCCAGACAAGACAGAAGTACTGATCTCTGGCAACAGCAGCAACACATGGAACGACGTCTGGTGGCCATCACACCTTAGACCTGCACCCACTCCCTCCAACCATTCCAAAAACATCGGAATCATCATTGACAACAACTTTACCATAAAATCACAGATCAGCTCCATCTTATCCGGCTGCTTCCTCACTCTGCGCAAGCTATGTAACATCTTCAAGTGCCTACCCCTACACACGAGACGCACCGTAACACAAGCCCTCATCACCAGCCGTCTGGACTATGGCAACGCCCTCCACGTAGGAATCGCCGCACACCCCCTACAGAGACTTCAGACCATACAAAACACTGTAGTCAGACTCATCCTCAGCCTTCCCCGACTAACCCACATCACACTCCACCTCAGGTAACTCCACTAGCACCCCGTACAGAAGAGATGCCAATTCAAGCTGCTGACCCACGCACACAAGGCTCTACACATCCAAGGACCCACCTACATTAACCACTGCCTGAACTTCCATCAACCGTTGCGAAGACTATGCTCCACCTCCATTTCACTTGCCCATACTCCCCGCATCTACCGAAGCAGAAGTGAAGGACGCTCCTTCTCCCACATCGCAATACAGACCTGGAACGGCCTCCCCACGCACATTTGGACCATCACCCCACTTTCGGAATTTCGAATGGCCCTCAAGACCTTGCTGTTTGAATAAGCCTTCAGGACCTGCAAGTGCCTGGATAGCCTATAGGGTGATTAGCCGCGCTTTATAAATCCTGATTGATTGGATTTTGGTTAACAGAAAAAGTATGGCAACATCGTTCCCGCCCACTTCCATCTCTAATAGTCTTCTCTAGTGAAACATAATTATTCTTATTAAATGAGAACAATCTGAAGGCAACCTATAGTTTAGATATTTGTTTTTTTTAATTACCTCTCCAAATCATCTCTGTCGCGCTGCACACAGACAATGAGAACCAGCCTCCCCCCCAGGCGGTCTCCATCATAGAGAGACTCTCAGAGCCCTGAGTCTGGCTGCACAAAGGATTATGAGCATCACAGAGCGGAGCAAGGCCATGGCGTGCACAAATACATGCACGCACAAGGACACACATGGCGCCTTTGTTACCGCTGCTGAAAGCAAGGAGAGCTGGGTAAACACGACATGCATTCACTGTTTCCAAAGATCCCCGACATTCCAGCAAGGTTCTACGTGACTACAAGCTGAGCCCAGTTACCCAGAGAGGCGTTATGCCTTTGACACCTCCCTACTTAAGTAAACTGTTATACTTACAGTGCTTAATTTGTAAAAAAAAAAAAAAAAAAAGGCTCTTGTCAGAAGGCCACTGCAGCTCGCATCACACATGCCCTGCGATGCTGCCAATGATAGTAACAACACAACTACTACCCATCACAATTCAATAACACCCAATCTGATCTCCTCGAGTAACTTCCCCCCCCCCCAGGACAGCCTGCGCTGGACCACTTCTCTCCATTAAACCTGGAAACACTGCAACAACTAGCATGCCAAGTCAAATCTGGCTCTCCCCTTGACCCTGCCCCACCAGAAATATTGCTTCAGGCAAGCCGAACCATCCTTCCAGTGGTGCTAGAGCTTCTCAATTCATCTATATCCTCCTGCTCAGTACCCACTGGATGGAAGAGAGCTATGGTACAGGCTTTGCTAAAAAAAACTACCCTAAACCCAGAAGATCACTCCAGCTACCGCCCAATCTCATTACTTCCTTGGGTAAGTAAGGTGCTGGAGAAGCACATAAATACGCAGTTGACACAATTCCTGGAGAGCCATGCACTTCTTGATCCATCTCAAACAGGTTTCAGGCCTAAACATGGTACAGAAACCGCATTGTTGGCAGTTGTCGAAGAGTCCCGAAGGATATTAGATCAGGGAGGATCAGTGGCAGTGATCCTCCTTGATCTAAGTGCGGCTTTCGACACTGTCAACCATGCCACCTAGCTGAACCGTCTGCACAACATCGGGGTCGGAGGCAATGCTCTAAAATGGCTTGAATCATTCCTGTACAACAGATCCTTCCAGATCTTCGACGGGGACATAATATCAGCCAGTAAACCCCTGAACTGTGGAGTACCACAGGGCTCCTCATTGAGCCCGGTGCTCTTCAATGTTTATATGAAACCATTGGCTGGGCTTGTCGAACCGTCAGGTATAAAAATCGTATCATATGCTGACGATACCCAGCTAGTGGTTTCACTGACCCAGGAAGGCGCCGGTCATACCTCAGGAAGCCTGATGAACTGCCTAGAGGACATAAAAATGTGGATGTCAAGCTCCTCCTTAAAACTGAATGGAGACAAGACCGAGCTTATGCTCCTAGGCCCCGCAATACCCACATTAATTCCCTCCATGTGGCCTGGATGTCTGGGCACCCCTCCCACCCCCAAGGAGAGCGTTAAAAGCCTAGGAGTATGGCTGGATAAAAACCTTTCTTTCTCCACCCAGGCTACTAAATTATCCGCCATCTGCTTTGGCCTACTGAGAACATTAAGGAAAGTCCTCCCCCTCCTCCCTATGGAAGCCAGACAAGTGGCAGTTCAGGGCCTCATTCAGTCCCGGTTGGACTCAAACAACGCCCTGTATGTAGGGGCCCCCGAGATGTCCATGAGAAAACTACAGGTGGTCCAGAACTGTGCAGCCCGTGCCCTGCTACAGATCCCAAGGACACAGTCTGCTAAACCCGCACTAAGCAGCCTACACTGGCTTCCAGTGAAACAGAGAGTGGCTTTTAAGGCACTATGCATCGCGCACCGAGCTTTCTGGAAGTCGGGTCCAGCGCTCATTAACAAACTGGTCACTCAATACCATCCCAACAGAACCCTTCGGTCTACGGAGGCATTCCTGGCCGTAGTCCCAAGAGTAAGGAGAGCCAGGACCGGAGGAAGGTCGTTCTCCTTAAATGCCGCGAAGATGTGGAACACACTCCCGCTGCAAATCAGGTCCAATCCCAACCTACTCTCTTTCCGTAAACAACTGAAGACTTATCTATTTGCCAGGCCCACCTAAATCTTAATCTCCGTTATCCCCCTAGCCCTGTTCTCTGCACTCTAGCGCTTGGACGCCCGTTGGGCAGCAATCGCGCTTTACAAATTACAATACAATACAATACAATCACACTCCTACAAGTTTGACTATTCAGACTATTTCAGGCCCCCAAAGCTAGAAGAATGGCTTGGGCGGCAGGTAATAGTAATTTTTATGAATATAGCATTAATATTAACTGTTGTGGTCATCTCTAAAGTAGCTAGCCAGTCCCACCTTGTGGCAGGCTGTCACAAGCGCCGGTGCGGATATTTAAGTGCCGGTGCTGAACACCGGAAACCACCGGCTCAAATTTAGCACTTATAGACCAAGGCTTTATGCACATGCTACCCTGCGTACAGGGCAAAAGTCCTAAAAAAAGAAGTGGGGGGACGCTGACGTCCCGACAGGAAGTGACGTCACGAAAGGTGACTTGCACCATGAGACTCATGGCCTTCCCTCGCTCACCCCTTAGATGCGATTGCATCAGAGAAGCCAGCGCGTGAGCAGCGTTCTGAATGAGCTCCGATCTCGCCCCAGAGAGGCCAAAGAGTGAATGTGTGGCTCCATTTGCTCCAGTAATCGAGCTCCTGGTAAAATCCACCCGCGTGGTACCTCGACTCGAGCCCTGCCTGCGTAGCTAACATGGGTACCTCGTTACTATTGAGGCATTATGCATCCCCGCCCCACATGGCTGAACTTTGTTACCCGGCAAAGCTGACAGCCAGGCAACAATGCCAGTATATGCCATGCCTACCTAAATAGATGAAACACTGAACCGAGTGAGGCGGTTAGCACCTGGTGCCACCCTACATGACTGCTCCTAGTGACACTGCGAGCAGTGCAGGGAAAGGGAACAAATATTCACAGATCCCATAAGGTAGGGGGCAAGAGGACGCAGCAGAAAGGGGGTCAAGTCACGAGGGGAAGAGTGAGTCATGAGGAGTCTGGCAGTCAACGTATACATTTATTTTTCAAAATACTTCGCCCCCAAAGAATTTGGAAACAAGGATAAATGTGATAGTAAGTCTGTACTGGATTACTTATTAATTATTTTCAGCCATAACAAATACAGACAGCAGCAAGGCAATTAGGCAATGAAAAAAACATCAAGAAAATGGTAAAAAGTACAAAGTTAAAAGTCAACTACAAAAAAGACATAAAAAGTGATCAACACAATTGGAATTTCATGCTTTATACTCTCGGGTTGGATTAAAGTGCTATTGGCAAACGCCCAGCATGAGATAAAAGGTGCCCATTTAAAAGCCTACTACGAGGGGGGCATAAAAATTGATGGGCACAATTGAAATTTCATGCATTATGCCATCAGGGTAAGATAAAATATTATTAACAAGCGCTTGCCATAAAAAGGATAGTCCTGGCCAGGCCTCTATCTCCTCATCTAAATCCAAGCCGCCCATAAATACTGGACTACCGACTCGTACATCAGTGGAACATCTGTCCTATAATAAAGTTACGGAGCATTACTGGCCGGGTGCTTAGTTTGTGAAAGAAAGATTGCCGGTACCCACTCAAACCCAAGCGGCCGATGCGATTAAACGTCAGCGCCTCAAATTCCAAGGCTGGCAGCCTTTAATCCACTACCAGACCCCCCGCCCCTTTTTCACGCTCTTGGGGGTCCCTGCTTTCTCCTTTTGAAGGTTTTGTGTCCATCTCTTTCGCCCTCGCCCTCTTTCCGATCTGTGGGGTCTCCCATTCTTGCACTCTAAATATCTGAAGCTTGAAATAAGGGCCGGTCCCTAAAAGTGCTGGTGGCCCCGACCGTTAACCACCGGCTCAAGTTGAGCACTGATTATTGCAAAATGGAAACTAAGATAGCATAAAAAGCGGCATCAGTCACTTGCTGCGCTGGTATCTAGTTTTAGGACAAAATACCAACACGCATTTGCATTTGTGTGAGCTATTGGTATTTATTGTAAATTACACTTTTTAAATATTTGTTGGCTTTGAAAATATATAAATGAATAGCATTGTTAGTCGCAATGCCAATAGCTTACACTTTCCTAATGCGAGTCCTATTGGCTATGGCAATGCGTGTTGGTAGCAAGCAAGGACAGTGCTGTTGTGGTGCTGAGTGATGATGTGGTTGGGCTGAGTGATGTGGTGGTGTATTAGAGTGATGTGGTGGTGTATTAGAGTGATGTGGTGATGTATTAGAGTGATGTGGTGGTGTATTAGAGTGATGTGGTGGTGTATTAGAGTGATGTGGTGGTGTCCCAGAGTGATGTGGTGGTGTCCCAGAGTGATGTGGTGGTGCCCCTTAGTGATGTGGTGGTGCCCCTGAGTGATGTGGTGGTGTCCCGGAGTGATGTGGTGGTGTCCCCCGAGTGATGTGGTGGTGTCCCCGAGTGATGTGGTGGTGTCCCCGAGTGATGTGGTGGTGTCCCTGAGTGATGTGGTGGTGTCCCCGAGTGATGTGGTGGTGTCTCTGAGTGATGTGGCAGTGTCCCTGAGTGATGTGGCAGTGTCCCTGAGTGATGTGGCAGTGTCCCTGAGTGATGTGGCAGTGTCCCTGAGTGGTGTCCCTGAGTGATGTGGTGGCGCCCCGAGTGATGTGGTGGTGCCCCGAGTGATGTGGTGGTGTCCCGAGTGATGTGGTGGTGTCCCCGAGTGATGTGGTGGTGTCCCCGAGTGTTGTGGTGGTGCCCCCGAGTGTTGTGGTGGTGTCCCCGAGTGATGTGGTTGTGTCCCCGAGTGATGTGGTTGTGTCCCCGAGTGATGTGGTTGTGTCCCCGAGTGATGTGGTGGTGTCCCAGAGTGATGTGGTGGTGCCCCGGAGTGGTGTCCCCGAGTGATGTGGTGGTGTCCCCGAGTGATGTGGTGGTGTCCCCGAGTGATTAGTTAGAGAAAGTTAAGAATATTGCATGGGAGGAAGGAACACATACTGTATGGGAATCAGGGAGGTATAGTGTAGGGGAGATAGGACAGCCTAAGAAATGAGGCATCATGTATGCGGCAAATTCAGGGAGACTGTAAAAAACTGGAAGGCTGCGCACATAGGAGAAAGAAAGTCTGGTTGAATGGGAGAAGACTACATACTTTATGGGAGTAAGGAAGGTAAGTTGTATGGGATAATGTATGATAGAGTGCATGTGTTAAAGGGGAATACAGTGTATGATAAATATAATATTTGTATGGAAGACAAATAGACTAATGGAGAAAGGAGAGCAGATTCTAGGAGAAGTTATGACAGAAGGCACGACCTAAAAACTTTTCTTGGGAGAACAGAAGGCAGAGACTAAGGGGAAAGTTACACCCTACTGCATGGAAGAAAGGATGAGAGACCATGAAAGAAGCAACAGTAGACCTTCAGACAGAACAAAAGGCAGTGTGTATCGGGGAACAGGAAATAGAAAGGAGGGGTTATGGGAGAAAGGGAGGCAGCGAGCAAGGGTAAAAGTAAGACAGAGAGCTTGAGAGAAAGAAAAGCCGGCATGGGAAAAAGGAAAGCAGAGAGCAAGGAAGAAGGGAAGACAGAGTTCATGGGAGAGAGTAAGGCAGACAAAATGGAAACAAGCATTAGAAATGCAATAGGTCTCGCAGCATTAGAGTTAGTGCTTTTAGAATTGTTTATGGGTTTTTTTGTAAATCTTTAGCATGCGGTTGAGGGTGAGTGAGGGTGAGGGGTTGAGGGTGAGTGAGGGTGAGGCTGATTTGTTGAGGGTGAGGGTGAGTGAGGGTGAGTGAGGGGTTGAGGGTGAGGGGTTGAGGGTGAGTGAGGGTGATGGGTTGAGGGTGGGTGAGGGGTTGAGGGTGAGTGAGGTGAGGGGTTGAGGGTGAGTGAGGGTGAGGGTGAGTGAGGGTGAGGGTGAGTGAGGGTGAGTGAGGGTGAGGGTGAGTGAGGGTGGGTGAGTGAGTGTGAGTGAGTGTGAGTGAGGGTGAGTGGGGGTGAGTGTGGGTGAGTGTGGGTGAGGGTGAGGGGTTGAGGGTGAGTGAGGGTGAGGGGTTGAGGGTGAGTGAGGGTGAGTGAGGGTGAGGGGTTGAGGGTGAGTGAGGGTGAGTTAGGGTGAGGGGTTGAGGGTGGGTGAGGGTGAGTGAGGGTGAGGGGTTGAGGGTGGGTGAGGGTGAGTGAGGATGAGTGAGAGTGAGGGTGAGTGAGGGTGAGGGGTTGAGGGTGAGTGAGGGTGAGTTAGGGTGAGGGGTTGAGGGTGGGTGAGGGTGAGTGAGGATGAGTGAGAGTGAGGGTGAGTGAGGGTGAGTGAGGGTGAGGGTGAGTGAGGGTGAGTGAGGGTGAGGGTGAGTGAGGGTGAGTGAGGGTGAGTGAGGGTGAGTGGTTGAGGGTGAGTGGTTGAGGGTGAGTGAGGGTGAGTGAGGGTGAGGGTGAGTGAGGGTGAGGGTGAGTGCGGGGGAGTGAGGGTGAGGGTGAGTGAGAGTGAGGGTGAGGGTGAGGTGTTGAGGGTGAGGTGTTGAGGGTGAGTGAGGGTGAGCGTGAGGGTGAGTGAGGGTGAGGTGTTGAGGGTGAGTGAGGGTGAGTGAGGGTGAGGTGTTGAGGGTGAGTGAGAGTGAGGGTGAGTGAGAGTGAGGGTGAGTGAGAGTGAGGGTGTGTAATATCAATACATCTAAGTCACGTACATACAACACATATGGCATTACAAATGCTACCTTACTCACTGGCAGTCTGGCACCAGAAAGGATAAACTGATCGCTGGCACCAGAAATGTAACATTATTTACATACACCAGAAATTGTGTATGTGCTCACGTGCATCAGAAACTACACAATACAGTGCAGCCTTGATGATATATTCACCCGTGGGAAGCACGACTAGCTCAACTGCTCACACACAGCCACCAATAGGGGGACGTACAAAGATTACATATTTTACTCACCCACACTCGCCTCCCCAATTGTGTAGGTCTTGCCAGAACCCGTTTGACCGTAAGCGATCACGGTGGCATTGTAGCCCTGAAAGAAAGACTGCACCAGTGGTTGCACGCAGGTCGAGTACACGGCCTCCTGGTTTGGGGTCTCAGCCCCAAAGACTTGGTGGAAACGGAAAGTGCGGTCCCGTCCCAGAGTGAGCTCCTGCGGTCCCACCCGCAGACAAGGCTGGTGTCCACGGAGCACCTCTACGGGCAGCAGCGGCCGCACACGCACAGACACCCGCACTGGACTGTCATCTGCTGGAAGCTTCAGACCCATGGCGGCGTAGTCAATAACCAAGAGGAAGAACTTTTAACATCCCCAACTAGAAGAGAGATGCCGGCCCTAGTCCCAAACAACACAGTCGATGAACTACCAATCCAGCCCCGTAGACATGGAAGACAGACTAAACCAAGAGGACGACAAACAAGGCGAACACAGTAGAAGAGAGACTATTTATGGCTTTCGAAGCTAGACTAACTAAGGCTCAGGACAGCTGATGAACCACGCCATCGCTGCAAAATACAGTTGCAAGTTTTGGCCATTTGAATTTTAAATAATTTAAATGTTGTACTTTAAATCTGTTGACACGTTTTGCGCAATATAAAGATGCTATCACATCACAGGAATAACGGATGCCTATTTCTATCAACATTCAGAGAAGTTTGTATTCATTCCCTGTGCTTATATTGGAAACAAGCCTTTCACCGTAACACGGCGGGCAGGGGAGGGGGCGGAGAGGGGAGAGGTGCGACACGGCAGGCAGGCAGGGGAGGAGAGTAGGAGGAGGAGGGGGGAGGAGAGTAGGGGAGGCACGGCCTAGCGGCAGGCAGGCAGGGGAGGAGAGGAGGAGGGGGGAGGAGAGTAGGGGAGGCACGGCCTAGCGGCCGTGCAATCAAGTAGTGAGGGGGCGGAGCTGGGGGAGGCTGTGAGAGAGAGTAGGCAAGGCAGGCGGCTGGGGGCATGTGCACGCGCATTTAAGCTCAATGCGCATGCGCATTGAGCTTAAATTTCTCGTGCACTGCAAGGAATCGCCACGATTCCTTGCAGTGTGGATAAAGAGCGGATAAGTGCCAATACTCTCGCCTTGCTCGATGCGCATGCGCATCGACAGGCGAGACCTAAAAAGGGAAGGCTGACAGTATGGGAGAAAAGGAAAAAGAAGCTAGAAAGCATGGGAGAAAGGAAGGCTGAGATCGTGGGTGACAGCAAAGCAGACATGGGAAAAGGAAGGTGAAGGGCATGGGGAAAGGGAAGCAGAGTGAGAGGGAAAATCGAAGGCAGAGTGCATGGGAAAAATGAAGACTGACAGCAAGGGAGAAAGGATGGGAGAGTGCATGGGAGAAAGGAAGGCAGATATCATGGGAGAAGAAAAGCAGAGTGCATGAGAAACTTGGGGCACAGTGCACAGAAAAGAATGTAAGGTAGACTAGGAGAAAGTAATCAAACGTTATCACATAAAGCAAAGAGCGTATGTGAAAAAAGAAGGCAGCTTATGTGACAAAAGGGAAGGCAAAGAATGGCAGTAAGGAAGAAGGCGTGTGGGAGGAAACAAAGGAGAACATAGGAGAAAAGAAAGCAGAGAGTGCCGAAAAATGAAAGAAAAGTACAGAGCTTAGCCGAATGGAAAACAGAGAGCACGGAAAAATGAAAGTGAATTAAGAATGTGGGAAAGGAGGGCGGAGCCAAGCTAGCGGCCGAGATGGCCACATAGACGCTCGGCTCCGTGAGCCCTCTCACCCCGCGCATACATCCTGGCAACTATCCTGAGCCGTAACGGCATATTTAAGTAGGCGAAGGAAAACTTTCACTGACCGTTTGCTCCTGAGGCTTCTACGTGCGGCAGACCCGAAGAAATGTCCCCGACTGTTTTGCGGCCCTCACGGAGCTGGGACCGGGGTGTCGAGTGAGAAGAACAGCCGGCCGCGACTGTGACTACAGCGGCCATTGGTGGAGGTGAGGAGTCGGCCAGAGGGCACCAGAGGTTTGATGGGCCGATGGCGACAGTGACAACGCAGTCCATCTAGCAGAGTGCCTCGTGGGGATGCGTGGCAAAGCAGGATTGAGGGGAGTGCATGATATTTAGCCCCCTTTCCAGTGTTGTGTCCGGGCATAACTAAGGACTTCCCCCGGAATCGGCGGGCGGCTCCCGGGGAGCGGCAGAGATTTTGTTTAGCCCTTTGGTGGCTCTTCTCTGGGAAGCCTGCCTTGACTTTCTGGGTCCTCGCTGTGAATCCTGTTGCGCCCTGGTGTGGGGCCCGGTCCCGAGGTGAGGTGAAGAAGGACGAAGCCGGATCAGCTAAGATGGCGGCTGGCACCCTCTTACGCAGACCACATCCGGATAGAAAAGCTGCCGTGCGGGAGGGTTCAGGGGTCTGGCGGCACGAGAAAGAGCCCACGTCCAAAGATATATTGGCTGCTCTAACGACCCTGCATGCGACCCTGATCCGTAACGCCCGGGACCTGGGAAGAAGGATGGCCGCCATTGTTGTCCCGCTGTTCCACACGGGCACAGTTCGATCTCAAGGAAGTGCTGACGTGCCCGCCTCTATGTCAGTGAAGAGTGCTCCAGCTACGCCTAGGTTCGTGGAGACGCTGGAAGATCCGGCTCATGAGATCGCCTTGGACAGATCTGTAGTACATGTGAGTGACTCGTCGGGGCACATATCTAATCAGCGGCTGGGGAAACATCACCGATCTATGTCTTGGGCTGCCCCGGCGACGTCTCAGCGCTCGCCGGATGGTGTGACTCTCTCTCCTTGGATGGTGAGACTGTGTTCGGACTTGAGGATGTTTTCGGGGTCGATACCGACAGACGGATTTCCGCCATACATATTCGGCTGGGTTTTGGTTGCTGAAGTCCCATGGAGTAATAACACGGCCCGGTCCGCCCGGATCACTTGGACCCTCCACGCCGCTCTGTATGCCGATTGATAAGTGGACGTATGTTGGTACTACTGATAGAAAAGGTCAGGGGTGATACTGTCTAGGATCCAGTGGACTTATTGATGGCGGACGGTGATTTGGGGGACACTCGGCGGGGATTTTATTGACGGTGCTATCGGTGATTAATGTTTTCCATGACTATTCTGATCTTGCTTTTAGGATGTTTACTGGGCGCGGGGGTGGGGCGGGGGGCCGGGTGGCAAGATCGAGGGCCCTTCTCCACTTTTTTCTTCTTTTCTTCCTTTTCCTCTTTTTCTATATTTCGGGTCTCTTATTTAGGGCGACAGGCACGCTGCTGGGGGGGGGGGGGGGGGGGGGTAGTAGGCCGTGGCCTTCTGCAGGGGTGCAGGGTGGGGGTAGGGGGATGGGGTTTGTTAATTTGTCCGTTATTTGTTTCTATTGCCCTTTTGACTTTCTTCCTTTTTGGTGTCGTCGTTTTTCATGTTTCCTACAGTATGTTTCGTTTTGAGGGGTGGGGTGCAGCTTGCTACGGAACGGGTTTGTGTTCACATTTATCCTGACTCGTATACCTTACCCCCAATACTTCAATTGTATTTGTACTATTTGCGGATTTCCTGATTCATGCTGGTTATTGTAGGACCATGTATGACCGTATGCCATTGATTCTTAGTTTTTTCTTTATTGTAAAATGAACCTTCATGAATCCTGAATTTCGGCCAGTACGCCTGAATACAAGTCATATCCTGGACACTTGTTAGACCCCGGTTTCCGGGCTGCTATATTTTCCCACATTGATTTGCTGTACTTACGACTTGACTAGCGGCCGGCCGGGGTGGTTGTAGGCCCTTGCTTGTATTTGCTTGAAGTAATAATAAAGGTTCCCCAAAAATTAAAAAAAAAAAAAAGAATGTGGGAAAGAAAAAGCAGAGAGCTGTGAGAGAAAGGAAAGCAGGTATTGGGAGGGGAACATTAGATTGAATGGGGAAAGGAAAGTAACCTATGGAAACAAGGTTGAAAGCAAGAGAGAGGGGAAGAAACAGAGGTAAGGAGAAAGAGAGCTGGTTGAAGAACAGATCATGAAAACAAATAAAAAAAGGCTCACGAGAACGAGGCCAGCAAGTTCGGGAGCGGCTTTCATTGAAGTCTGATGCCGAGGCTCAGACAAATGGTGGTGTGCGAGCGGCTTCCTTTCAAGTCTGATTGGGGGTGGGAGGGGGGGTGGGCGGGGAAGCAAATGGCGAGTGCGCGCCCGGCGCACATGCATTGGCCATAATCCGCATTCCAAAGCCCTCTTGGCAGGATTTTCTGGTGCCCCTCTATATCTCTTGCATAGCGATTGCTTACGCAATAGCTAGGTTCGACCTAAAAATCAAGGTTTGATTATGCGCCTGATGCCACCCTGCATAGCTCAACACATGGACCTAGTAAGATCCTCTGCACATGCACCCACCTTCCAGTTCAAGCTGGAGTGTCTTTGCTCTTGGTTTCTCTAATCTGGGTAAAGAAGGAAGAACTAACCCAATTGTCGAGTTGCTGGACTGCATATACCACACAGAGTAATCTGATTGCTTGGAAGACCTGCCAATGGCCCACCTAGCCGGAAGGCCCGGGTGAGGTCAGGTCAATGGAATGATCCTGCTGAGGAGTTGTAATGTCACTCGACTGAGGAACTGCTCCATTGCTTTCACTCATCGAGAAGAAAGAACCTGTTTCATTCTTATGCGCCCTGTTCCTGTAGAGTGCCCACACACCCTTTCTTCCATCCTGAGGTAAGAGGGGCAGTTAGCCTTCACACCTTGACCTCAACCCAGCGGGGCTTGAGGTCATCATGATTTTAGAACCATTTGCTCCCTCTCTCTATCCCTTATTAGCCCAAAAATATCACCGGAAGAAGACACAGTCAGTTACAACCCTTCACTAATCAATGCCCACCCACTGAATGTTGGTGTCTTTAGTGACTCCAGTGATTGTCAACAGTCCCCTGACACTGAAAGATCTTGATCACGACCAGTAGATTTAGAGATACATGCGGCTTGAAATGAAGGCGCCTTTAGACACTGTAGCAGGAATTCCGAAGGTAGAAAGCCTGCGCAGACCTGCAAGGACTCGAACCTGTGACCATGAGGTCAAATGGAGGTCACAGAGAGGACGCATCATTATGCTGAGTGATCAAATGCATGTCCTTGCTTTTGACTAACACACACACCAAGACACCACTGACCGAAGCTACTGTATTAATAATGCAGTTCTGCAGATTCTTTGTGCTGTAAATAGCTGGTGTTAACTATTATCCAATGTATGGATGGTCAACACAACCGAACCTCGTCCAAAGGATGGAAAACTGAGATTCCCTGGATGTTATTCAAACTCAATACTTGATGCCTGCGATATCTATTGAAGTAGCTGATCCATCTTCACGGTTTGACGACAACTTTCTGTTCCATTAGAATATATTTTGCGTCTGACACCGAGCTGGGTCTTATGATTCTCAGCAGATCTTCAGCATGCTGTTGGTTTTGATCACCAAATCAACCTGTAGCCCTGAAGGAATCAACAAAATCTTTCAGGTGAGCTAATGAAGTTGCAGAAAGACAATTGTGTGGCTTTCACCCTTAATGCTCCCAAACTGGAGACCCCGTCACATTTTAGCACACTCTGGCATTGCCCTCTTTTGAATCCCCAAAAACATACCTAATACTTACTATGTATCTGAGGGGCTACTTGAGGTTAGCAGTCTACAGCACTTCCTAAACACTAAGGTAACACCGGAGGTTAACAACAGCATCTCAATGTTCAAGTGCGTGCGTCTATAATACGGTTTCCAACATTTTCGAGGCTCAAGACCTAGCTCCTTGGACGTTAGACAAAGTCCAATGGTCTGGCTCTCACAGATGGACTGATAACTAGTCCCTTGCATTCTGTATTTCTCTTGACCATCAGCAGATTGGATCCAGCGTACAGAAACGGCTTCACATGAGGCTAAATTGAACCAATAGGGTGTAGGTGCACAGGTATACTGGAGTCCACTTACGATCAATGGAAGCCCGAGTCCTCTGTGTCAGGGCAGGCGCCACCTCGGTGGATGCTTATTTGCAGTAAACGTGTGCTGAAAAGGCAGTGCCTGGTTCAGTATCGATAGATCCGGCTGCTTTCCAGCAAAGCTCACTAGTACCCAATAGAATGAATGACACTTGCTCAAATCCGTCAAAACCCATGACAAGGATGAGCTTTCATCACATCAATCATGGATGAGTCAGATCTGATGCTCTGAAACAGAAGTGAAAGGGATTTTCTTGTATAATTTTAAGGCCTGTTTTTATGTGGTTAAATATTTTGCTGTGTGTACCTCCACATGGGTCCAGAGATATGTCAAGTTCACATTTTATGTTCATTCCGCCAGATTATGGCCTTTGCTGTCAAAACGCTACTTTGAACAGATGGGGAGTGAGTACTCTGCATCTGTGATACATACAAGAAGCTACAAGAGACCTTTTACTGGAAGTACCCTAGTGACCAGTGGGAACTGAATCTGGTCTGGACCCTGCTGTTGGCCTCTGTCTGACACCCTGTGAGTTCCCAAGGGCTCCCCTGAGGTCCCCGGGGGCTTTAGGAATGTACTATTGTGGTGGATTAGGACTTAAAGGACTAAGTCAGAAGGTAACATCTTTGACAAGGATGCATCTAAAATTGCGCTTAACCCCATCGATGCTTGTGACGGAACGGTTCCGTCACGAGCGCCGGTTGGGCTGTGCTTATGACAGAACCGTTCCGTCACGGCCACGCCCGTTTCTTAGAACCTTCAGCACAGCGCGAAAATTCGCGCCGCGCTGAAGGTGTTAAGTCGCAGCCTACCGCAACTATTGACAATCAGTATCAATTTGTGCTTTTTGGTGCTATTTCACCTTCTAATTGCAAAACATCATATCTCTGATTCTCCTTATTAGATTTTGGTCATCTGTGTGTCATTTTTTATTACATGTTAATCTACTTTTTCAAATTAGGTTTACGATTTGTATTGCTTTTATTTTTACCTCATTACTGTTGTGGTACTGCATAAACACTTTACACATTGTCCTAAATTAAACAGGAGGTTGAGCTCAGGTTAATGTAGTGACTTTAAGGGTTCACCCTGACAAGGGTTGTGATTGTTCTTTGAGGTGGGTTGTTCCCCACCTCAGATATTAATCCAATTTCTTACAGATGTGCACATGGCTCTCACCGGCTCTGCTGGACGTTTCATCGCATCGTAGACAGGCCGGTGCTCACGGTCCGGTTGATGATTCCACTTCTCTGGCCATCCAAGGGACTCCGCAGGGCTACTCGATGATGAAGCTCCCTGAGCTTGGGTGTGAGTTAGGGGCATGGCCCACAGAGATCACTGCACTCCTGACTGCTTTCCTTATGCCACTGCCCTATGGGAGCAATGGCCGCTTGCATGCGCACTCAGCTGCTCGTCACCATTGTTGTGGCATGGAAGGGAGCAAGCGTGCAGGTAGATTTCGCTACCAAAGACACCACCACTCTGCAGTCCTGGTATGGCATGAGCGTTCCCAATTCATTTCACTACTCACTCTGTTTGCGCCTGGAAGTCTGTTGTTTGTGACATAAAGAGAGGGACGTCCCACGCGAAGTGGCCGGGTGGCTCCATCGTGCACAAATGTGTGCACCATGTCCTCAGTGCAACAACTGCATCCGGCATTACAAGATTTCAGTGGTCCTCACAAATCCTTTACTAAAAAAAAAGCCTGCTCTCATTTTTTATTAGGTCTCGCCTGTCGATGCGCATGCGCATCGAGCAAGCGAGACTATGGGGGCTTATCCACTCTTTATCCACACTGCAAGGAATCGTGGCGATTCCTTGCAGTGCCCGTGACTTTTAAGCTCAATGCGCGTGCGCATTGAGCTTAAAAGCGCGTGCACGTCCGTCTTGTTTTACCCGCTCCGCCCCCTCCCCTTCCCGCCGTGTCGCATTTCTCCTCCCCCCTCCCCTCTCTTCCCTCCGTCTTGTTTGGTTGTCCCTCCCCTTCCCGCCGTGTCGCATTTCTCCTCCCCCCTCCCCTCTCTTCCCTCCGTCTTGTTTGGTTGTTTATTTTACCCGCTCCGCCCCCTCCCCTTCCCGCCGTGTCGCATTTCTCCTCCCCCCTCCCCTCTCTTCCCTCCGTCTTGTTTGTTTATTTTTTTTTAAATCCCCACTTCCCCCCTACCCCCCATCAATGCCAACACTGACGCCGTGCTAAAGCCCGCTCTCCCTGCTCCGGCCGAGACGCATTTCTCCCATTGCAACGCAGTGTGTAGGCTTTACTCTGACACTGTACTACAGTCTGGTGACTGGAATGTCCTGTGATTTCATTACTGTGAAACAGTTCTGCAACCTAGTGACTGCCATGCAGTGTGCAGACATGACCGTGATGCTATTCTGTAGTGTGGTGACTTTCATGCGGTGTGCTTTCATTACTGCATCGAGGTCCTGCAGTCCGGTGCCTGGCATACGGTGTGTCGGCGTTACCTTGAGGCTGTTCTGTAGTGCGATGACTTTCATGCAATGGGCTTTCATTACTCTCACACATTTTTTGCATTGTGGTAACTGCCGCGCAGTGTGCGGGTGTTGGTCTCATGCAGTACTGCACTTAAGAGAAGAGTGTGCTGTGTGTAGGCATTACCCCAATGCTGTTCTGGAGGCTGGTGGTTGGTTGGCATACATTGTGTATGCTTTTCTCTCATGCAGTCCCGCAGTTTAGTGAACAGCATGCTGTGGAGGCATTACCCAGAGGCTGTTCTGCAGGCTGTGACTGGCAGGCAGTTTGCAGAAGTTACTCGTGCATTTCTGCAGTTTAGTGAACAGTATGCTGTGTGTAGGCAGCATTACTCTGTGGCTCTTCTGCGGAATGCTGACTGGCAGGCACTGTGCATGCATAACTATCATGCAGTTCGGCAGTTTAGTGAACCGTATGCTGTGTGAAGGCTGCCTTACGCCGAGGCCGTGTTATGCAGGCTGCTGCTGCTGACTGACGGCACGCTCGTGCTTTCATTACTGGCGCGCGGTTCTGTAGTCCGGTGAATGGCATGCAGTGCGCATGCGCTGCCCTGGGCCTGTTTTGGGTCACCGGCCCTCAATGCTGCCTGCCTGTCTGCCTCATTCACGCTGCTCGCACTCCTCTGTGACAGCTCCTGAAACTCGCCGTTTGCCAGCTCTCCCTTCCTTCACACTAATAGTCCCGGAACAATTTTCACCCCTCGGTCTTGGACTGGCAAAAAGGAGCCTATAATACCCTTCGGCACTTCAGTGCGCGTGAGAAAACCCTCACCCTCACTCACCCACCCTCAACCCCTCACCCTCACTCACTCACCCTCAACCCCTCACCCTCACTCACTCACCCTCACTCACCCTCAACCCCTCCCCCTCAACCCCTCCCCCTCAACCCCTCACCCTCACCCTCACTCACCCTCACCCTCAACCCCTCACTCACCCTCAACCCCTCACCCACCCTCACCCTGACCATCACTCACCCTCAACCCCTCACTCACCCTCAACCCCTCACTCACCCTCACTCTCACTCATCCTCACTCACCCTCAACCCCTCACCCTCACTCACCCTCACTCACCCTCACTCACCCTCACCCTCACTCACCCTCAACCCCTCACCCTCAACCCCTCACCCGCAACCCCTCACTCACCCTCACTCTCACTCATCCTCACTCACCCTCAACCCCTCACCCTCACTCACCCTCACTCACCCTCACTCACCCTCACCCACCCTCAACCCCTCACCCTCACTCACCCTCAACCCCTCACCCTCAACCCCTCACTCACCCTCACTCTCACTCATCCTCACTCAACCACCCTCAACCTCACTCACCCTCAACCCCTCACCCTCAACCCCTCACCCTCACTCACTCACCCTCAACCCCTCACCCTCAAACCCTCACCCTCACTCACCCACCCTCAACCCCTCACCCACTCACCCTCAACCCCTCACTCTCACTCACTCACCCTCACTCACCCTCAACCCCTCCCCCTCGACCCCTCCCCCTCAACCCCTCACCCTCACTCACCCTCACTCACCCTCAACCCCTCACTCACCCTCAACCCCTCACCCTCAACCCCTCACTCACCCTCACTCACCCTCACTCTCACTCATCCTCACTCACCCTCAACCCCTCACCCTCAACCCCTCACTCACCCTCACTCTCACTCATCCTCACTCACCCTCAACCCCTCACCCTCACTCACCCTCACCCTCACTCACCCTCAACCCCTCACCCTCACTCACTCACCCTCAACCCCTCACCCTCAACCCCTCACTCACCCTCACTCTCACTCAGCCTCAACTACTCCCCCTCAGTCACCCAAAACCCCTCACTCACCCTCACCCTCACTCACCCTCAACACCTCACTCACCCTCACCCTCACTCACCCTCACCCTCACTCACCCTCAACACCTCACCCTCAACACCTCACCCTCAACCCCTCACCCTCACTCACCCTCACTCACCCTCACTCACCCTCACTCACCCTCAACCCCTCACCCTCACTCACCCTCACTCACACTCACCCTCACCCTCACTCACCCTCACTCACCCTCACCCAGTGCAATAGTTCTCAGACCATTTAAGTTAGAGCTTTTAGAAATGTTTATGGCTTTTTTTATTTGTAATACTTTAGCATTGGCTACAGGAAACAAAAATGCTAAACATTTACAAAAAAACCCATAAACAATTCTAAAAGCACTAACTCTAATGGTGCGAGACCTATTGCATTTCCAATGCTTGTTTAATTTCTAGCTTCATACACACAGACACATCAGTAAGCTATTCTTTCAACCTAAAATGGCCGCGTCTCTACCTAAAAATAAAATGAGTTAAATATTTTTTTTAAGCGCCTATTCCTGGTGTGATATCACTACTGGGACACGACACCTGACGTCCTAGGAATGGAATGTGGACTCACCTCTAATCAGTAATAACCATCACAGAAGGAGTGCACTTGGAGTGTTTAGTATTACTGGAGTAGTCAAAGCATTAAATACTCTAATATTGTCCTCTCCAGTGACTGTCCTCGCCTCCCTGGAGAGCGGAGCGCCTCTAGATAAAACCCACTGATTCCTGCGTCGTGTGTCAGATATATCATACTGCCGTTTTACGGGAAGTTTACGTAATGGCGGCTCAATAAGAGGGTAACACGACACGACCTGTTAAATCGAACATGGCCGCAAATGAGTCCCGTATCTTAAGATCACATTACAGCATGTGGAACCTCTCACAGGCCAAAGGCGGGGCCTGGGCCTCTGACGCCATCCAGCCACGAATCCCAGAAAATAAAGGGGAAAAAAGCACAAGCTTAACATAAAAGTCATGGCATGGTAAATGGGCCGGAGATGCAGCAACAATTCAATATTCAGAGCCGTCTTCTGAATACAAAATCCACCGCTTGCCACCTCCGAAATAACAAAGGAAGGACAAAGTGTTACCAGCCAGAGCTCCGCCTGGTGTTTACGAGAGAATAAACAGAAGGAGCCTGCAGCCTCTGGCCTCAGGCCTCGCTCCCTGGCGGGGGCCATTTATTGAGCTATAAAGTCCCCCCAGCAGCGGCTTTATCACCAGTGCTGGCACAAATAAAGGTTAGAGGAGGAAAGACGAGAACACTCACGGCCCTGAAGGAAAGAAAAGAGAAAGGCGGCACTGCAGATCTGTTCCTATGGCCTGCACGCACTATACCCCACTAGTTGGGTGTTGGTCCACATAACTTGCACGCACTATACCCCCCCCCAGTGGAGCATTAGTTCACATAACTTGCACGCAATATACCCCACCAGTTTGGTGTTGATCCACATAACTTGCACGCACTATACCCCACCAGTGGAGCATTAGTTCACATAACTTGCACGCACTTTACCCCACCAGTTGGGTGTTGGTCCACATAACTTGCACGCACTATACCCCAACAGTTAGGTGTTGGTCCACATAACTTGCACGCACTATAACCCACCAGTGGGGTGTTAGACCACATACTCTGCACGCACTTTACCCCACCAGTTAGGTGTTGGTCCACATAACTTGCACGCACTATAACCCACCAGTTGGGTGTTAGACCACATACTTTGCACGCACTTTACCCCACCAGTTGGGTGTTGGTCCACATAACTTGCACGCACTATACCCAACCTGTTGGGCGTTAGTCCACACACAAGACTTGGCCACGACGGGCACATAGTCCCTCTATAAGTAAAATGTTCACAGCCATGCCATGTGTGACGGGGTGGACTCGGGTCCGCCAGGCTTACCTGTCTCCCCTCTCTTTGAACAGCACACAGGCACCTGGAGGGGACCTACAGAACTGGAGGACACTGACACAGAAGAGGTCGAAGACCGCTGTTTCTTTAACTGGGCGGAGCTGGACAGCGAGAGCCTCACCGGACACGCCTCCGGGACTCAGGTAAAAGCCGCCCAGGAACACAGTCAGGTGTGTTATACACTCGGAGGCGAGAGAGACGGCGAGCGACGAGAAGGAGAGGACGAGAGGAGATCGGGAGCGGAGGAGGAGGAGAGTCGGGAGCGGAGTCGAGCGGAGGCGGAGGAGAGTCGGGAGCGGAGTCGAGCGGAGGAGGAGGAGAGTCGGGAGTGGAGCGGAGCGGACGTGGAAGGAGAGGAGAAGTGGGAACATCGGAGGCAGGAGACGGGAGAGGATCGGAGACGGGATACGGAAGTCGGACCAGCCGAGAGAGGACGACGGAGAAAGCCAGGAGGCCAACGGGAAGGCTCTTCGCCCAGCCACACTTCATCGAGGGAAGTGTGGCTACCTGAGGTACGGTCACGGCTTGCGGGCTGGGCGGGCTTTAAGTGGGCGAAACCGCCATAGGAGTCTTACACTCACACCCTGTGCACTACCCCACCCCTCACTATCAGGCACCTTAGAACCTAGCTGTGCACGTGTGAGTCCTCACCCCCTTTCCCTGTGATAAAGGTCTGACCAGGAGGCTAAAACCTTGTTTCTCTTCTTTACACCTTGACGAGGCGACCCGACACCGTGGAGCGGAAGGATCGGACTCCCAGTCCCAGAAGACACCGGGAGGAGAGGAAAACAGCGACGGAGAAACGGTTACAAAGACTCACGGAGGAAGCAGAGACAGCGCTTCCCTACTACCGTAAAACCACGTATCGGAAACGTACTTTGAAAGCAATAAAGCCTGCATTACCGAGATTCCCAGTGTCCGTGAGTCTACTTGAAGGGGCAGTTCCTACCCCCACGACCCCGTTCATTCCCTTAGTGATAGTCCAAGACCAGGGCGATCCCGAGGCGTCACAACTGGTGGAGAATGCGGGCACCTCGATAGCCATCTGTGACAATAAGATGGAGGACTTATTACAACGGCTAGTTAAAGGACAGGAGCAGCTAGGCTGGGCGATTGAACAACAGATAGCCACTGCCCAGGCGGATAGAGATGCGCTCGGAGACTCGGTTGTCAAGACTTTGGGGGAGTTGCAACCGATCAGGATTGATCAAGCCGGCAACCCAGTGAGAGAAGTGCGACCAAACCCCACCCCATCAGGTATATCATTACAGAAATATATTGCGGGTGAAGACCCAGATGCCTTTCTGGTAAACTTCGAGAGGGTAGCTCTCGCCTGTGGATGGCCATTGGAGAAATGGCCCTTTTTTCTGGCCCCCCTTTTGACAGGTGAGGCCCAGGCCGCGTACCAGGTGGCCAATAGTAACGGTCAGACACCCTATGCCCAGATAAAGGTCATCATCCTTGACCACTTGGGACTAGACGCAGAGGCCTATCGTGTACGATTCCGCAAGGAAAGAGGGAACCCCGGCGAAAACCCTAAGACTCTCTTCTTTCGTCTGAAGGCGGCCGCCGATAAGTGGCTAACACCCGCCCAGAGCAGTAAGGAGGATATAATGGACAAAGTTTATTTAGAGCAATATCTGGAGGCCCTGCCATTCGGCACTCAACGATGGCTTAGGCAACACTCTAACTTGACCACTGCACAAGCCATTGAAATGGCCTCAACATTTTCAAGAGCCCAACCCCGGGTACACCCGGTGGAGCCCGAGAAGAATGTCAGAGCCCCACTTCGAATCGACCGGAAAATCCGACCACCCCCGGGGTTGCCTACACCCAGACCGCTGCATTTAGACCCTGCTCCCTTCAGAGGCCCACAATGCTTCGACTGCGGCACTTGGGGGCATATAGCACGATTTTGCCCTAAGAAAAGGATTCAGGAAGAACCTATGGAGGTCGGCTACCTACCCCGACCGGTGATGTTTACAGCGGAGCTAGGAGGGGCATACCACGTGAGTGTTCAGGTGAACGGAAGGGACGTTACGGCTCTGTTAGACTCCGGGTGCAAGCAGTCGGTGATACAGAGTAAGTTTGTGTGTGTTTCCCAGGTAATACCAGAGTCTCTAGTACATATCAAATGCGTCCATGGCGATGTCAAAAGCTACCAGGTCGCGTATGTCCCTTTAGGGTTGGAAGGGGGTCGGCAGATAGTGGTGAAAGTAGGCCTATTGGATTGCCTACCAGAAGAGCTTATACTAGGTACCGATAACCCCCACTTTCTTGACCTTTTTTCTGAAACCTTGCAAAGAAGAGGGGGGGACCCGAAGACAGTGCTTATAGCCCCTGAACCCTGGGAGGGAGACAGAAGCTTTCAGTTCGCCCAAGCCAATGACTCCACCTTGCTTAATGCCTGGGAACAAGCTCATGCTGACCACGATAACCCCAATCCCAGATATCCCCGATTCCTGATACAGGAGGACCTGTTATACCGACAGGCGAAGGCAGAAGAGCCTAAACAACTACTCGTCCCGGTATGCTTCAGAGAGCAGGTCATGTTTTATGCCCACACCCACCTCCTAGCTGGGCACATAGGCAGTGAGAAGACCACCCAGAACATCCTAAAGAATTTCTACTGGCCAGGAGTCTACCAGGACATCAAGACCCACTGCCAGACTTGTGACGTGTGCCAACGGAAAAACGTACACCGACCACCGGCTGTTCCCCTGCAACCCCTCCCGATCATTGGGAAGCCATTTGAAAGAGTAGCGATGGATCTCATCGGACCCCTCCCGAAGACAAGCAGAGGAAACCAGTATGCCCTGGTCATTGTGGATTACGCCACCAGATATCCCGAGGCGTTTCCCCTCAAGTCACCCACTTCCAAAAACATCGCAGAGAAGTTTCTCGAATTATTCTCTCGGGTAGGATTCCCGGTCGAGATACTTACCGACCAGGGCACTCCTTTTATGTCTCGAGTTATGAAAGAGGTGTGCCTCATGTTGGATCTTACTCAGATTAAGACATCGATATACCATCCCCAGACGGACGGTCTTGTGGAGCGATATAACGGAACTCTAAAGAGTATCCTAAAGAAAATGCTTGCGGCCAACCAGACCGATTGGGACCGTTTGCTTCCCCTGGCCCTCTATGTGTTTCGTGGGCAGAAACAGAGTAGTCTGGGCTGTTCTTCCTTCGAAATGTTATACGGAAGACAGCCCCGGAGCCTTCTAGATATGACCAAAGAGTATTGGGAGGCGGAACCCACTAGAAATACAAAAACCCTGTTGGAGTATAGCCAGGCGCTCAAAAATCAGATAGGAAAAATAAGGGAATTAGCCTATTCCCAACTAGAGAAAAGCCAAACCAAACAGAAAACCCATTATGACAAGGGAAAGAAGTGGAGAAAACTCGAGGTACACGATTGGGCCCTAGTACTGCTGCCCTCAACCACAAAGAGATTCCAAACGGAATGGCAGGGACCATATCAAGTCCTCGAAACCATCGGCAACACCACCTACCGACTCCGATTGCCGGGACGAAAAAATCAGATATTTCACATCAATGTCCTAAAAAAATGGCTAGGGAGCCCACCCCTCACAGCGTACACCCTGCCAGAGGCAGGACCCAGGAAAGACAACTCTTTACACCACCTGGTCATTAATGAGGAGATCTTCCAAGACCAGCGAGATGGGTTACAAAGGGTCCTCCAAAGATGTGCGGGCGTCTTCTCGGACCTCCCCGGATCTACGAACCTGGCGGAACACCGGATTGAAACCCCAAAAGGCGTCATCATCAAACAAAGACCCTATCGGATACCGGCGGCCAAACGGGAAGCTATCAGCCGGGAAGTGAAAGAAATGATCCGCCTAGGAGTCGTACGCCCCTCAAAAAGCGAATGGTCTTCCCCCATCGTGATGGTGCCTAAACCCGACGGGAGTAGTCGGTTCTGCATGGACTTCCGCGCCCTAAACGCTGTATCATCCTTCGATGCCTACCCAATACCCAGGATAGATGAACTAATCGAGAAGTTGGGGGAAGCTAGATACATCAGCACCCTGGATCTTACTAAAGGTTATTGGCAGGTGCCATTGCGCGAAGAAGACCGCAAGAAAACCGCGTTTTCTACCCCTGACGGATTATACGAATTTACCGTGCTCCCCTTCGGACTACACGGAGCCCCCGCGACGTTTCAGAGATTAATGAACGAGGTGCTTCGGGATCATCAGTCCTATAGTTCAGCGTATCTGGACGATATCATCATATTCAGCCCCAACTGGGAGACGCACCTCAGGCATCTGGAAACCGTCCTACAACGGTTAGAGACAGCCGGCCTGCACGTCAATTCAAAAAAATCCAGGATTGGATTTCAAAAAGTAAAATACCTGGGGTATGTGTTGGGCCACGGACTCATTGAGCCCCAAGATGAAAAGGTCCGCGCTATTGCAGATACCCCGTTCCCCACAACCCTTCGAGACATGAGGGCCTTCTTGGGGCTAGTGGGGTATTACCGGCGGTTCATACCCTCCTTTTCAGACATTGCAGCACCCCTAACGGATACATTGAAGAGCAAAACCCCAAAAGCCAACTTCCTGAATCCGACCCCTGACATGAGACGAGCATTCGTATCCCTCAAAAAAACAATAACTTCCCACCCGGTACTCGCCTCTCCCGACTTTTCCAAACCTTTCATATTACACACAGACGCCTCTGATTTTGGGATCGGAGCTGTTTTATCCCAAGTGACGGGGGAGGGGGTTGAACACCCGATCTTGTATATAAGCAGGAAGTTGTTCCCCAGAGAGGTGAGGTATCCAACTATAGAAAAGGAATGCCTGGCGATCAAGTGGGCCGTGGATAAGTTACGGTATTACCTGGAGGGACACACATTTAGCTTGTATACTGATCACGCCCCTTTGCTATGGATGAGTCGCAACGCCTCCAATAACCCCCGAGTCATGAGGTGGTTCCTCACATTACAACCCTTTTCCTTCCGAGTACTGCACCGTAAAGGGAAAGACAATGTTAGCGCGGACTTCTTGTCCAGGTATCCTCTCCCCGATCGGGAGAATCGTAGGGGGGAGGTGTGTGACGGGGTGGACTCGGGTCCGCCAGGCTTACCTGTCTCCCCTCTCTTTGAACAGCACACAGGCACCTGGAGGGGACCTACAGAACTGGAGGACACTGACACAGAAGAGGTCGAAGACCGCTGTTTCTTTAACTGGGCGGAGCTGGACAGCGAGAGCCTCACCGGACACGCCTCCGGGACTCAGGTAAAAGCCGCCCAGGAACACAGTCAGGTGTGTTATACACTCGGAGGCGAGAGAGACGGCGAGCGACGAGAAGGAGAGGACGAGAGGAGATCGGGAGCGGAGGAGGAGGAGAGTCGGGAGCGGAGTCGAGCGGAGGCGAGTCGGGAGCGGAGTCGAGCGGAGGAGGAGGAGAGTCGGGAGTGGAGCGGACGTGGAAGGAGAGGAGAAGTGGGAACATCGGAGGCAGGAGACGGGAGAGGATCGGAGACGGGATACGGAAGTCGGACCAGCCGAGAGAGGACGACGGAGAAAGCCAGGAGGCCAACGGGAAGGCTCTTCGCCCAGCCACACTTCATCGAGGGAAGTGTGGCTACCTGAGGTACGGTCACGGCTTGCGGGCTGGGCGGGCTTTAAGTGGGCGAAACCGCCATAGGAGTCTTACACTCACACCCTGTGCACTACCCCACCCCTCACTATCAGGCACCTTAGAACCTAGCTGTGCACGTGTGAGTCCTCACCCCCTTTCCCTGTGATAAAGGTCTGACCAGGAGGCTAAAACCTTGTTTCTCTTCTTTACACCTTGACGAGGCAACCCGACACCGTGGAGCGGAAGGATCGGACTCCCAGTCCCAGAAGACACCGGGAGGAGAGGAAAACAGCGACGGAGAAACGGTTACAAAGACTCACGGAGGAAGCAGAGACAGCGCTTCCCTACTACCGTAAAACCACGTATCGGAAACGTACTTTGAAAGCAATAAAGCCTGCATTACCGAGATTCCCAGTGTCCGTGAGTCTACTTGAAGGGGCAGTTCCTACCCCCACGACCCCGTTCATTCCCTTAGTGATAGTCCAAGACCAGGGCGATCCCGAGGCGTCACACCATGTTAATAAGGTAATTAACAAAATGTCTGTGTGCTGCCACCATTACACTCGTGCACATTGTATGGGATAGAGCGGTGCCCGCATATATACCCTGTTCAGAGGAGAGTGTAAGGGGGTTAAGAATGGAGTAGAAAACAGCATTAACATTATTGACAAAAGGGACTGCAGAGGCGGCACTGCAGGCCACCTTAGGCCGCTGCGACATGATCGGTTCCTACACACAAACCGACTTCACAGTGGAAGAAACCGGACAGACTTTGTTAAAAGTCATAATGACCACCCCTTATTAACGATGAAGGGGTGAGACTGGGATATGAAGTAGAGAGAATAAAAGAAGAGGAGAGACAGGGCAAGAAAGTGAACAAGGAGAAAATATAAAACATGGTTTGGAAAGTAAGAAAAGGTACAGGATAGGAAAGGACAAAAGTAGGAAGGGCAGAAATAATATACAGGTGGAGAGGAAAGATTTGGGAGTAGGAGGGAGAAGGGAGATATGAGTGTTGAGAGAAAAGGAGGCATGTATAGAGAGGTTGAGCTATGGAAGTGAGATAGAACAAGCATTGGAAATGCAATAGGTCTCGCAGCATTAGAGTTAGTGCTTTTAGAATTGTTTATGGGTTTTTTTTGTAAATCTTTAGCATTTTTGTTTCCTGTAGCCAATGCTAAAGAATTACAAATAAAAAAAGCCATAAACAATTCTAAAAGCTCTAACTCAAATGCTCCGAGACCTATTGCACTGTGTGAGGGTGAGGGGTTGAGGGTGAGTGAGGGTGAGGGTGGGTGAGGGTGGGTGAGGGTGAGTGAGGGTGAGTGAGGGGTTGAGGGTGAGTGAGGGGTTGAGGGTGAGTGAGAGTGGGGGTGAGTGAGAGTGGGGGTGAGTGAGGGTGAGGGTGAGTGAGGGGTTGAGGGTGAGTGAGAGTGAGGGTGAGTGAGGGTGAGGGTGAGTGAGGGTGAGTGAGGGTGAGTGAGGGTGAGTGAGGGTGAGTGAGGGTGAGTGAGGGTGAGTGAGGGTGAGTGAGGGTGAGTGAGGGTGAGTGAGGGTGAGGGTGAGTGAGGGTGAGGGGTTGAGGGTGAGTGAGGGTGAGGGTAGGTGAGGGGTTGAGGGTGAGTGAGGGTGAGTGAGGGTGATGCTGAGGGGTTGAGGGTGAGTGAGGGTGAGTGAGAGTGAGGGTGAGTGAGGGGTTGAGGGTGAAGGGTTGAGGGTAAGTGAGGGTGAGTGAGGGTGAGGGGTTGAGGGTGAGTGAGGGTGAGGCGTTGAGGGTGAGTGAGGGTGAGGGTGAGTGTGGGTGAGGGTGAGTGAGGGTGAGGGTTTGAGGGTGAGTGAGGGTGAGTGAGGGTGAGTGAGGGTGAGTGTGGGTGAGTGAGGGTGAGTGAGGGTGAGTGAGGGAAGAGAAACTTCGTAACATATCTTGAATTAGAATGAAATGAAGTTTTGCCAAAGACACACTATACGTGGCTACAGGTCTGAAAATTCCAAAGCCTGCATAGAGTTTTAGAAAAGTACAACATTCGCGCTTCAGCCGTAAACGCATCATATAAAAAAATCTATTGCATTTACACTTGTTTGAGTTATTGGCATTGTAAATGGTACTGGCTTTTATAATAGCTCTCGCCCCCCTGCGTGTTTCCTGACAGCTCCCCCTTGGTAGACATTAAAGAGTAGTGCAGGAGGGGGCAGGTGCTTTTTATTATTTAGGGTGTCCACCCCTCCCCCCGCTGTCACTAAACTGCCTGTTTGAGGGGACACACACCCATGTGCCTAGGATCATAGAAGAGAAAGGTGAGCTTGAGATGCCCTTGCATGGGCAGTAGTGGACTTACTCAAGAGTCGAGGCCGGGCTCCGTCCACCAGGACACAGGATGTCCCAAGGAAACCTATGCGTGGAATGAACACAGGTTAAGGGGAATGGGTGAGGGGGTCGAAGTGTAGAGGTGACTAAAGTATGTTATAAGATATTCATAGCTAGTTGAACAGGGTGATTAGCGAAGGGTCAATCCATCGCAAAGGAGCTTGGGTATGCTGCTTGTGAGTTAGAGACGGAAGATAAATCAATGGTGTGTGCAAGGTGTGGTATGCTGCAAAGTGCTATGTCTAGTGGTGGTCAAGAGGGGGGTTGCAGGGCCAGGGCGCAAGGAATGCGGTGGTCAACCCGCGTGTCAGGCTGTAATGTTTGCGCGAGTCAGATCACTATGGAAGACACTGCTGCGAGTGCGAGGATCAGGAGCGGGACGGGAAGCTTGAGAGGCAGTGCAGCGATGCAGAAGGTTGAAGGAAGCATAGCAGGACTCTGAAGGAGAGTCCACGTAGTCGTGACGGGAGGTGCAGCAATGAGGGAAGGAAGCATGGCAAGGCTCTGAAGGTCCACAGAGTCACGGTGGGAAGTGCGGAAATGAGCACCATAGTAGGGCGTCAGACGCGGAGAGCAGCAGGGAAAGGAGGGTTCGCTCTGGATCGGTTCAGAGAAGCGGCATGAATGTCCTACAGCAAGGGAGTCAACGGGATGGGGCAGCGTGTTAGAGAGGAGCGCTCCATATTGGAATAGCAGGGTGGAAATCCACAGGAGGGAAAAGTAAGAAAATGGGTCAAGGAGGCCCTACGATGGGAAAACCGCGGGACGCGCCAGTGTATTAAAGGGAGTGTTAGATCAGCGGGATGGAGGAACCCAGGAGGGGGGACACTTACTGGAAATAATCGGCAGCCAGGATCAAATCGCACGAGCCGGCATTAGTCAAGCTATGTGCGAGGTGCTCAGGGCGGAAATAGATAAGGACGCGCAGCCGATCTCGTGGGTGGAGGGAAAGAAACTGCTTAAAATTCTTGACGCGCTGGTTGTCTAGTTTTTCGCTGTCGGCCATGGTGAGTTGGGGACTACGGGCATCGCTGCACTAACCATCTGGTGAAAGAGACGGAGGGCGACGGGACTCACAGATGGTTCTCTGTCAAATGTTGCTTGGGCTCAATGCCGGGACAGAAGGAGGAAGCCTCGCTCTGGCAGGTGTTGGCGTGCCACGTCCATTACGAGGGACAACCAAACAAGACGGAGGGAAGAGAGGGGAGGGGGGAGGAGAAATGCGACACGGCGGGAAGGGGAGGGACAACCAAACAAGACGGAGGGAAGAGAGGGGAGGGGGGAGGAGAAATGCGACACAGCGGGAAGGGGAGGGGGCGGAGCGGGTAAACCAAGACGGACGTGCACGCGCTTTTAAGCTCAATGCGCATGCGCATTGAGCTTAAAAGTCACGGGCACTACAAGGAATCGCCACGATTCCTTGCAGTGTGGATAAAGAGTGGATAAGTCCCAATACTCTCGCTTGCTCGATGCGCATGCGCATCGACAGGCGAGACCTAAAAAGGAAACAAGTGAATAAGCAACAAAGGGAGAGGAAAAGAAAGAAAGGGGAGTGAAACATAGAAAGTAGAGGGAAAGAAAGAAGAAAGTAAAGGACGATAAAATAAGCAAAAGACCAAGAGGTAACAAACAAGGAGGCCAGAGACGAGGAGAGTACGAGATAAGACAAAAGCATAGTCAAGATATAGATTTGATAGGGAAAGGGTGGAACTAGAGGCAACAGGGAGATTAGAGAGACTTTGTCGGAGAGAGAAGAGTAGGACATAGATTGAACAGTGCTTAGATAACCTCGGGTTTCATGTGCTTTACAACTGCTCATTTCATTTCAAGAGAGAAGACAGAATGAGGGGTAAAGTGGAGCAAAGCAAAAATAGAGAAAGAAAAGCGAGTAAGGTGGAGCAAGGAGTGGAAAAAAACAACCAAGCATTGGAAATGCAATTGGTCTCGCATTAGGAAAGTTTGAGCTATTGGTATTGTAAATGACACTTTTTTTATTTATGTGTTGGTTTTGAAAGTAGCAAAATTAATAGCTTTGTCAGTTACAATGTCAATAGTTTCAACTTTTGCAAATGTGACACCTATAGCATTTGTAATGCAATGTGTGTTGTATTTACGTGACTTAGATGTATTGATATTACAAATAACAATGGCTTTTAAATTTGTAAATAATTAATACTTAAATAAAAGTTATTGTAATTTATAATGGCAATAGCTTAAACGTTTGTAAATAACTTTTGTGAAGATTATGTTCAGTGTATTTTATTGTGACGACAATCCAAGAACATTGCATTAGCACCTACACACACAGAGCCACACACATGTAGATGTGGTGGTGGTGGATCTGGGGGATATGGTGGTGGTGGATGTGGTGGTGGTGGTGGATGTGGTGGTGGATGTGGTGGTGGATGTGGGGGTGGTGGTGGATGCGGTGGTGGTGGATGCGGTGGTGGTGGATGCGGTGGTGGATGTGGTGGTGGATGCGGTGGATGTGGTGGTGGTGGATGCGGTGGTGAAGTGGTGGTGGATGTGGTGGTGGTGGATGTGGTGGTGGTGGATGTGGTGGTGGTGGATGTGGTGGTGGATGTGGCGGTGGATGTGGCGGTGGATGTGATGGTGGATGTGGTGGTGGTGGTGGATTTGATGGTGGATGTGATGGTGGATGTGGTGGTGATGGTGGATGTGGTGGTGGTGGATGTGGTGGATGCGGCGGTGGTTGTGGTGGATGCGGCGGTGGTTGTAGTGGATGTGGTGGTGGGTGTGGTGGTGGTGGGTGTGGTGGTGGTGGGTGTGGTGGTGGGTGTGGTGGTGGGTGTGGTGGTGGTGGGTGTGGTGGTGGTGGGTGTGGTGGTGGTGGTGGTGGATGCGGTGGTGGTGGATGCGGTGGTGGTGGATGCGGTGGTGGTGGATGTGTTGGCGGTGGATGTGGTGGTGGCTGTGGCGGTGGATGTCATGGTGGATGTGGAGGTGATGGTGGATGTGTTGGTGGATGTGGTGGTGGTGGATGTGATGGTGGATGTGGTGTTGATGGTGGATGTGGTGGTGGATGCGGTGGTGGTGGATGTGGTGGATGGGGTGGTGGTTGTAGTGGATGTGGTGGTGGATGTAGTGGTGGTGGTGGTGGATGCGGTGGTGGTAGATGCGGTGGTGGTGGATGTGGTGGTGGCTGTGGCGGTGGATGTCATGGTGGATGTGGAGATGATGGTGGATGTGGTGGTGGATGTGGTGGTGGTGGATGTGGTGGTGGTGGATTTGATGGTGGATGCGGTGGTGGTGGATGCGGTGGTGGTGGTGGATGTGGTGGTGGATGTAGTGGTGGTGGGTGTGGTGGTGGTGGGTGTGGTGGTGGTGGTGGTGGATGCGGTGGTGGTGGATGCGGTGGTGGTGGATGCGGTGGTGGTGGATGCGGTGGTGGTGGATGCGGTGGTGGTGGATGTGGTGGTGGTGGATGCGTAGGTGGATGAGGTGGTGGATGACGTGGTGGATGTGGTGGTGGATGTGGTGGTGGATGTGGTGGTGGTGGATGCAGTGGTGGATGTGGTGGTGGTTGTGGTGGATGTGGTGGTGGTTGTGGTGGATGTGGTGGTGGATGTGGTGGATGTGGTGGTGGATGCGGTGGATGTGGTGGTGGTGGTGGATGCGGTGGTGGTGGATGCGGTGGTGGTGGATGTGGTGGTGGCTGTGGCGGTGGATGTCATGGTGGATGTGGAGGTGATGGTGGATGTGTTGGTGGATGTGGTGGTGGTGGTGGATGTGGTGGTGGTGGTGGAAGTGATGGTGGATGTGGTGTTGATGGTGGATGTGGTGGTGGATGCGGTGGTGGTGGATGCGGTGGTGGTGGTAGTGGTGGATGGGGTGGTGGTTGTAGTGGATGTGGATGTAGTGGTGGTGGGTGTGGTGGTGGTGGATGCGGTGGTGGTGGATGCGGTGGTGGTGGATGCGGTGGTGGTGGATGTGGTGGTTGTGGATGCGTTGGTGGATGAGGTGGTGGATGAGGTGGTGGATGAGGTGGTGGATGTGGTGGTGGATGTGGTGATGGATGTGGTGGTGGATGTGGTGGTGGTGGATGTGGTGGTGGATGCGGTGGTGGATGCGGTGGTGAAGTGGTGGTGGATGTGGTGGTGAATGTCATGGTGGATGTGATGGTGGATGTGATGGTGGATGTGGTGGTGGATTTGATGGTGGATGTGATGGTGGATGTGGTGGTGGATGTGGTGGTGATGGTGGATGTGGTGGTGGATGTGGTGGTGGTGGATGTGGTGGATGCGGCGGTGGTGGTAGTGGTGGATGGGGTGGTGGTTGTAGTGGATGTGGTGGTGGCTGTAGTGGTGGTGGGTGTGGTGGTGGTGGATGCGGTGGTGGTGGATGTGGTGGTGGTGGATGTGGTGGTGGTGGATGTGGTGGTGGATGTGGTGGTGGTGGTGGTGGATGCGGTGGTGGTGGATGCGGTGGTGGTGGATGCGGTGGTGGTGCATGTGGTGGTGGTGGATGCGTTGGTGGATGAGATGGTGGATGAGGTGGTGGATAAGGTGGTGGATAAGGTGGTGGATGTGGTGGTGGATGTGGTGGTGGATGTGGTGGTGGTGGATGTGGTGGTGGAAGTGGTGGATGTGGTGGTGGAAGTGGTGGATGTGGTGGATGTGGTGGATGTGGTGGTGGATGTGGTGGATGTGGTGGTGGATGTGGTGGATGTGGTGGTGGATGTGGTGGATGTGGTGGTGGATGTGGTGGTGGATGTGGTGGTGGATGCGGTGGTGAAGTGGTGGTGGATGTGGTGGTGGATGTGGTGGATGTGTACCCATCCATCCATCCATCTATTCATCCAAGGTTTATCCACATATAATGTACATTGAAGAGATATAACACCACTTTGGTAAAATCCTGCATTCTCCATACATCACCTACTCACTTTAATCAGGATATGGATAAATGAACACTGAAAAACTCATACCAAGCCGCCCTGTTAATGTCCCCCTATACAAAACACATATAATAATATTCGCACATATTGCATCTCTTGAATGAAGAAAAGATCACCCACTATCTATGGTGATCTATGGTGATAGATACCAGTTCACCCTTATGGATATGCCTACCATGACGAGCCACAGAACAGCAGGCGTGGTTCTCTAACTTCATAAAAAGGCACCTTGTACATGAATAGAAGATTACTTAGTTCAATAGGTCATCATAAAAAGAAGACTGTAAGCGCTGATGTGCTGAAGAGTATATCTGTTTAGCATATAAGTGTTAAAGGAATGTACGTGCAACAGGCACACTTCTAGTGACATGTTCTCTACCAAGGTCTCTAGGGCGTCGATTGTAAATATTTGGAGATGCTGCAAAGTTGTTTTCACCCTACCAAAATATAATACATGCTATGGAATGGAAAACTGATACTATAAATCACTAGTACGATTGCCACATAAGACAAGCCTGGGCAAAGGCAAGCGCAGCTGAAGCCACAAGTCAGAGATGCTTGCTCAATTTACTCATCCGCGCAGCTCTTTGGCATCTGCAGACTGCCAAGACACACAGACGCTTAATTCAGAAAGAATGTGAGTCGAAGGAGGAGGTGGTTTGTAGGTACAGGGTCATTTAGGGGAAAACAGCATGTAAGGTAAAGAATAAGGTTCCTAAAGACAATGGAACACTGATAAAGTATATCTTACACGCGTGCATGTGTGTTCACTTTAAGAAATCACACGGAGCACACCTACTTTGCATATGATTACATATGGTTGTAATCTAACATCCCACATAACTCCACACGATGCCGTGGGCAAATCTGGCAGACACATGCCGAAATGGTTTGAAATTCAGGCATTCAAATGCAAATGTAAGGACACTGTTGTGAAAGCATGTGTGAGCCTCAGCAGATGAACACCAACAGAGAGATGGTTCCATATATAGTGAAACGGCGTGGAAGTGATACTGGTACAAGAGAAACCTAACAATGTATAACTATCTGCAGAAAAGTATGCCTGTTTCACAATTAGTACAATTGTCAAAGAAACCCATTAACCTATTTCACTGAAGTAACGTGAGGTCATATGCAAATTGTCCCCTCTGTGACATCATGGGAAATTACTTAGTAGGAAAGGACATCCTATGCATTTGAGCTCCAGTAAGACATCATAGGAAGTGATATTGAAAGCCATTCGATCCTCGACAGTGTCATAGAGGGTGGCATTCTGTGCCTTTTAACCCCTCAATGGCAGCACAAGATTGGCAGCACGTGCCAGTTCACCCAATGAGATCACAGTGTGTGCAGTCATACCAGCATGAAAGATGGTGGCTGGCACAGTGTGTTGTGGTTTCATCACTCTTCAAACTGGAGGTTGTACAACGGTAAATAACAGTGACTGTTGAAACACACAAACAACGGCCACGAAATGCAAAATTACTTTTAAAAGTTTGGTTGACAGATAAGTCTATCTGGCAGAGGTCGAGGATCACAAGTCGCCAATTGTTTTAGCAACGCAGTGCAGAGTGGCTAAAGTTGGAAAAAAAAATAATAATAAGCTTTTGACATGGCTGCCTGCGTCGTTTTGTAAGCATGCGCACCATAAATGCGTGTAACGACAAAATGGCACAGGCATACAAGCCGGCCGGCTGAGGGCATTGCTGTGGGGAGGGGGGATGAGAAATGCGACACGGTGGGCAGGGGAGGGGGCGGAGCGGGGAGAGCGGCATGAGGGTGTGAAGCAGCAGGGGAGGAGTGCTGCTGGCGATTGACTGGCGATTTGATGATGTGCACGCGCATTTTAGGTCAATGCGCTTGCGCATTGACCTAAAAGCCACGGGCACAGCATCAAATCGCCAGTCAATCGCCAGTCTAGGTAAAGCTTATTAAAGCCCCTATAGAGCTTGCCAGCTGCGCATGCGCACAGCAGGCGAGCCCTAAAAAGGGAGGAAGGAGATAAGGAGATGAGGACAAGCTAGGGGATCGAGTGGAAGTGATCAGAGATAAGCAAAGGTGCGAGGAGTTGCATGGAGATAGAAAGAGAGAGGAATTATAGGTGGAATGATTAGGGCACAAGATGCAGGGGCAGCCATGCCCAAGGGTGCAAGGAGCCCTCTGTGCCTCGGTAATGGGTGTCTTAATATCAACCCAGCGGGGAGAGGTGTCGTTATCGTTTTCTGGTTGGCATTAGGGCTCATGGCAGCCTTACTATGCCACTGGTTTTGGTAGCATGCATGCGGCACATAGTTGCATATTAAGTTGCTGCTTGTCTTAAGTGCACGCAGCCTTGTCTGAAGTGCACGCAGCACCTTTATTGCAGCACATAGAGGCAAACAATTAGAGGGAACATTGGCAATACTCAAAGGAAGCATTTTAGGATGACCCATCTACACCTCCGAACTTTCACTACCTAAATGTTGGTTCAGAAGACAAACAGAAAAAGTAATACAGGCAAAAGTCTCTGGAACCAGAGAAAAAAGTCCTGATTATTTTTAACAGCACCAAAAATGTAAACATATAAAAACTAAAAAAGTGAAACGGTTCTTAATGCTCCCTTTCTGCTGCCCTAGCTTCCACACTCTGGCTTTAACGCACAACATGATGTGGAACTGTGAGGGGGCGAGGGGCGTTAAAGCCAGGAGTGAAAGTGTAAAGGCATTGAGAAGGAGAAGGTACATGAAGGGCTGGGGGAGAGGGTTCAAAGCCCGGAAAATGGGTGTAAAGACTTGGAGAAGGATAAGGTACATGAAGATCTAGAGGAAAGGCTTGAAGGCAGGGTTGCCACCTTTCTAATGCGAGAAATACAGGCCACCTCTTCACGATTTAAGAGTCTGCGAAGGCCTGGATGTGATCGTTAAATAGAACATCATATAAACCCATCTGTGTTCATTCGTAACATGACATTTCTGTTTTGTTTACTTTGCTCATAAGTCATGGCTCACTAAGGCAGCTCAAGAGCATTTCATTTTTTAAGTGCTTTTGTATTATATTTGCTGTTGGAAGTATGAAGAGATAAGGGGGTAGGAAATACCGGTTTTAGGTGATTTTCCTAATTTTTGTACCAGCCAGGGCATTAAAATAATGGTCATGCTGATAGAAAACTGTCCAGATGGCAACCCTACATGAAGGCCAGGAGGAGGAGTGTGAATGGCAAGAGAGGAGGCGTATGAAGGCCACGCAGTCAGGCTTGAATACTATGAGAGGAGACTTAAATCTAAGGTGAAGGGGCATGAATACCTGGAGGCTGGCATGGGGAACAAAGATAGTCCACAATTGAAATGTAATACCAGTCTTTGTAAAGCGCCCAGCTACCTTCGAGTGGTGTCACGGCGGTGGGAGCCCTTGGGAAGATTAAGCAAGCTATTGCCCAGAGTCACATAGTGCTGGGCTAACCAGCCGCCGGCTCCGGTGATCGAACCGTGAACCCCGTAGTCCGGAGTCAGGCACCCTGGCCGCTGCACCACACTTCTCCCACTAGACCCCTAGAGCCCTCCGTGCCTCAATCAATCAATCAATCAATCAATCAGTGACACTTATAAAGCGCGCTACATACCCGTAGGGTCTCAAGGCGCTGGGGAGGGGGGGTGCCGCTACTGCTCGAACAGCCAGGTCTTCAGCTTCTTCCTGAAGGAGAGGTGGTCTTGGGTCAGGCGCAGGTCGGACGGGAGGGAGTTCCAGGTCTTGGCGGCCAGGTAGGAGAAGGACCTTCCTCCTGTAGTCGCTCTTCGGATGCGGGGGACGGCGGCGAGGGCGTGGTTGGCAGATCGGAGGTGGCGTTTGGGAGCGTAGAAGTTGACTCGGCTGTTGAGGTAGCTCGGGCCTTGGTCGTGTAGGGCTTTGTGTGCGTGGGTGAGGAGGCGGAAGGTGATTCTCTTGTTGATGGGAAGCCAGTGAAGGTCTCTCAGATGTCCGGAGATGTGGCTGGATCGTGGGATGTCGAGGATGAGTCTGGCTGAGGCGTTTTGGATCCGCTGGAGTCTCTTCTGGAGCTTGGCGGTGGTCCCGGCGTAGAGGGCGTTGCCGTAGTCCAGCCGGCTGGTGACGAGGGCCTGGGTGACGGTCTTCCTGGTCTCTGAGGGGATCCACCAGAAGATCTTCCGTAGCATGCGTAGAATGTTGAAGCACGCCGAGGAGACGCTGTTGACTTGCCTGGTCATGGAGAGGGAGGAGTCCAGGATGAAGCCCAGGTTTCGTGCATGGTCTGTCGGTTTGGGTGCGGTGCCCAGGGCGGGAGGCCACCAGGAGTCGTCCCAGGCGGAGGGTGAAGAGCCCAGGATGAGGACCTCCGTCTTGTCCGAGTTCAGTTTCAGGCGGCTGGTCGTCATCCACTCGGCTACCTCTTTCATCCCTTCGTGCAGGTTGGCTCTGGCGGCGGCGGGGTTGTTGGTCAGGGAGAGGATCAGCTGGGTGTCGTCGGCGTATGAGATGATGTTGAGGTGGTGTTTGCGTACGATGGCCGCGAGGGGGCTCATGTAGACGTTGAAGAGGGTGGGGCTCAGTGATGATCCTTGGGGGACGCCGCAGATGACTTCGGAGGCCTCTGACTTGTACGGTGGTAGGCGGACTCGCTGTGTTCTTCCGTCGAGGAAGGAGATGATCCATTCCAGCGCCTTGTCCTGGATTCCGACGTTGCTGAGGCGCCGTATTAGGGTGCGGTGGCAGACCGTGTCGAATGCCGCGGAGAGGTCTAGGAGGATGAGGGCCGCTGTTTCTCCTTTGTCCATCAGGGCTCGAATGTCATCGGTGGCGGCGATGAGGGCGGTCTCGGTGCTGTGGTTGGCTCGGAAGCCGGACTGTGAGGGGTCGAGGGATCCGTTCGTCTCGAGGAAGGCGGCCATCTGCTTGTTGACGGTCTTCTCGATGACTTTGGCTGGAAACGGGAGAAGCGAGATGGGGCGGTAGTTCTTGAGGTCGGTGGGGTCCGCTGTTGGTTTCTTGAGTAGAGCGCTGAGTTCGGCGTGTTTCCAGCTTTCGGGGAAGATGGCGGTGTCGAAGGATGTGTTGATGATGTCTCGCAGGTGGGGTGCGATGACAGCGTCGGCCTTGTTGAAGACGTGGTGAGGGCAGGGGTCGGTTGGTGATCCGGAGTGGATGGAGTTCATCGTGCGGATGGTGTCTTCTGTGCTGATCGGGGTCCAGGCGTGGAGGGTGGTGGTGGGGGGGGGTGGCAGGTCGGTCGTGGTGTGCGTTGGTTGGTTGTTGAAACTGCTGTGTATGTCCGTGATCTTGTTGTGGAAGTATGAGGCGAGGGAGTTGCAGAGGTCTTGCGATGGGGTGATGTCGTTGTTTCCTGCGCTGGGGTTGGAAAGCTCTTTCACGATGTTGAAGAGTTCCTTGCTGTTGTGTGCGTTGTTGTCCAGCCGGTCCTTGAATGCTGTTCTCTTGGCGGCGCGGATCAGCTGGTGGTGTTTCCGGGTGGCCAGTTTGTAGGAGGTCCTGTTGTCCGGTGTCGGGTCCCTTTTCCAGACTTTCTCGAGGGCTCGGCAGTTCTTCTTGGAGCTCTTGAGTTCGTCGGTGAACCATGGGGCCTTCTTGCTGCCGGGTCTGCTGGGCGGGGTCCTCAGTGGGGCGAGTTCGTCCGCGCAGTTGCTGATCCACTTCGTGATGTTATCGGCGGCCTGGCTGGGGTTCGCTGAGCTGGCAGGAGGGTGTTGGCTCAGGGAGGTGGCGAGCTGGTCTGCTGTGATCTTGTTCCAACTTCTGCGGGCGGTGTGTTGCTGGTGTTGGTGGGTCGTCGTTCTCTTGAAGGTGCCTGGAGTTAATATTTGCTCTTTGAGTTGCACACCTTGGGCTTTCCCTCCCGGTCTATTTTATTCTGTGCCTGCACCTTTCTAAGAACATTTCTAGCTTGTGTTATAGGCTCCTCCATTTTCTTCTTCTCCTCTGCACTGCCAATATTTGTTTTGGGAAGAGTTGTATAACAAGCATTTGCAATGCAATAGGTCTCGAATTTTCAAGAGTTTAAGCTATTTGCATTGTAAATGACAATGCCTTTTATTTATCTGTGTTGAGAATTGACATATAAATAAAAAGCATTGTCATTTACAATGCCAATACCTCAAACTCTTGTAAAAGCGAGACCCACTTCATTTCAAAGAAGCGGCCGCCATTGTCCTGGGCTGCTTGGAAAGTGAAAGAGAGCATGGCGTGCTGAATGTTGCAGGAAAGTATGTCGTGCCTGCAGTAGGAGAAACTCAGTAAAGAAAATAGCGCTCTTAGAGACTACATAAAACATACTGTGTAACAACAGAAGTAAAAGAGCCAGTTCTCATGGGAGGTTACAAATGAAAACAAGGTGATACTAAGGAGGGACTAAGAAGCCTATTAACAAGTCAGAAGCCAGAATTTATGAAGGACAATGACACAAGCCAATGACAAATATGGGCGGAGAGTGGGCGGGGCTTCAAGTCCATACTCGCATACAGCATGCGCTGCCCAGGCTCGACCTAAAAAGGAGTGGTGGGTTTCATCACACTTTCCAGACCATCACTCTGATGGACGGAGGACCATGAAAGAGCAAGTCTAAGGTGTCGCAAAAGGGACAGTTGGAACCTGAAGCCTGCCTGGAAATGAGGAGAGAGCTGATGCTGTATTCCAGCTGAAAAAGTTACTTTGCACCCGACAGAATGGATTGTGGATGGAAAACTTTCTTCCAATATTCCAGGAGGGGAGTTTGAATAGTACTTATACACTGCTCTCACTTCACCGTGCCTGAATGGGGGTATCCATATCAAATGCACAGCATATAAATGGAGGCTACGATAGAGTCTGCGGGCCGGATAGGCTAGAAGGGAAGCTTGAAATACCGTGATATAGTAGAGTGGCGTTGGGTAAAGAGGAACAATTAGGACTATTTGGTATCAGTAAGTACCAACAAAATGGCTGACCCGGAGTATATTGGATGACCAACAACAGTTTTAGGGAAAAGTGGAACAGGATGACCCCCGACCTCCACAACAAGGAATATTCAAACTTCGCCAATCTAAGCAATAATCCATGCTGTAGGATTCAGGGATAATAGGTATTGTATTTACAATGAATATCTAAAATAAGTTTGGCTCTCAGTATGTAAGGTTTAAAGAAACCCTTGCAGGCTACTCCACACACAGAAAGAATGAAACACCCAAGCATTATATTTATCAGGCAATTTAATGTGATCAGGCATTTTTACCATGATCTAAAGGTAAAGAAGAACACAGCGACGGTCGGAAAGAAGTGCCTGTTGAAGACTGCTGCTCCTTTGTTGATGAATTTAGCATAACCGCAACCTTGGAGTACAACCATTTTTGTAATCTTATTGTGGTTAATAAAAACATAGGTGTAACATGTTTACTAAGGATGCAATGCTCTTGATGAGACAAATTTGTTAGTGCAAAATGTAAACCCAGGTAAAAGATGATGTGGTCAACACCACAGTTCAAAAATGATCTTACACCACAAGAGAAGATATCCAAACCTGCTGTGACTTATAGCAAAAACACTGTAGCATGTAGCAAACCTAAAAATACTCTTTCGCTATAGAGCATATATATGTGTTTATTTCTCTGTAAAAAAAAACAGAGATCGGCTTTCTCCACTGATCCTGTGTAAGTGAATAAAAGTAGAGAACAGACTGACAGCAACAGTGCTGAATGTGGACATGCCAACAACATTGGACAGGGGTCACCGAAACCATCGGACCACGGCCGGCCATCAATATCAGACTATGGCCAGCCAACAAAACCAGAGTAGGGCCAGCCAACAAAACCAGAGTAGGGCCAGCCAACAAAACCAGACTAGGGCCAGCCAACAAAACCAGACTAGGGCCAGCCAACAAAACCAGACTAGGGCCAGCCAACAAAATCAGACTAGGGGTAACCTACAGCATCAGACCAGGGCAAGCCAACAACTTCAGAATAGTGCCTGCCAACAACATCGGAGCGAGCCAACATCATCAGATATTGGACAAATGCCTAACAACAATATTGGCCTAGGGCCAGCTGACTGTATTGGACAAGAGCCTAACAACAATATCGGACTTGGGCCAGCTGACAATAATGGACTAGTGCCTGACAACAACATCGGAATAGGGCCATCCAACAAGCCTGGACTACTACCAGCCAACAACATGGACGGAAGCATACACAAAAGTGATGGAGGGAATGCTTGAATTACTCTCAGCTACTGGCAACTCCTCAGGGTCGCATCCCAATCCATCGTTACTTTAAACACCATGCCGCCTCAGGTTGAATCCTGCTATATGTAAATCAGTCTTGACCCTGCTCCAATCAAACAGTCCAGCCCGAATCGCCTGGCCAGGTCCTCGTGAACCAGAAGACAAGCAACCTAAGACCGGTTCCGCCCTTTTTAGACTCATCAAAAGGGTATATCTTGGTAACAGTGGCACAGTATGAGCAGGACCATCGTCCGGACAGACCCATCCCACATAGGGCATCGCACTGAAGCATACAATAAAGTGATGGATGAAATGCCTGAATTCATCTCAGCCACTGCAATTTCCTAATCCAATTGTTATTTTGCACACCATGCCACCCCAGTTTGGACCCAGCCAGATTCAAATCAGTTGGGACTCTGCTCCAATTAGAACAGTCCAGCCGAAACTGCCAGGGTAGGTCCTCCCTAATCTGGAACAAAAAAAAACCAAGACCGGCTTCACCTCTTATGGGAGTCACTGGTCAGGTATATCTTGGCTCCAGTGGCAGTGTGTAAGGGACACACATCTAGCCAGATCAGTCGCCCTGAAGCATACCAAAAAGTGATGGATAGAATGCTTGAATTAAATTAGCCACTGGTGATTACTAGGGGCCTTATCCACACTGTTATTCTGCGGACCATGCCACCTTCGTTAGGCCTGCCAGTTTGCAATGGACTGTTCCAATTGGAGGAGGAATAGGACAGATTTGCATACGGCGGGTCTCTGTCTAGGTTGGCACAAAGGGCAAGAAACTATACCTGCAATGCGGTCCCGAGCAAACACCAGTGGCTAAGTTTAATTCAAGCATTACTTCCAACACCTTATTGTTTTTGCAAGAGACGTCCTAATTGGCATGGGTATGCCAGTACGTGGGTCATGTGCTTACTGTGCCATAGGACTCAAGCTACACCTCATGAGACCTAAGTAGGTCGAAACCGGGCTGTGGTTGCTTGTGTTCCTATCTGGAAGGGAGCTGGCCTGCCAGGCCAGGCTGGGCTGTTCCTATTGCAACAGGACCAGGTTTTGCATAAGGTAGATATCTGGTGAGAGTAGCAGAGTGGACAATTTTTTCAAACACTGCCTTCATCACCTTGTTGTTTTTTCAACAACACAGGAAATTGGCAAGTCAATTACTAAGGTTTGTCAAGAACATCGGACTAGGTCAAGGCAACAACATAGCATAGGAAACAGAGTCAGAGGTTGCTGCACTGTGAGCACATTTGAAAGGTTCCATCACTTCCTACATCTGACAATGAAGGCATTATAGAAAACTACACAAACATTGCCATTAGGGCTTACAAACAACACTGGGGTTTGTCAAGTTAACAATAGCCTTCTAAGTTCTGTCAGCAACATTGGACTAGGACATGCCAACAACACTGGATGAGGGTTAGCGAATATAATCAGGTTAGATGAGTCAACAACATTAGATTAGGGCCAGTCAGCAAGCGCTGACTAGGGTCTGTCAACAATATTGGACTGCAGCAATGTTGACGAGCACCTGACAAAAATGTCAGACTAGGTCCTGCGACCAACAGTGGATGATGACAGGACAGTGATATCCAACTACAGCAGCCAGCAACTTTCGACTGTGGCATGCCATTACCCGAGGAGAACAAGGATCCAACAGCGAATTAGTGACTATGAAGATTGCACAAATTGCTCAACAAAGTAAATGCTTGCTTCTGACATGTTGATCTGCAGGGTGCAAGCTTGAATCACAGCAAGGCTAACTTAGCATTCCATTCTTCCAAGGTCAGCAAACAGAGTACCATTAAATTGGGTAACAGTCATACCTTTCATTTACAAAGTTGAGTAATGAAGAAACACAGTATGAAGTGATACAAAAATAAAACATGATTTTTTACCAAAAACACTGAACTACAGCAGACCAGCAATAAGGGACCAGGGTCTGCAAACAATGCTGGATTATGGGGGCTATCCACATTGGACTAGAATCTGCCAACACCATTAGGGCCTGCCAATATTGCCAGACTTGGGCTGCCAACATCAGATTAGGGCTGTTAACAACAATAGAAAATAGCTGCTTACAACACAGGGTTCGTTCCCCAGACAACATAGCTGCCCAGCAAGATCAAAGCCGGGTTTGGCAACAATATCAGACTGCGGTTACCATTACAATGGACCAGACACTATACAAGCACTGGACTAGGGTTTACCTACACAATGGGTTGGTCATTGAATAAACACTGGACTAGGGATTACCATCAGAATGGGCTGGACACGGGTCAAACACTAGACTTGGATTTGCCATCACAATGGATTGCACACTGGTGAAAAATTGGACTAGGGTTTACCATCTCATAAGGTTTCCCATTGGCCAACCATTGACTAAGCTTTGCCATCACATTGAGTTGGTCAATGGATAAAAATCACACTAGGGCTTACCATCACAATGAGTTGGCTGTTGGGCTAACACTGGTGTAAGGCTGGACTTCATAATAGATTGAACACTGGACAAATATTGGACTAGAGCTTACCATCCCGAGTGGTTAGACAATGGATAAACATTGGACTAGAGCTTACCATCCCGAGGGGTCGGACAATGGATAAACATTGGACTAGAGCTTACCATCCCGAGGAGTTGGACAATGGATAAACATTGGACTAGAGCTTACCATCCCGAGGGGTTAGACAATGGATAAACATTGGACTAGAGCTTACCATCCCAAGGGGTTGGACAATGGATAAACATTGGACTAGAGCTTACCATCCCGAGTGGTTAGACAATGGATAAACATTGGACTAGAGCTTACCATCCCGAGGGGTTGGACAATGGATAAACATTGGACTAGAGCTTACCATCCCGAGGGGTTGGACAATGGATAAACATTGGACTAGAGCTTACCATCCCGAGGGGTCGGACAATGGATAAACATTGGACTAGAGCTTACCATCCCGAGGAGTTGGACAATGGATAAACATTGGACTAGAGCTTACCATCCCAAGGGGTTGGACAATGGATAAACATTGGACTAGAGCTTACCATCCCGAGGGGTTGCACAATGGATAAACATTGGACTAGAGCTTACCATCCCGAGGGGTTGGACAATGGATAAACATTGGACTAGAGCTTACCATCCCGAGTGGTTAGACAATGGATAAACATTGGACTAGAGCGTACCATCCCGAGGGGTTGGACAATGGATAAACATTGGACTAGAGCTTACCATCCCGAGGGGTTGGACAATGGATAAACATTGGACTAGAGCTTACCATCCCGAGTGGTTAGACAATGGATAAACATTGGACTAGAGCTTACCATCCCGAGGGGTTGGACAATGGATAAACATTGGACTAGAGCTTACCATCCCGAGTGGTTAGACAATGGATAAACATTGGACTAGAGCTTACCATCCTGAGGGGTTGGACAATGGATAAACATTGGACTAGAGCTTACCATCCCGAGGGGTCGGACAATGGATAAACATTGGACTAGAGCTTACCATCCCAAGGAGTTGGACAATGGATAAACATTGGACTAGAGCTTACCATCCCAAGGGGTTGGACAATGGATAAACATTTGACTAGAGCTTACCATCCCAAGGGGTTGGACAATGGATAAACATTGGACTAGAGCTTACCATCCCGAGGGGTTGGACAATGGATAAACATTGGACTAGAGCTTACCATCCCAAGGAGTTGGACAATGGATAAACATTGGACTAGGCCTTATCATCATCGTGGGTTATTTCTGTCAATTTGTACTTGACAGAGGTCTTGTAAAACACAGGTATTTCACACCTCGTAAAATAGCCTCAGGATTGTGCTTGGATGAAACAAAACTACATCTTCATCCTTGGACGCCATGTCCCACTGAGGCCAGGAGTACGATAACTTTTGGTATTAAGAAAACAGAGTCAGAGGTCGATGCACGGTGATCACATTTGAATGGTTCCATTACTTCCTACATCTGACAATGAGGGCATTATAGGAAACTACCAAAACATTTGAATGCATGTCTGTGTTGTAGTGCCAGGAGTGAACACCTGTGGACATCCCATTTAAAGGGACATGGCCAAGAATGTGGTTTAATTAAAAAGAAAACTCAAACACATATCTATAGTAGGTTTTGTGAAAATGCACAGGTCCCCATTCTCCCTATGGATTGGCCTTCCTCATAGTAGGTGGGTATAAGCCAAATATTTCATAGAGAAGTATATAGAGAAGATCCACATGATGTACTGGCAGTAACCTGTGGCATACTGTGTGCCTAATGGAGTAAAGACCAAGACAACAATTAGAAAGACCCTACTTTGATTATCGAAGACAGTGAAAGCAGCCTACTATAGAAGTATAGTCCTGACGACACTCTCGTAGTTTAGAAACTGAGATGGATGGAGCGAATACCAAGCTTAATACAGAAGATGCCTACTGTGGCCAGTCCTGGCAGCGAAAGCAAAAAACAAGGCAAAGATGAACTTTGCGACACCACTACTCCAACACCCCGAATTTAGTTGACCTTCCTTTGATGTTCCCTTAGGAACAGGTAGGTTCCTCTACGTCTAGAAAATATGCACACAGATGCCGGAAGCGCATAATCAGCACTTCGGTCTGCATGTGTACAATATACCCATACGCTGTCCTGCAGTCACTTGGATACGCTGTACTGCAGGTCCTACTGGTAATGAGCCCCACTCTGCGCTGCTTGTACTGTTGAAAAATCCAATAATAAAACTATCCTGCAGTCATAGCCACAGTACTTACAAATGAGCGAATAGAGGTACCAAGCCTTACATCGCATGCACCCGATACACCATTCCTTCAATCAGGACAGACACCCCTATTGCATGGAAAAAGACGACTTTCACAATTGCACACTGGTGAACATCTCAGTCAGGTCGCAAGTTCCCTCTCCTTGCCACCAATAAACATATTTGCAAATTTATTGTTGGGCTCAAACTCCCATATTCTCCTCCACTAACCCTTTGTCTTTTTACTATAGCATTTTCAGAGGGAAAACAGTCTGATAAGTTTTTGAATATGCTTTCTTAGGTATTAAACAGATGACTGAGTTTCTCAAACAAATAAAGTATGCCGCTGAACAATGCCTTTCATCACTACATTTAATTGTGCTTATGCCACGTGCCGACGAGGGTGGGCCAACTCAAGAGAAGCCCAGAACCATGCATTTCTTACCTTCTGCGCATCACTCACGCACCGCCGGTACTCCTTGGCCAGGTCAGAGCAGTTTAGAAGTTCCTGTCTATTTTCTTGGTAGCAGTTCAGGATCTTGGACTGCAGTCCCTTGCACACTGGGTCGTAGCTTCTAGGCCTATGAGGAAAATCAAAGAGTATTGGTGTGTGACTAAAGAGTGACCAACACATCAGAACACAGCAGAATCTGGCAGAAGGGGAGGAGAGGCGAGCAAATGAGGTCAGTTCATTGATTTCATTATCTGGAATGAACACACCAAACCTATGAGGTGTTTTAAACTTGCATACTTAGTCCTCGAACACCCGTGTATCTGCCACAAATAGTTTTTCCTTTTAATTTATGTATCAACTCTATACTGAGCGAAGAATAATTATTTTCAAGGAACTCTTGCTTCTAACTGAGAAGATGGAATACAATCCCTTCTACCCTGGTGGGGGATTAAATGGAAAAATGGTAAGGTCGTCTTTATACACCAACTCCTGATCATAGTCCGATGGTCCACCATTTCATCATTGTTTTTTCCTGAGCCTTGATCGCACAAGTTGCTCCTCCTCCAGCTCATACTTGTCCTCCTCTTCCACATTTGTATGTTCCACCTCCTGAAATTCAGCCTCTTCTTCTGGATCCTATTGACCCTTTATCTGATCCCATGGTTCCTTCTCCTCCAGCCAGATCTTTCTCTTCCTGATCACCCCCTCCTGAACCCTTTTCCCCTTAACCTCATGATCCTCCTTATCCTTCACCTATTGACCATCGTCATCCACCTCCTAATTCCTCTCCGAAACCCTACTTCTACTAATCATGGTGATTCTGTGTCTCCAGACTCTCTTGCTTTGCCCCGGGCTGTTCCTCAGCCTGTTCTTCTTTCTATATCTCCTGCACCTAATCTTCCTATTTCCCCTTCCATTCTCCACCAGATCCCCAGTATTGCGAGAGGTCATAGGTTTTTATCCATTCCGCTCTCTTCATATACATCTGTTAAGATTACACTTTGCTAGGGTTAGAAATAAAAAAAAGATTTTTACCTTTCAATCCATCCTTCCTTTCATCATTTAATTCATCAATCCATAGTTTCAGTTTTTCACCATTTCACCCTTCCACCCAGTCATTAATCCATCTGTCCATTCAAATTTGCATCTATCCATCCAACCTCCCAACCATCTTTTCAGCTAGCTACCCACATGTCCACGCATCTATCCATCTGTTCACCAGTTCATTTATCCATCCATCCATCCACCCTTCATCAATCCACCCTTCCATCTTTATGTTTTTCAACCCTGTAGCCGTCACTCAATGCAACCAGGTATCCATACATCCATTCACCCCTTTATCCATCTATCTTTTCACTGTTCCTTCATCCTTTCACCATTCCATCCACCTAATGTTTCGCCCAAATTTCAATTGCTTCAATCCATCCTTTAACCCATCCTTCCTACCGCCCGTTCATCAATCTTTTTATCCTTTTATGTACCCCTCTTTTCACCCTTCTTCCGTCCACTCTTCCTTCCTCTGTCTACACACCTTTCTTTGTTTACTCCCCACCTTACTTTTTAATTCTTACTTGTCTCTTTGATGCTGACTCTGAACTTACCTCTCTAGCTCTGTCCTTTTCCCTAGTTTCCATCATCTCTCTGTCTTCATCACTGTACTTGCCTCAGATTGCAGCACTTGGTCCTCAGCGCTCTCATGATATTTTCTAACAGTGCTTTTTGTAAGTTTTGCTTATATATTTTTTGTCATTTTTTGTGTGTGAATCAAATATAACAATATCAGAGCGCTTTACATACAAACAGGTTTATACATTAGCACAATTACATTTTATTTTGTTACATCTCAAGTTTTGTTAGGATTCACTACCTTGAGCCAGCCGTGTAGTGTGGGTTGCCAGCGCCCGGGGCAAGGCAAGTATTGCGTGGCACAATTTCCACCTCCAATTTAATTCCCCTAAGAATTCTGCACCCGTGTCAACCGCCACTGTTCTCTCCCCCCCCCCCCCCTCAAAATCCCCCGAATGCTACGACACTGCCTGGAGATATAAAGGAAACAAGTAATTTCAACTCTACTCTGTTACTGAAGATTCTGGAAGGGTGAGGGCATCTACACATACAGCCTGTCCTAGTCTAAGCAGAAAATTACGAACCCAACCAAATTGAATCCCCAAAGACTTAATGGCAGAGTGCATTCCCAAGGGCTGTCAGATAATAGTACCCAATCTAGGGTCTGAAAATGTCTCTGGTGCACCTACAATTTTAGATCGCAGTAAGGAGTCGGGACCATCCTTTTTCAGACCACTGAAACCTATGTTTGTTGACTCCCAGACTGACCATGTGGAAGCATGGGAGTGAAATATAAAAGAAATCCATTTGGAGGTAAGGTCATAGAATGCATGGTTAGTGTATGTAGCACAGTGCTTTAGAAGTTATACGCTGTGCGGTGCGCATGGATGTCAGCACTGAATTCGATATATTGGAGAAAGCATTGTCTGGCAGGGCGATGGTCAACTGGCATATGAGCACTGTTGTTGCTGTCAAAGGCCGACGTCTGTAAGTGAATTTGTTCGACTAAAATCTGAATTTCTAGACAACCATAGCTCAGTCTCAGTTCTTCAGGTCATGGCTTCAGCTAGTCGTCTTCTCTCAGCAGTATCATCTTGTCACTAGCTTCTGATCCCATCATAGGCAATGTAACACTACTCTTGAAAATTCCTAATTTGGATCCAGCTGACATGATAAGCCATAAACCCATCCCCATTCTTCCAGCAGTGTTTAAAATCATGGAGTAACACTAAGCTAAACGGCTTTCTGGCCTTTTGGATGCACATAAGTTCTAAGTCTGTTCTAAAGCTGAGTTTTGCCGAAAACAAGATCCTATGGGCCTGATTTATATCTTGGCGATATGGAAACTCTGTCGCAACCAAGTATCCATACCACCAAGACTGTGGCCTGCGTGCCCAATTTAAATGAGGGCAAGCCTTAGGTTGAACCCTGGTGGAGACCACTCTGTCTCTGCCATTCTGAAACCCCTTCCATGCATGGCTCGACAAAGTAAGCTCATTTAGGAATGTGGAATTAGAGGTCAGTTTCCTCGGTCTGCCGGGAAATCCCTGGCGGTAAGGGGCAGTGAAAACTGCTAAATGCTACCCCATGGTGACGGTAGCATTTTCTATTTTAAAATTTTTAAAAAGTTTGATGGATGGCTGTTTCATGTTGACGGAGCCATGCACCAGACTCTAAACAGCTTTGAAAGGAACCACTGTGACGATGGTTTCTGCCAATGCTTTGGAAATGACCGCTGGCTTTGAATAGAAGGAAAATTGGGAATATTTATTACAAAATGGGAGCGGTTAAGGGAGGAGTAAGGAGACGTTTAGGGGGCGGTATGCACCAACCCACAAAAGAGTAAGCCCGTCTCTATTCACCAACTGCAACTCTACAGTTACTACAGCCAAAAAAGACCCAAAGCAGTCGTAAATGTACTTCAGCTCAGAGACGGAGTAAGTTTAGCACCACACATTGCCAACCACAGGCTCTGTAACACCCTTCCATAGAAAATAATGGAGGAAGGAACTTAAAGTAAAACCCCATAGGAAATCTTGCTAAATGAAAATAATTTATTTTGACTTTTCAAAAATATTTCAAAATACATTCAACTGACTGTTAAAAAAATAGAGAGGTTTTTTTAATACAATTTTATTTTACACCAGGGATACAGACAGGAAGCCTTAGTCACTTGGTTTTGACCCCACTTCTGGAGTAATTCCTTGGAGGTCAAAGGCACAAATTTGGAGCGTTTTGAAGCTCCAAACTAATCCAGAACAGCAAAAGGTCACCACCAGAACAGTAGAGGATGTAATCCATTAAAAAACAAATGTGCACATCATAAATTAATAAAGAAACAACTGAGTTGCAGAACTGTTGTATAGCAATCTAACGTTAGTGCCTCACGGATTTGGAAAGAGGCTGCATTTAAGGGGAGGAAAGTATAGATCAGAAACCAAATGTATTACATATAAATTCCAGACTTAAAATTTTAAACTGATCACTAATGAATATTACAATATAAGAATGTAAATTCTCAATGTCCTCTGATACAAGTCAGTAAACAGTTACTTTACAAGTAACTTCCACAACTCGAGTAAAAGTCCCCAAACCACCTTTAAACTTGTTCTTGAGAAGGCAGCCATTTGTATCTTAATTTCAGATGCATTATAATTCAGTGAAAACAAAGTGTTTGCAAGATTTTTTTTATATTCTCATTCCAAGGAGGACATTTTATACCTGGCGTTCATTAAAGCGACATTTTAATTGACGCCCTACCTAACGGTTCTCTAATTGTTTAGGCTGTCGACTGAACATCTATGTGCCACTTCACAAGCGCCGCACTCGCTGCAAACACATGCGAGATGTTTTGCATATAAATTTGAATGCATTTTCAGGTGTTTCCTTTCCATTGTGAAAGAATACGGGCACGTAGTGGACGTTATGTCCTGGTGTTTGAGAGCCAGGCACAGCGGCCCCTAGACGAGCAGCCAGGAGCTGGCGTCCTGGGAGAACCGTACAAGGGACGCCCCAGCATTTCTTCCATTTTCATTGAGTTTTATTTAGATTTGTGGTGGCTGTGTGGTGCCTCACATAAGGGGGCGCCCTGGTCGCCTGCCCTGATAACCTACCTAGCCCCGCTTGCTCTGTCACCAATCACCGGTGGAGGAAACCAGCACACCCTGTTGCCCAGCATTGCCGAATAGAACCGGGGCTGTCCCTGCAGCCCCCAGCGACCAGATTTTGAGAACCAAAAAACAGGCCATTCCGCACAGAAGGAGGGCTACAATTTTGATCCTGCCAATTCATTGATAATGCTCGCCTACATAGAAAATTGTGCACTCTACTGTAGCATCGTTAGGTTTAGGGTGGAAAACTCCCCTTCCCAGAATTACATAGCACTGGCTTGTCTGCAAAGCTGGTGAAATGATAGAGCGTCGCCCCAGAGCCAGCAAATGAGAAATAAAACGAGTTTGTGCAGGGAGGGGCGGGTCACTGGAGGGGGATGAGGAGTCCTGGTGCACTCCCTACGTGCGCATATGTGTTTGGCCAGCCGGCCGTCTTAGGCCGACCAAAACACACATGTGCACTTCGGTTTCTCCAACCCGGGTGCATTCAGCAACCGGGCCAGAGAAACCCCACAGACTCCATCACTTGAGCAGAGCGCCTTTCCAGCTCACTCAGGCCAATCCCGCATTGCTTTGCAGCACCGGATTGGATGGGAGTCTGTCCCAGGGGCTGCTGGGACCAGGAAGAGGCCAGCAGGAGCAACACAAAGCTGAGGTGGCCAGTGGCTACAGGTAGGTTCACGAAGAGGAGCATTCGCTGGTAACCCAACCACGAAGAGGAGCCTTCACTCTGTGATTCTCAGCAGTTTAAGAGTGCAACATGTTAGAGGAGGTGTAGAATCAAAAAGCCCCTCTACCCTCGTGAACGAACGAACGCGGGAGAGTGTACCAGAAAGTGAATACGTAAATAAGGCATTTAAATACAGTAGCCACTCAGCGGGAAATTGAAGCAACCTCTCGGGTTGGCCAAAAAGAAGTTAGAAAGTATAAGTACATCGAGTGCACTAAGCAGAGTATCTGCATTAACTGAAGAGAAATCGAACAGAAAACAGTTCTAATCAGTATAAGAACTGAACACACTTATAAAGTTTGACTCAAGAGGGCATGTAAACCAAGCTATACAATAAGGAATACAGAGAGAAACGAACTAACTATTGTCTTGATAAAGATGGAATAATAATCAAACCCATCGAAACGCGTCGACGCATCATTGTACACATTCCAAGGTAAAATTTGGACCTGCAGATACGAAAATGAGTGTATCCAGGCCAGGTTTTTAAACTGTCCCAGAGGATATGTTCCTTTGAAAGACAAAGTATACTGTCTAACCATTGTTCTCTTTTTATGTCATAGTATATTGTGTAAACTGATTGTAATTGGGGATTTTATATTTGTTGTTTTTATGAATTGTTTTTATCAATAGTTTTGCATAAAACTGTGATAGATGGGAAGTGTATTGAAATTTTAACATTATAACCAGTTTTTTAATAATAAAAGATTTTTTTAAATTGTATTATTGTGCGCCTTGTGAGGTACGACCTAGTTGTGAGTTGAACTTTGTATACTGTTCCTTTCATAACCCAAGGGAATATTTGTTTTACCTGTATTTTGTATCATGGCAGCTACTATGAAGTGCTTACATTGTAATATATGAGGCATCTTTTGTACATCTCAAAAACACAAATAATCATTGCGTTAATTTACTTCTCTCTTGGATAAATTGAAAAGAGAAAGCAATCTCTCTCTTTTTTTTTTTACAGCTGCTCACGTTTCTAAATTCTTTAGTCAAAACTCCAAATGCTAGCATGACCTATTGGCTTTGCCTGTGTTTGTTTATAACAAGCTAGTAATACATTTCCAGTGTTTATTAAATAGCATAGAAGCGCAACCTTGGGTGTGTGTGGCTGTTCACCAGTGGCACGTAAAGTAACAATAGATGTTGTAGCACCCAGGATAATGTGCTGCATGGCTAAATACTTATAAAGCCCCAAAGGCGAGACCTATTGGCTATGCCAATGCTTGTTTTAATTTTCTCAGCCCCATGGAGAAATCCCTGAATCCTGAAAACACACCAAATGTGGGGGTGAGCAGTTCTCCTACTCATCTTGGGAGGGCAGTTAATATCTCTTTCCATGGTGGAAAGAGAGTGGGGGAGGTGTTAAGAAATTACCACAAACGTACCAGTTTGTGGACGACCACAAAGTTCAAGTTCAAGTTCGGGCATTTATATAGCACACTACTCACCCAGAGGATCTCAAGGCGCTTGGGGAAGGGGTTCATTATTTGTCGAATAGCCAGGTTTTAAGTAGTTTTCTGAAGGAGATGTGGTTTTGAGTAAGGCGGAGGTGAGTGGGGAGTGAGTTCCAGGTCTTGGCAGCCAGGAAGGAGAAGGATCTGCCACCCATGGTGGATTTTCGGATGCGCGGGACTGCGGGGAGGGCTTGATTGGACGATCTTAGTTGGCGGGTGGGTGTGTAGAAGGACAGTCGAGTGTTGAGGCATTCGGGTCCTAGATTATAGAGGGCCTTATGTGCGTGGGTGAGAAGACGGAACGTAATTCTCTTGTTGACGGGAAGCCAGTGGAGGTCTTTTAGGTGTCTGGTGATGTGATCTTGGCGAGGGATGTCCAATATGAGTCTCGCCGATGCGTTTTGGATGCGTTGGAGTTTTTTCTGTAATTTTGCTGTGATTCCGGCGTATAGTGTGTTATCATAGTCCAGTCGACTTGTGACCAGTGCGTGGGTGACAGTCTTTCTTGTCTCAAGGGGGATCCAGCGGAAGATCTTTTTGAGAAAGCGAAGTACGTTGAAGCAGGAGGATGAGACTGCGTTGACTTGTCTGGACATCGTGAGAGAGGAGTCTAGGATAAAGCCAAGGTTACGTGCGTGGTCTGTGGGTGTGGGTGCTGTGCCCAGAGCGGAAGGCCACCAAGAGTCGTCCCAGGCAGAGGGGGAAGATCCTAGGATGAGCACCTCCGTTTTGTCTGAGTTGAGTTTTAGGCGGCTATGTTTCATCCATTCGGCTACTTCTTTCATGCCTTCGTGGAGATTGGTTTTGGCGGTGTTAGGGTCTTTGGTGAGGGAAAGGATTAACTGGGTGTCGTCGGCGTAAGAGATGATGTTGAAGTTGTGTTGGCGCGCAATGGATGCGAGTGGGCTCATGTAGACGTTGAAGAGGGTGGGACTGAGTGATGATCCTTGTGGTACTCCACAGATGACTTCAGTGGCCTCTGAGTTGAATGGGGGAAGTCGGACTCTTTGAGTTCTCCCGGCGAGGAATGAGATGATCAGGCCTAAAGCTTTTCCTTGTATGCCGATGTTGCTGAGGTGTTGTATAAGGGTGCTGTGGCAGACTGTGTCGAAAGCGGCAGAGAGGTCGAGTAGAATGAGGGCTGCTGTTTCTCCGTTATCCAGTAGTGTTCGGATGTCGTCTGTCGCTGCAATGAGGGCGGTTTTGGTGCTGTGTTTGGCTCGAAATCCGGATTGAGAGGGATCGAGGAAGTTGTTGGGTTCAAGGAAGGCGGCGAGCTAGCTGTTGACGGCTTTCTCAATGACTTTGGCAGGGAAAGGGAGGAGGGATATGGGTCGGTAGTTTTTAAGTTCAGAGGGGTCTGCTGTGGCTTTCTTCAAGAGGGCGCAGAGTTCGGCGTGTTTCCAGCTTTCTGGGAAGGTGGCAGAGTTGAACGAGCAGTTGATGACATCACGGAGATGGGGTGCGATGATGGAGTCAGCTTTGTTGAAGATGTGGTGGGGGCAGGGGTCGGTTGGCGAGCCAGAGTGGATTGAGTTCATTAGGCGGATGGTGTCTTCAGTGGTGATTGGGTTCCAGGCGCTAAGGTTGTTAGTTGGCGGTGTAGGATCTGAGGGTGGTGCGGAGGGTTGATCGCTGGGAGTGTTCTCGAAGCTGTTGTGGATGTCAGCAATTTTGTTGTAGAAGAAGGAGGATAACGCATCGCAGAGGTCTTGGGAGGGAGTGATGTCGTTAGATGCTGCGGTGGGGTTGGTGAATTCTTTGACGATGTTGAAAAGTTCCTTGCTGTTGTGGGTGTTATTGTCAAGACGATCCTTGAATGCTGATTTCTTGGTGGATCGAATCAGTTGGTGGTGTTTGCGGGTGGCTGCCTTGAGGGTGGCCATGTTGTCGGTGGTTGGGTTTTTTCTCCATGTTTTCTCCAGGGTGCGGCATATCTTCTTGGATTTTTTAAGGTCATCATTGAACCAGGGAGCCTTTTTGCTGCCTGATTTGATCTGGTGCTTTTTCAGGGGTGTTAATTCGTCAGCACTGTGGGTGATCCATTGCTTGAGATTGGTGGCTGCTTGGTTAGGGTCCAATGAGAGGGTGGGAGGGTTTTGGTTGAGAGATGTGAGGAGTTGGTCGGAGGTGATTTTGTTCCAGTTTCTTCGAGGAATAGGTTGTGGGCGGTTGTGGGTCAAGGTGGTTTTGTAGCTGAAGTGAACACATCTGTGGTCCGTCCAATGGAGAGCTGTGGTGCGATCGAAGAAAATGTGCTTGCTGGAGGAGAAGATAGGGTCGAGCGTGTGTCCGGCTACATGGGTGGGGGTGTCAACAAGTTGTTTGAGTCAGAGATTGGCCAGGTTGTCCAGAAGGGTGGAGGTGTTGCTGTCGTGTTTGTTTTCAAGGTGGTAGTTGAGGTCTAATAAAAGTATGTAGTTCTCAGAGGCGAGGGCGTGTGGGCTGACGAAGTCAGTGATGTTATTGCTGAATTGTTTAAGGGTTCCTGGAGGCCTGTAGATAAGGGTGCCTCTAAGTGTGGTCCTTGGGTCGGTGTGGATCTGAAAGTGGAGGTGTTCGGCGGTTGCAAGGTTATCGTCGGAGCTGGTAGTGATTTTGATGGTGTTCCTATGGATGATGGCGATGCCTCCTCCTGTTTGATTGGTGCGGTCTTTTCGGATAACGAACAACACAAACGACGTCTTAGAACACACACTCCCCACCCTTCGAGTGAGACTTACAAGTGCAGACATCTCTACTTTCCTCTGACAAATACAGTAAATGGGGGAGGATGTGGCGTAACAACCAGAGCTGCCGACTTTGGAACTGGGGAACCGAGTTGGCCTCTCCGTGTTGGCTCAACATCCTGTGATTCTGGTCAAATCCCTTTGTCTGCCCACGCCTAAAAAAAATGAATGTGTCTTTGTATAATGTAAAACTGCAACAACAAAAAATGCAGATATGGCCGGCTCTGAGGCGAAAAAAGGGCAACGTTGGCCATAAATTTAAATGTACGACCACATTTACTTTAGTGAATCGGCCCCAAAGATGGTTAGTGCATGCAAAATGTAAAGTACTTCTTAGCTACAAATTTGCAAGAACATATTGGAAAGCACATGCGAACTCTTCCCGGTGGGGCATACCATGAACCCACATTCCATCCAAGACCAGAGAATGGAGTAGCAGACGACCCGGAAGTGCTTTGGCCTAGTCAGGGGATTCATTGCAAATATATCCCAGGCAATGGCCAAAACAATACAGATGAATCGCTCACTCACTCACCATTAGTGAGGGGCTCCCAAAAGCTAGGGCAGCATGCCAGCTGCGTGTGGACACACCCCTCCCAATGACGTGGGAGGAAGACTTCCCGCCACGTGCCCACTCAGAAGGCATACGTTCTTTATTAAAAGGCCGACTCCAAAAGGGCGCGAAGCAGTGCGGCGGCTTCAAAGCTTTCTCTGCACTCCCAGTGACTTCCACTAATTCAAAATGCATGGCTCGGAAGAAAAAACACCAAGTGTGCACGGAATTAATGCAAAGGAATGCATAATAGATTACAGATAGATGGGGCTGCTAATGCCCTCTGCAAGGACACATCTCGATCAATCTTGCATAGCTCTATTCTGGGATTTATAGATATGTAAAAAAATACAGCATTTTATCTCAAGACACCGCCTGGCCTTTTCTCTCAGAAGGTCCTTTCACATTGAGATCTGACGGCTTATTCCTACCATTGCCAGGGAAACGTGTTAAGTTTGACAGTACATGGAATTAAAATCACTTGGTTTATCCACAGAACAGGAGCTGCGAGAACAGCAGGTGCTCCTGCAGTTGAAAGCCTGACATTGTAGAACACTGTGACTTTGGGTCACGGCTCACCCGTTGAACACCTGTGATCTTGCACCATCCCAGCCCAACCTTCAGTTAAAGACTCACCAGCAACGCTTGTCTAATGTGTTGTGCAGCCTCACGCGCCATGAAGCTGTCAGTCACAAAAAACAACAAGGTGATGGTAGGAATGAGTGAATGAATCTTAGCCACTGACGAGTGCTCCAGGCTGCATTTCAAACTCTCGCTTTTCATCCACTGTGCTGTTCTAGGCAGAAGCCAGCCTTATGCATATTAGTCTTGGGCCTGCTCCAAAAGGGCAATAGCGGGCACAGGGCATTTCCCCGGTGGGCCGGAGGGGTGGGGGCCAGTCTTGTGCCAGTGAGGGGCACTTTTCTTACTGGGCGCCGGTTTTGCACCACTGCTGCAATATCGCCCCCCTGTAAGAAAAGCAGGAGCAGTGCTTTTTGCAAGCACCCCCACCCCCTTCCAGCACCAGGGCCGGTCGAGCAGCAACTGGTTGTTGTTCCCAGTCCGGCCCTGCAAAAGGGACAGCCCAGGATGAACTACACGACCAGGCCCCTCCAGATGAGAACACAAGCAACCACAGACTGGTTTCAACCTGATCAGGTTTCATCAGTGAGGTATAAATTGAGTCCTATGGCACAGTGAGCACAGGACCCACATCTGGGCATCCCTGTCGCACTTGCAGCATCTATTGCAAAAACAACAAGGGAAAGGAATGGTCGATTCAATCCCAGCCACTAGGTGCGACGGGTACGCCCAAACACTGTGTTAGGCCCCAATGATGAGCCGAAATAAGGTAGAAACTGGCCTTCGGCTGCTTGTGCCCCGGTTGAGGGAGGCCCTGGCCTGGTAGTTGAGGTTTGACTGTTCGCACTTGAGCAGGGTCAAGACTGATTTGCATATGGCTGGGTCCAACTTGAGGTGGCATGGCGGGCAAAGTAACAACGGATTGGGATGCAGGCTCAAGTGCCTGTGGCCGAGATTGATTCAAGCATTCTATCCATCACTTTTTAGGTTTCGCTGGGGGGCGGAGCCGTTAGGCTCCTCCTCCAAAGAAATCTGTAGTTTCTAGTATGGGTGACTTGAACACGCCTCTCTGCTTCATTGGCTAGCTCCATAAATGGAGGCTAGCCATTGGAACAGAGAGGCGTCCGTCAATGCCGGACCAGACACGGGGGCGTTCCCGAGATTCTTTGGCTTTTGCCGACGTCACGCGACGCCGGGAACGCCCCCGAGTCTGGTCCGGCCCGGCCGTGATTGCTGCTGTCCTGGGCATGTTTTTCCCCGGCACGTTTCCCTCCTCCCTCCCGCCGTTCGTGTTCTCTCCCGCCCCCCTCCCCCCTCACGCCCCCTGTGTCCTCTCCCGCCCCCTCCCGCCGTCCGTTCCTCTCCCGCCCCCCCCCTGTCCTCGTAGGCCTCCCTCCCGCCGTTCGTGTTTTCTCCCGCCCCCTCCCCCCTCCCCCCTCACGCCCCCTGCCCGGGAGTGAGCCGAAGCTCTGCCTGGGCTCCTGAGCCGCTGGTGGAAGCAGCCGCGGAAGAGCTGGCTTCGTATCTGCTGAGGAGTAACCTTCTGCCCCGGCCGGCCGTCGTCAGCTCTCCCCCTCAGCCCGGCGATTGGTCCTCGGCCGCCGGGACTCCCCCGCGTCATTCCTGGGCCGGGCAGAGATTGGCCCGACCTGAGAGGCGTCCCCGCGCGCGCCCGGAGGTATCTGGAGTCCGGCCGTCCCTCAAAGCAAGTCCGGAGAGAAGGAGCAATGCGACCCCCGCAAGGAGCCCCCGCCAGAGTGCCCGGTAAGTCAAATGGGCTAGGGAAGGCTCCGTGTGGCAGGGTGTCCGAGCCCTTCGTGCTCGCATGCCGGCACCTGCCTTCCTGTGCCCCGTTCCAGCCCCCCTACCTGGTAATGAAAGCCTAAGCAGTCCGGTGAGTTTTCAAGTTCTCCTTGTCCCTCCTCCCGCCGTCCCCCCTCCCGCTCTCCCCCCTCCCGCTCTCCGTGTGGTCCTGCCAAAATACACTTTTGTTGTGCTTTCCTTCGTGCTCGCATGCCGGCACCCGCCTTCCTGTGCCCCGTTCCCGCCCCCCTACCTGGTAATGAAAGCCTAAGCAGTCCGGTGAGTTTTCAAGTTCTCCTTGTCCCTCCTCCCGCCGTCCCCCCTCCCGCTCTCCCCCCTCCCGCTCTCCGTGTGGTCCTGCCAAAATACACTTTTGTTGTGCTTTCCTTCGTGCTCGCATGCCGGCACCCGCCTTCCTGTGCCCCGTTCCAGCCCCCCTACCTGGTAATGAAAGCCTAAGCAGTCCGGTGAGTTTTCAAGTTCTCCTTGTCCCTCCTCCCGCCGTCCCCCCTCCCGCTCTCCCCCCTCCCGCTCTCCGTGTGGTCCTGCCAAAATACACTTTTGTTGTGCTTTCCTTCGTGCTCGCATGCCGGCACCCGCCTTCCTGTGCCCCGTTCCCGCCCCCCTACCTGGTAATGAAAGCCTAAGCAGTCCGGTGAGTTTTCAAGTTCTCCTTGTCCCTCCTCCCGCCGTCCCCCCTCCCGCTCTCCCCCCTCCCGCTCTCCGTGTGGTCCTGCCAAAATACACTTTTGTTGTGCTTTCCTTCGTGCTCGCATGCCGGCACCCGCCTTCCTGTGCCCCGTTCCAGCCCCCCTACCTGGTAATGAAAGCCTAAGCAGTCCGGTGAGTTTTCAAGTTCTCCTTGTCCCTCCTCCCGCCGTCCCCCCTCCCGCTCTCCGTGTGGTCCTGCCAAAATACACTTTTGTTGTGCTTTCCTTCGTGCTCGCATGCCGGCACCCGCCTTCCTGTGCCCCGTTCCCGCCCCCCTACCTGGTAATGAAAGCCTAAGCAGTCCGGTGAGTTTTCAAGTTCTCCTTGTCCCTCCTCCCGCCGTCCCCCCTCCCGCTCTCCCCCCTCCCGCTCTCCGTGTGGTCCTGCCTAAATACACTTTTGTTGTGCTTTCCTTCGTGCTCGCATGCTGTTCTTCGGAGAGTTAATACGGACTTATCAATGCTTGGCTTAGCTGATTGTGATTCATTTGGAAATATTTGGCTCAGGGGCGTTTAGGGCAGTGTAATTTATGTGTTATGGTTGAGAGTGCTTTATCGGAGTGTGGTTCAGTTGAGTGTGGTTTTGCTGCGTGGGTTAGCTGAGTTTACCTTAGACAGGGTGTAGTTTAGCGGCTGCACATCAGCAGATCGTAGTTTAGTTGATTACCTCTAGCTGGGCGTGCTTCAGCTGCCAGTGGTTCAGCCTGGCACGGACCTGCCGAGGGTTGTAGACTTCTCTAAACGGGCACAAGCTCTGCTAAACTGCTCAGTGTAGCTTACATGGGAGCGCGTTGGTGTATTTTGGAAGGTGTGGCTAACCAGAGTCGACTAGCCGAATGTGCTTTAGACGAGCGGGCAACATAAATGCGGTTCGGCTGGGAGTCGTATGGCAGAGGTTAGTTTAGTTGACGGTGGTTTAACCAGAGGCGCTTGTCAGGGGGTGGGGCGTATTTAACCTGAATGTGGTTTAAAAGAAAGTGGTCCGACTGAGTACTGGAGAGCTGAGAGCGACTTGTTATGACATGGTTTCGCCGACTGTGGGGTTGTGTGTGTGAGTGCTCCAGTTAGTTCTGGGTTAGCTGAGAGGGCTTTGGCTGAGTGGTTCAACTGAGCTGGGTTTATGGGATAGCGGTCTGTTTAGTGTGCCTCGACATGTAGCCTGAAAGTCGTTTAGCTGAGTACAGGTTGGCTAAAATAATTTGTGTGAGTGTGGTTCAGCTGAGCTTGGCTGAGCTGACATTGGCTTATCCGAAACTCGTTTGGTAAGTGCTGTTTCACTAGCAAGGTTTAGCAGCCCTTGGATTACCTGAGAACGGTTTAGATGAGAATGGTTTGGTTGAAGGAGGTTTAGGTTACTATGATTTACCTGAAAGCGGGTTAGATTCGTATGGGTTAGCTAAACGTGATTTGCTTGAGCACAGGTCAACTCAGGGGGCTTGGCTGAGACTATCCAAGGGGGCCTTATGGGCAGTAATTTAGATTGGTGCAGTTTGGATTAGACGAGTGCCTGGTCTGCGGCTGAATTGAAAGTATCTCAAATGAGAGGGGTATGGATGACAGGGGTATGGCTGAGAATGTAGCAGCGATTCAAAGGAGATGTTTGTAATTTAATTAAGTGCTGGTTACAGGAGAAGGATAAATGCGATTGTGGTTTAGCTGAGAGTGCTTTACATGAGTGTGACTTGGCCGAGAGTGGCTTCGATGAGTGCGGTTTGGGTTAGATGAGCAGTGGTTCGGAGGAACGGGATTGAGGTGTGACTGAGAGTTGTTTACATGAGTGCTGTTTAGTTAATGGCGAGTAACTAAGGGTGGTTTACATGACAGAGGTATGGCTGAGAGCGGGTTCAATGAGAGTGCTTTAAACGAGATTATTGAGGTTCAGCTGGGAGTGGTTTACAGGAGAGGTGGCTGTGGTTTGACCAAGGGTGGTTTACAAGAGAGGGCTTTAGGTGATTTTTGTTTAGCTGAGAGTTGTTTACATTATTAAAGTTTAGGTATTAGAGTGTGGCTGAGAATGTTTTCATTGAGAGCAATTTAAAGGAGATTGTTATGGTTTAACTGAAGGGGGTTTACAGGAGAGGTGGTTTTGTGGTTTAATTGAGGGTGGTATAGCGGAGAGGGGTTTGGGTGCTTGTGCGGTAGTGTGTTGTGCCAGTCTGTGAGGGGTGTGACTGCTACTCTCGGAGGGCTGTTAGCGCTGCTGGTAGTGTGTGGTGCTAGTCTGTGAGGGGTGTAAGTGCTTGTGATAGTGTGACTGCTACTCTCGGAGGGCTGTTAGCGCTGCTGGTAGTGTGTGGTGCTAGTCTGTGAGGGGTGTGAGTGCTTGTGATAGTGTGACTGCTACTCTCGAAGGGTGATTTGCGCTTCTGGTAGTGTGTGGTACTAGTCTGTGAGGGGTGTGAGTGCTTGTGATAGTGTGACTGCTACTCTCGGAGGGTTAGCGCTGCTGGTACTGTGTGGTGCTAGTCTGTGAGGGGTGTGAGTGCTTGTGATAGTGTGACTGCTACTCTCGGAGGGTTATTAGCGCTGCTGGTAGTGTGTGGTGCTAGTCTGTGAGGGGTGTGACTGCTACTCTCGGAGGGTTGTTAGCGCTGCTGGTAGTGTGTGGTGCTTGTCTGTGAGTGCTTGTGATATTGTGACTGCTACTCTGTTAGACTTTTAGTAGAGTAGGGTTGCTGGTCTTTGAGAGGTGGGAAAGTGCTATTGGTAGAGTAGAGAGAGTGCAGAGTAGAGAGAGTGCAGAGTAGAGAGAGTGCAGAGTAGAGAGAGTGCAGAGTAGAGAGAGTGCAGAGTAGAGAGAGTGCAGAGTAGAGAGAGTGCAGAGTGACTAGGGAGTGCTAGGGACTGCAGAGTGACTAGGGAGTGCTAGGGAGTGCAGAGTGACTGCAAAGTGACTGCTAGATATTAAGCTAATGGCAATGTAAATGACAATGCCATTTATTTATCTGTTTTCAAAACCAACACATAAATACAAATGTTGTCATTTACAATGCCAATAGCTCTAACTTTTCCAAAGGCGAAACCATTGCATTGTAAATGCTTGTTTGTAAACTTCAATGAAGCTGTACGCTGGCCGCGAGGGGAGGCAGAATTAACTGGCAGAGGTCATTTTAATTGATACATTTAAAGATGGGAAGGGAGAGAGAGGAAGGGAGAGAGAGGAAAGGAGAGGGAAAGGAAGAACGAGAGGAAAAGGTAAGGTAGAGTGTTAGAGAGGAGTGATGGAGAGTGGTGGAGACAGTGAGGAGGAAAGGTTTCAGGGAGTTGAGGAAGATGGAGAGAGTGTGTGTTTACAACCAGGAGCACAGTGGTAAATGTGGCATACCTTATTACATACTTGCCAACATTTTGGGACTAGAAAGGGGCTTCTCTGGTTTCAAAACCAACGAAATGACATCATGTTATACGAAATCACAGCAAATCCCATCACACGACCTTCGATGGTACCAACTCCAGCACTCCAAGGTGTGAGAGCCGGGTTCAGTGAGTGAGGCTGTGCTCAGGCATTTGAGACTCACTTTCAATGAGTGAGACTGTGAACCAAAGATTGAAACCGATATTCAGAGAGGGATTCTGCTTTCCACGTCGTGAGATTCACAAGCAAGGAAAGTGAGGCTCTGTCCCACCGTGTGACACTCACATTCAGTGAGCAAGGCTTTACTCCACGGAGTGACACTCACATTTAGTGAGCAATGCTTTACTCCACTGTGTGACACTCACATATAGTGAGCTAGGCTTTACTCCACAGTGTGACACTCACATTTAGTGAGCAAGGCTTCACTCCACGGTGTGACACTCACATTTAGTGAGCAAGGCTTCACTCCACGATGTGACACTCACATTCAGTGAGCAAGGCTTTACTCCACGGTGTGACACTCGCATTCAGTGAGAAAGGCTTCACTCCACGGTGTGACACTCGCATTCAGTGAGCAAGGCTTTACTCCACGGTGTGACACTCACATTCAGTGAGAAAGGCTTCACTCCACTTAGTCTTACGGTGTGGCACTCACAAAGGCTTTACTCCACGGTGTGACACTCACATTCAGTGAGCAAGGCTTTACTCCACAGTGTGACACTCACATTCAGTGAGCAAGGCTTTACTCCACGGTGTGACACTCACATTCAGTGAGCAAGGCTTTACTCCACGGTGTGACACTCACATTTAGTGAGCAAGGCTTTAATCCACAGTGTGACACTTACATTCATGAGCAAGACTTTACTCCACGGTGTGACAGTCACATTCAGTGAGCAAGGCTTTACTCCACGGTATGACACTCGCATTCAGTGAGCAAGGCTTTACTCCACGGTGTGACACTCACATTCAGTGAGCAAGGCTTTACTCCATGCTGTGACACTCGCATTCAGTGAGCAGGGCTTTATTCCACGATGTGACACTCACATTCTGTGAGCAAGGCTTTACTCCTACGGTGTGACACTCACAAAAGCTTTACTCAACGGTGTGACACTCACATTCAGTGAGCAAGGCTTTACTCCACGGTGTGACACTCACATTTAGTGAGCAAGGCTTTACTCCACGGTGTGACACTCACATTCAGTGAGCAAGGCTTTACTCCACGGTGTGACACTCACAAAGGCTTTACTCCACGGTGTGACAATCGCATTCAGTGAGCAAGGCTTTACTCCACGGTGTGACACTTACATTCAGTGAGCAAGGCTTTACTCCAAGGTGTGACACTCACATTCAGTGAGCAAGGCTTCACTCCACGGTGTGACACTCGCATTCAGTGAGCAAGGCTTCACTCCACGGTGTGACACTCGCATTCAGTGAGCAAGGCTTCACTCCACGGTGTGACACTCTCATTCAGTGAGCAAGGCTTCACTCCACGGTGTGACAGTCGCATTCAGTGAGCAAGGCTTTACTCCACGGTGTGACACTCACATTTAGTGAGCAGGGCTTTACTCCACGGTGTGACACTCACATTCAGTGAGCAAGGCTTTACTCCACGGTGTGACACTCACAAAGGCTTTACTCCACGGTGTGACAATCACATTCAGTGAGCAAGGCTTTACTCCACGGTGTGACACTCACATTCAGTGAGCAAGGCTTTACTCCACGGTGTGACACTCGCATTCAGTGAGCAAGGCTTTACTCCAGAGTCATGTTGGTAAAGAGTGGCTAAGATTGTGCTCATAGTGAGACTGTTTCACAGTGTCAAACAGTAAGTGACACAATGCTCCCACCTATGAGACTCTACCAAGCGAGGACGCTGTGTTTCAATATGTAAACTTGGAGGCTCTCTGAGTGAGACCGCGCTCGAAGATGTAAAGACTCACATTCGAGGATCGTGAAACTGACTCAAGCCTTTGACAAGTCCACTCTGAGTGAGACTGGGCTTCAAGATGTCAGTCTCACATTCAGGGATCGTGAAACTGCCCCGGGGTGTGACACTCAATGTCAGTGAGGGTCGCTGTGCTCCCTAGTCTGCTCTATCATAACCAATGCATGCATTTTGGATTGTAAGTAGCAGTGGTGGGCGTTTATTCTTGGTATTGTCTAATGTATTATAATCACACTCTACCTTCTTTTTTGTTGCCTGTCACAGCTCTAAGCCTCCTCCTTCAATTTGTCATCAAAATGAATCGAATCACCCTCAGAGTGATCTTGGTGAGCTCAAACAAAGCGCTAGCCCAGACATGTTAGCCACTAGTCTTCAGGAAATTCTCATAAGCAATGCAATGTCTATGGCTCGCCTTTCCTCTATCCCAGTAACCCAAAACATATTCTGCCACTGAGCGATTCCAAGACATTTTCTTATAGCTCTCACCTAAAGACAGGGAGCTGTCTATTGTTGAAAGACCTATTGTGGACAATATCAATACTTGTTGTAGGGTTGGGGCCAGTCCACTGCTTACCATTTGATGGGTTTCTTGTCAACCTCATTTGCTTGCTTCTCATTCAATGGCTTTCCTTCTCTTCTTGTGTTTGTCCCTCCTTTGGAATATAGCTTACCATATGTTTCACTGGTATACAACGTTTAGCACGCATTTTTTACAACGCACTACCATTACAACGCAGGCATTACCACGCATACCATTACAACGCATTGCGCTGGGGGCGCTCTAGGATAGGGAATAAGTTTAATTTTATATCCAACACCTTCCCTAGTGTCCACGGGGACTGGAGTTGGAATATAAAATTATACTTACCACTATCCAGCACCTCAAAGCGCTATGTGTTGTAACGGTATTCGTTGTAAATACCGCGTTGTAAAGGTATGCGTGGTAATAGTATGCGTGCTAACGTCATACATCCGTTTCACTGGATGGCTTGCATCCTTTCACTCCTCACATTCAAGGAACTACTTTTACTTTTTTTTCTTTTGCTTTCAGCATTCCCTAGGCGTGATTGTGCTTTCTTCCTCTCCTCTTGTTTTATGTGCTGCTTTCACCTTCACACCTGCATGTTCCATGTTGCTCTCCCACCTCTCCCAGAGAATTGGCAAAAGGAACTACTAAAGTCAAAGGGTGGAACCTCTCACGTGCTTCTTTTTTTGGAAGGATTTCACTTGATGCTGCCAGGGATGAAAGCAAACCAGTAAGCATGCATTTCTTCAACATCTAGGTTGCATATTAAACATTAAGGTTTGCTCTACTTGTACATGCAGAGGGGTCCCATGAGAATGACCGGTATAACATAACCGCATATATGAACTCTGCCTGACATACAGAATCAATCACAGTTTTGAAAATCACCAATGTCTAATCATAAGGAGTAAATGCTAACATTAAAAAGTATCAGAATAAGCTTAAATTAGAAGGACATGTCCTACAAATAAACACTATTAGTTGTAAATAAATGATTTAAAATATACATCCTAACACATGCATAAAGCCTTGCAAAAACATAGATTCATTCGGTGTATTGCACGAAGATCAAAGGGTGGGAAGATGATGCCCCAAAACCAACTCAGGTTGTGAAGAAGTGCCTGTTCAATGGAGATGACGCTGGCACATTCCATGGTGACGTACCTATAATAATAATAATAATAATCCACATTTGTAAAGCGCAAAATCACCCATAAGGGTCTTTAGGCGCTGGGGGCCGTCGGGAAGATTAAGCAAGCTATTGCCCAGAGTCACATGGTGCTGGGCTAATCTGCCGCCGGCCCTGGGGATCGAACCGTGATCCCCAGATTCCGGAGTCAGTCACCCTGGCCGCGGCGCCACACCTTTCCCACTGTGACACGGGCACACTGGTCCCCTGGCACCCCCGTAGGCAGGCAGGAATACATTTATGAATGAGAATAATCAGTGAAGGGAGCAGAGACCAAGAACGGGTCTTATTGACAAATGATTATTTCCAGCAATGGAACAACACAGACCGAATCCTCAGACTTCAGGGGTGGATCGAGTAAGGATAGGATGGGGTGGGATGGGCTGGGATATCCACGAAGTTACACTCAAATAAAAAATCGACATGTGGGATGCCCAGCATCAACATGATGTAGACACCGCCACCAGGTACGAGTATATTAAACCATCTAAGCCTGGCGGTTCTTGCCGTTCACTCCATTATTGCTGCCTAGAGGACACTAAAGACCAGATAACCTAGACTTGAGATCTACAATGATGGGAACTATAATGAGAACATTGGGGCAGTAGAGGGCTGTACCTGCTGGGAGGCCCCTCTACCTCAATATTCTGGGATTCTTACCCTGCTGGTTCCAGTTTCATTTAGACCCTTCCACGCCATGTTCTAACAGCGATAGAGCCTTCCAGCCTCTGGCCCTACTGCTCGTTACGTGCCCTCTTTTCAGTCTTTAGTGTGTGCTCATAGGTGCGGGTGGTGGGCACCAGCACATATATTTGGGGACAGGGATTTACTTTTGGTCATCAGATTTTGATGCAGGGAAAGAGAAATAACATTGAAAAAGGGAGAAAGAAAGAGGAAGAGAGAGATAGGAGAAGAGTGACCAAGAGATAAAGTAGAGATGGAAAAAACCCTCTAAGAGCAGGATCAAGAGTCAGGAAGTGTACGAAAAAAGGCAAGAAGTGGAATAAAGCTCAGGCAGTTGTGGCGCTCAGCAGCACCAGCTTTCAGCAGGGCTAGGACCAGGCCCCGGAGAGAAAATGTAGACCACTGCCCGTATTTACTTGTTTGTTTTAATTTAGCATGTGTTCATACATACATTTAACAAATTGGCATTGGTTTATTTATTAGCACTAGGAGCACCTAGTGCTCCTAGTATGTGCTTCAGCTGAGGCCTATCCCACTGCATTGTCACCGACGTTGTGCAGCCTTCAGATCCATAACACATGCCTACCCCTGCAAGCAATGGCTCGCTCATCACAATGACATTGCTCAACACCTGGATGTCAAAAATCTTCAACCAAGAATACCAATTTGGTGACGTAGCTATCGCCATCTGTGATCAATCCGCATGATCCCATTAACTATAGGATGTTCCTCGCCAGATTCCTCGTGCTACATATACCTTTGTGCATCCAGTTCAGGGGCAAAAAAGTACCTTTGGTGAAGACCAGCCAGCTCCTGAGTATGGATGGTAGTACACCAGCCCGTGCCCCAACCAAGCCTGGGGTGATCCGCCCACTGGATCTCCAGCAGTGAAGGCGGGAATCTTAAAAGGGGTGTATGTACAATTAACACCACACTGGAGTATCAGAATCATATGGAGCGGGAAGCGACATCTTGCAACTGTTGTGGGCAATGGCACCGGATAGTGGTTTTGGTTGAAGTATCATTACCGTAAAATCCCACTTATTCGCCGACTAGGATGCACGTGCATGTACGTTACCCCTTTCTGTAAACTTCCTAGTGTTGACCGATAAGCACTCCAAGTCAGATTTCATGACCCCTATGTCCACAAATACACCTCCCTTGCAGCAACTGCTTTCCTCCAGCAATGCTCAAAGGCACCATTTTGAAACCCAGTATCAGGTTTATCTTCCCTGAATGACATTGCTCGTTAGCAGCACACCTAGGTTCACGCTTTAGAAATACCAAAACATACACACATTCTAACACAGAAGGGTTTAATTTTGATAACACCAACATTAGGATCTCTAAAGGAATCCACAACTCCCACAGCAGCAACACTGTCAGGCTTGAGACCAAGAGGTGCACAAAGGAAACTAGCAACCAGCAAGCCTTCTCTTGCGTCACCCTGGAACGTGGACCACAGTCCGGACATCAGACAGCCACCCTGCCCATCTCCACATCCACAAGGAGTGGAAGGGTCATCGACTCCTTTACACTATACACAGAAATTACCCCTACCACAATATCTTTCCCTCGACCTAAGACTCATTCGCTTTGTGACTAGGTTTGCCAGATAGAAATCCCCTATGTACCCTGGCGGGGTCTCCTTCGAAGCCACTGTGGGCATCTTGTAGAACTTCAGTAGACCTGTACCATCATAGCCTAAAACCCACGCGGCGTAAGTCCTCTAAAAACCATAACTTTTATTGACTGACAGGGTATAAAGGCTCATCAGAAGTACGCGCAAGGTTGCAGCCGCAGAAACCTTTGGACGGTCAGTGACAGAGCTCGCTGCCTGCTTCATAATGTCACCAGATGCTGTCGCAGAATAACAACCTTATTAATGATGGATTTCAGTCCATTGCTCCACTCATGTTTTTATGGGGCTCAGGTAATTGGGTTTTTATTAACTGCAGGGTTCCTGAGGAACTATGCAGTTGTATTAACCCGTTCACTAACAAAGTGACCACATGTCGCAAATCTATGCCTCTCACCACAAAAGCGTCAAACTATGAAATCTATGCAACTTGACGTTTATGTGGCTCAGACTCAAGTTCATTTAAAAAAGATGACATACCAGAACTGGGCTAGGGAGGGGGGCAAGTTCTGGTCTGAGGTCAGGTGGCATGCGGTCCAGGAGTGCTGAGTAAGCAACGAGCAATGCAATCAAAAGTAAGCACAATAGCAGAAGAAACAGCACTAGTAGAGACTGCCGGTGATAGGACAAAGCGAAGTGTAGCGCGGCCATTGAAACATCAGCCATTTTAGGTAGCAAAGGGGGAGATGCCTCAGAAGAGGAGCAGTTCACCGCCCTCCACCAAAAATACAAGAAAACCTTGAAAACACTGAAATATTTTGAAAAAATTATACTTTTCACAACAAAAGCATCTAGGAGCATTTCATCAAACAAAGATTTGAAACCATTTTAAATGGAGTAAAATGGCACAGATCTTTCTATTTTGAAAATGTCACCACAAGCTAAATCCAACCTTTTAAGAATTAATCCACATTGTATAAAGTATCTTCAAACGATCATAATTTTCATTCAAGGAAATGGATAAATAACCTGCTTTAATGACTATATCTTGATACAACTCTTCAATGAAGTGTGCAGGGGAATGCTTGGAATCATTGGTTAAAGGTACAAAAAGACTAAAAGGGACAAAAAGAGGAGGAAATTGGAAATCTATTAAAAGGATTGCAAAAACAAGATCAGACGTTGCAGACCTTGCGGTCAGCTGAAGCAGTAGCAAAGCATGGAGGGGCGGAAGCGACTGGGGGACGTAAAGAGGGAAAAAGTCTGAAGGAGTGCAGGTACCCTGGGTTCCCTGGAAATCTTAACTCTGTGGTATCCAAGGGATGTTCCAGTACCCTGACCTGCAGCCAAGATATCTCATGGGTCTTGGAGGCCTGGGGACTGGACCTGCCTGTACATTTGTGCGTTCAAACCTAGTTTATAATGGGAAACATTTAATCTCGATCTAAAAATGCAACTGTGCCTTCAGACAGTAAATTTGGGTGTCCTCTGGTTACAAGATGTTTAGCGTAGGGCAGCTTACATGGAGGCTTTTTCCCTCTTCAGTAAATGATTAGGACTGTTTGATATTTCTTCCATTAAAAACGTTACCAGTAAAGAAGGCAAACCACTTCCTCCATAGCCAATAGTAATAGCACTAGCGATAGTGTCACATATGGCATTAAGATGATCCACCAAGCATGTCCTTGCGGCCTGTCCGAGAGTAATAACTGTCTTATTTCATGAGTCGCTGGGGTAAAGGCAAAGCTGTATTGTGAATGGGCACTATGATAGGTTCCTGCACAGCCGCATACAACCTGCCAATAAGAAAAAAACCTGGACCAGGTACCGGACTGATAGAGGTGGTTCTCAACAGCACATGAGCTTTGTTATTGGTTGTGGGTATATCGCACTTCTACGACTGGCGGGGTCACACAGGGCTTGCTCCTGGTCTGATTGGTTGCTGAAGCAGGCATGCCTTCTCAGAATGGTGGCAGGCTTTTCCGATCGCTTGCCAGCAAGAGTGGTTGGAACAGTGTTGGGTTGAAGGGTAGAGCAGATGGAGGATCTATGACGTTGGCGAGGCTCGGAGAAGTATCAGTGGACGCGAAGCTTAGTCACAGTTATGTGGAGAAACAAGTGCAGAAGATGGAACACATTCATTCACACCCAGCATAGATATCATTCAGCTGTACAAATGACTGAGTGTGTTAGGAGGGATACCTCGTAGCACTCTTGTTCAACATTACATAGCTACTGATGATTAGGGTTTGTTTGGTCAGTGGTTTGAGACTCTGGACTTAGTCCTAGCAGGGGTTAATGAACAGGTTCCTGAAATGGGGCCAGTTCTCCTGCTCTTCCAGATCAGTCACCCTCAGTCGGCTGGCAGTACCAGCCACGATGACTTCTTCTCTCTAACCTGTCTCAAATACAGCTACACCGAAAATTCATTAAAGGCATCACACAGGTAGCGGATTCGCGTTTCCCTGTATTTCTATATGGAAATCCCATGGTGGAACTATATTACGATAAGGTGCTGAGTAAAGTAAGTCCTCTCCACATAGAGCTGTCGAATTTTGGAAGCCCTGTTTAAGAGGCAGACTCAGTTGGCCCGATTCCCAATCGTGTTCGGCACATTTGTGACACTCACGTGTGGAAAAAACGATTTCTATTAGTAAATTCCACATCCTGATTCGTGGAATTTTATGATAAAATGCACTTACGACGGCACAAAATCGGTCACTTTGCAGGAGCCCCCATAGCACCCCCCCCCCCTCCACGTTGAGGAAAAGAAAAGGTAAATGTGAAAATGCCCATTTCTGCAAGGTTTCCGTGCACGTCACGAGTACATTCTGCACCGCTGGGCTACACCCGAGAATCCAGGCCCGTGTTGGAGTTCAGCAGTGCCCTGGAACGTGAACGCCACAAACCCATTCCACATGTAGGGGAGCAGATTTCAACATTTGCAAATGTGACCATGTGGGAGGCTGCGATGGACCCATTTGCGGTGCATTATGGGTATGCGTAAGTACATGCCCGGGGTGGAAAATTGCTCTTTTCCTTACCCAGCTACCCATTTGGCAGCACTGGTGCATTTCGCCGGATGCAAGTATTTTCTTTTCATTTTGCTACTTTAAAGTGTGACATTTTTTTCAAAAGCAATCAATGTTCATCTAGAAGAAGGCGTAAATGAACCTGTTTGCAGCTCACACGTTTCAGCTGTGTGTCATCGCCTGTTAACGAGAATGTATCCTCGCTGCTCCCTTCCCTTAAATGCCCTTCCAATCTCTGCTGGCAAATTTGAAAACATTCTCATTACTCAGGGCTGTGTGGATGTGGAGCTCTTAAACTTGAAAAATAACAGGAGGTCGCTTACTCTTTCCACTCCTGATCCCCCAGAGCCGTACGAAAATACTTTTCTTTAAACGTTGTTACTTATTTTATTTAAGAATTTCATATTTTTGCTCTGTAGCTCAAACAGTTACTATGCTTTTACACCATCCAGGCGGCAATGCCACTATATAGCTATGCATTTTATTCAGGTTTACTCTTCCTGCCTTGCAGTGATGCCAGTCATCTGATGGCCTTGAAGATGTGACGCCCGGCTTTGTACAACTATCTTTATGTCCCCCACTGAGATCAGCATTCGAGGGAACCCTTCAGTGCCCATTCAATGTTAGGCCTACTTGAGCTTCGGGCAGTCACAGGGACTTCGTTCCTGCCTGGGATCCAAGGGGGAGCAGGAGAAAGTTGGTGGGTGGGGTCTCAGCTCCCAGGGTCCTCTCAGGTCGCTCTGTTTGTTATATTGATTTGTAGAGCGCACTAATCATGTGAGAGGGTATCCAGGCACCTGGGCAGGTGTGTAGGTTTGTGGTCCCCAAGGTGCTTATACGAAGAGTCAGATCTTCAGCTTCTGGCAGAACTCACTAAGTGAGGAGGAGGCTCTGACAGGTTGAGGGAGGTCGTTCCATGTTTTGGGTGCAACGTAGGAGAATGAGCGACCTCCAGTTTTGCTTTTGCAGATCCTGAGAATTTGTTCAAGATTGAGTAAGGTAGATCACAAGTGTCTGGTGGGTTGTTGAAAGCGTATGCCGCTGTTTAGGTATTCTGGTCCGGTTTTGTGTAGGGCTTTGTATGTCAGCCGGAGAAGTTTGAATCGGCTGCGCTTGTGAATCAGGAGTCAGTAAAGCTTAGTGCGGTGCAGTGTGATTTGTGTGTGGCATGGGAGGTTGAGTATGAGTCTTGCAACGGGGTTCTGGAAAGATTTGTAATCTGCATCTTCTGAATGCTTCTCGGCAAGCAGGGACATGCTGGACCTCAATCTTTCCAAGGCAGTCTCCACTTGCAGGACCAAACAGGGGTCTTCCCTCTCTTAGCAAACAAGCAGTCTGCTAGGTGCTTCAGGGAAGGTATGCAGCTCCTCCAACAAGAGATTTACACTTCAGGTCATGTCCCTACACCCCTAGGAGACTGGCTGTCAGGTCTGGTTGCACAGCACCCCTCAGAGTACCCTGCTGGGCACTTTCTTCCTTGGTCATAGAACTGAAACAAAGTGGTGTGCTTTGGGTTCCACTTTTATACACAACTTTCATACAGAAGATGCAGATCCACTGCCTCAAACTATTAAACCATTTTGGGTAGAAAATATGGCCTCAGTGTTGTATCCTACGTCGACGACACCCAGCTCATCCTCTCCCTTACCCGAGACCCCACCACCACCGAACTCAACTTCCAGAAAGGAATGCAAGACGTCGCAGACTGGATGACCAACAGCTAACTGAAAATCAACGCAGAAAAAATAGAAGTCCTCGTCCTCAGAACCACCCCCTCAGCATGGGACAACACCTGGTGGCCGACATCCCTCCGGAACACCGCAGCCAGACTCGTCCTCGGCATCCCTCGGCACAAACACACTCCAATGGCTCCCCATGGAGAAAAGAGTCACTTTCAACATCCTCACCCACGCCGACAAATGCCTACACAACACAACCTTAACGACAGAATCAACTTCCACGTACCCAAAAGAAACCTCAGATCCTCCAACTTGGCACTGGGCGAAACCCCACGTATCCACAGAGCCAGAGCAGGCGGAAGATCCTTCTCTCAAATTGCAGCCAAGACATGGAACGAGCTATCGGCAGACATCAGCCGCGCCCCATTCCTGAACACCTTCAGAAAAACTCTCAAGACCTGGCTCTTCGTTGGGATTCAAATAATAGGGACATTGCTTGTTTTTAGTACTATGTTTACCCAGTCCCTTTGCTCTGCATTGGGTTAACTCCCTTCATTTTGTCAGTCTTCGGCTAAACAGACCAGCGGATCCCCCCGTGCCTTGATGCCCTCACAGGTGAGTAGTGGCTTACAATTCCCCTGATTTATCGAACTATCCAAATTTCTTTTGAAGCAATCCCTTGTATAGTCACACACACGCTCTTCTAGGAACCAATCATCTTCTGTACTAGTTTCCTTCTCCTCCTCATTCCTTTTCTTCTTCGCCATTGATCTTGAGAGACAATGTGCCATTTGTTTCCCACCGGGAATGTACTCCACACTCAATGTTCTTGTAGGCTGATGACCTGCTCACAAATTCTTGATGACACTGCATCTAAAACTTTCCTCCCAAAGTCGCCAATAGTGGTTATTAATCAGGCCTGATGACCGACCTTATGCCACAAATCAAGCAGAATTCCATACGGTATTTCCGCTCTGCCCAACTCATAATCAGGGCGTAAGCAATATTTTCCTTGAATGGAACAGAGAAGACCGGTGCTTAGATCTATTGGTGTACAGATGGCAAGAGTGCCATCTTTGCTGTTGAATGACGCACGGATATTGCCAAGCTTGTCACCAGTGTATGATGGGGTTAACAAACAGGCCTTGCTCATGAAAGAATGAAGTTGTAGGTTCTTTATTTACAGGCACACAATCCTACAGCCAACTATCAGCTGCGAAAGAATGGACCCTCCAGGATACTTTGACTGTACATTTGAACATTAATAAATCAGAAACTCTAACCTAGGATCATCTCACAATACATTTGGCAAGTGTACAGAGAATACCTTTGCCACTCTTGGTCTCAGGGGTAATGGAGGCAAGCATGACACCTATGGCAGCAATCAGTATCAGAGGATCCCATTCCTTACCCTCCCCCACTAGGTCCAGAGCAGACAATAAGAGGCAGGTGGGGAACTAAGAGGTGAACAAAGGGTCAACCTTATGAAGTGACTGATAGAGAGCAATGTCTTTCACTACCCCAGGTATTGCTGCATTTATATGTAGCGCTTACTACCCCTAAGTGGGGCGCTGAAGCGCTTCCATACTTTAGTAACACGCTACACCATATAGGGTGCGTGGTTGAAATTATGTTTTGACTATGTGGGAAGTGTTCCATGTCATGCGCTATGACCCCCAAGGTGCAGTTATTGTGTTATGGGATGCAGCGCCTAGCAGCGTTTTGACTGATGACGTTTTATGGTTTTCAGCATGCTGGTACCTATGAAATACTCTTCAGGTCCCTTTATAGCATTTCCTATTATATAGTGTGCTTATCTGATTACTGCACTGCATTGTCCAATCTGAGATTTTGTGGACAGTTTTGGTCCTGAACTGGCAAGGTTGAATGGCGAGAGAAGTGTAAACATCTGTTGGGGTGAACATTTCTTATGATCATCCCATATCTGAGTGTCTATGTGAGATGTAAAAAAGCGGTCAGTTTGTGTAGATATTTGGGACCTGTAGTGAATAAACTATATTAAAGTCCTTCACAATTGCCCAGTAACGTGTGACGATCTCTTCAGTTATTCCATGCCTGATCATTTAGAGAATTTTGACTGTGCAGTACCGGTGATGGACAATCCTCATAGCAGATGTTGTTATGGGAAAAATAATAGGTATGGGTTGCAATTTGTTGCTGACTGCTGAGCATTATGGCTTTAGAATTATTGTGGGCCATATCTCTTATATGTGCAAGTACATAACTATGCAATGCCACTGTGAACCAGTCCTTTTTTGGCTTACCTGCATAATGAAATGAGTTTGCTGATTCAGTTGTTTGCAATTTGTGGGTTGTAAGCTCAGGACTGCTCGAGAGTGTGACTATTTTCTGGTCTCTGTTGCTGGGATGCTGGTTGTGCAGTTATCTAGGAAATAGTCAAGTTTACATCTGTCTTCAGATGTTTATGTGCCCCTGAATATTTCTAATAATGGCTGGTATTGAGTTCCAGAGCTTGGCGGATTGTACTATGAAACAAGTGCCTGCTACGGATTTCTTATGGCAAGGTGGTATGATGATAAGTGGTGCAACCCTACAGTCTAGTGTTCAGTTTGGTTTGTATGGCTTGAATTTAACATGTAAGTATAGTGGTTCTGTTCCTTGTGAGGCTCTGTGGACAATAAAGAGTACCTTGAACATTGATTTTCTTGCAATAGCCAGTGGAGCGATTGCAGGATGGGACATGCGTTCTCTTGGCTTAAGGCGGAAAAGCAGCCAATGTGGCAGCATTTTGGATGAGTTGTATTTTGTGTGTAATGGATGCTGGTGCGCCAAGATATGGGCTGTTGGCATAGTCAAGCTTGGAAAATGCAAGTGTGAAGATGGCTTGCAGCGGTTGGTATGCAAGGTATAGGACGATGTGACGTAATGTTTTCAATGTATAGAAGACACTCTTTGTGACGTTAGCATGCAGTATCAAGGATAGGTCTGAATTCATGGTTTTTATCTTCTCTTGATGTTGTCAGAGGGCTAAAGGTTACTCAGGCCACAAGGTGGTATGCTGGTAGTTTTGCCGCTATCCACGTCATACAATCTCGATCTTTGCACCACTGACCTTAAGATGGTTATTCATCATCCATGTGTTTATGGCACAAAAGCAGTTCTCGAATTTTTAATTGTAGAGGTCTTCAGAGCTATCGATTATTAAATGATTTGGGTGTCATCTATGTAGTTGTAACATGTGAAGTTGTATAATGAAACCAGATTTGGTAGGGGGGGTAGATAGATGTTGAATATTAGAAGGGATATTATTGACCCCGGAGGACAGTACTTAATTTGAGCTGTTGGTTGCTGGTGGGGGCCAACAGCACTTATTTTTGGGGACCAGCACTTATTTTTTCTCATAACACATTTTCTCTGAGCAAGAGAGGGAAAAACACACAAAGGGGAAAAAATAGGATGAGAAATGCAGAAAATCTGCCACCAAGGGAGAAAGCAGAAACCTGCTAGAGTGATATGACTGGCAGGAGTGTATGGCAGTGTATTAAAAAGCCCTTGCGTGGATTCAGGACTATGCACCCTTGGTATTTGGCACACTGACATTTTATAGCACCGGCTGCGGGTGTCTGAGCAGTTTTTTGGAAACCGGCACTTATTTTACAAACAAAGCACTGCCTGGGGAACGCCACAGCGTTGTGTTAGGAGGTGATGCAAAAGGGAACAACCACACCAGGTAGACAACACCTTTGAAGCAATCCATTTTCACGAATGCCAATTGTGTCTTTGGAGTAGCGCGTGGTGTAGACAGTGTCAAATGCAGCTGATGTATTCAGAACTAATAAGGCAGCTACTCCATTTATGTCACCTGTGAGTTTTAGATCATCCCAGATGGATACGATGGCTGACTCTGTGGGTCTGTGTGATCTGAAACTGGACTGTTGGTCTGTCAGTAAGCTATAATGTTTAGTAAAGTTAGAGAGTTGAGTAAACACTGTTTTCTCACAGTTGTTTCCTAAGGATGGTCCCATTGATATGGGCCTTTAGTGTGCGGGATCAGATGGGTTGAGGTTTTTCTTTCTGAAGAGATATCTGATGTAGGAGATTTGGAGATCAGGTGGGAATGAACCTTGTTCCAAAGGCTTGCAGAGTAGGCATATGGCTACTTCTCCTGCACATGCTGGATCTTGTGGTGATCCTGATGGTCTTTCTGCAATGATAATATTGAGGAAATCTTTTTGTGACAGGGTATTGAAGGTTTGCATTCAATTGATGTCTCTTTCTGTGGAGGCTAGGTCATGCATTGTCGTATTGTATAGTATTGTATTGTCATTGCATTTATATAGCGCTTACTACCTACCCCTGGGGGCATTAAAGCGCTTTTTCGGCGACTAGCAGATGTTGTCTGCATTCTTCTTCAGGTAAAATTCCATAATTGTTATTTTTTAGATTCATTCATTTGAAATTTGTCACAAAATTCTTGTGATCGTGGCATTAGGCACTATAGATTGTGGAATTCTGTTAGAATTTTATGGAGTTCTTTGGAGGGGCAGTCTGCTTCAGTTATGCGCGTGGAGTAGTAATGTCTTTTGTGGTTCTTATGGCTCAGTTGTAGGCTCTTTTATAGAGCCATGGCATTCTTTTGTCTATTTCATCTCCTGCTTTTCTCGATTTGCATTGTAGTATGTTGAGTTGTGTTTTCATTCTTTTGATGTTGTCATTTACTAATGTGGTGATCTTTTGTACTCAACCCTGGATGTTGTTTTTGTTGATATCTGTTTGTACAGTACAGTGGAGATCCAGTTGTGAAATGTGTGTACTCAACCCTGGATGTTGTTTTTGTTGATATCTGTTTGTACAGTACAGTGGAGATCCAGTTGTGAAATGTGTGTATTATCTTTCATCCACTTTTTAACAGTTTTTTTCAATGTGGGGTTTAGCTTTTTCCATTGCCTTAACAAACGTTTGTGGTTGTTGGTTATTTTTGTCTTCCATCTGTTGCTAAAGGTAGGTGTTGTGTCTTGAAGGAGATGATGTTGTGGTCGCTCCTGTTTACGGGGGAGTTGTCTCCATGACATGTAGCATGTGTCCTATGCAGTGTGTGGGGCCAGAGACGACATGCTGTAGGTTGAAGACTTAAGGCTGGTTTTGATAGCTGTGGCTGTGATTAGATTCTATGTCAGGACCGGAGGCTTCAGATTATGCTATATCTTCCTTCGCTTTATTAACATAAAGACTCCACAGCAGCTTAGGAAAAGATATAATAAGAACAAAAAATGCTTTAAACATAAAGCATTGACGTAATGTTCAACAAAACAAACAACAACTCCCAAAAGTCTCTTTGCATAACAATAGTCCATAGTCCTTCCACTCTGTCCATCATCACTATATAACCGGACTTCTCATCATCTTCCTCCTCTTTCTTCGCTGCTCCCGCAGCCAGATAAGTGCTTTCCTACAATTTTTCCTTTTCATTGTGATTGATTGTCTTGTGTACGATCGTTAGGGGGACTCATTGCATGGTTTATTCCCTTACAGAGTCCTTGGTTGCGGGAACGTTCTTCGTTCCTACGCGACTTTATTCCCACTTGTGTGCGGTGTGTACTTGAACCGCCAGGGGGCGGCCTGTCGTCTCGCCGACCCTTCGGCGCGCCTCCGCAGTGCCAGGAGCCGCGCCGTGGAGTCTGCTTGCGCAGGAGCCAGCCCTCGCGTACCCCTCTGACACCTGGTGACCCGGGTCTGTAATTTATCCACCTTTGACGCCCGCTGGGGTCTGTATAGCGGCTATGACCGCGTGAATCACCTTCGGGTGGCCTTGTGCACCTTTTTTACCCAAGTGTGGCCTAGCGCGCTTGAGGGGTACGTAGACCCGGTCCCGGCGAGGAGGGTCTGCGTGCTTGGGGGTTGGTGCAGCCCACCTGCCACGTCAGTTGGCCCAAAACGTGATCGCAGCCGCTTGGCCTGCCCACATTCGAGAACTTTCTCGGTTGCCGCCCTCTTGGGTGCCCCGCATTTGCCCTTGGTTCCGAGATGGAAGGGGAATACGAGGAAGAACCCTGCCCCTATCTGCAGGATGACGAGTTTTATCAGGCGGTGGACAATTCCATCTACCGCTGCGTGACGGAGGTGGTAGGGCCCATGGAGGACCGCCTTTCCGCCCGCATCGTGGAAGAGTGCGCGAAGCTGGCAGCGGCGCACGTGCCTCCGTCCCCCGATCTCCCGGGGACGTCCGGCGGGTTACCACCCGCCCCGAAGAGGCCTTGTAAGGAGGGGCCATCATCGGAGGCCCAAGGTGTGGACAGGGGCGCTTTCGAGCGTCTTCGTGACGCCTTCCTGGCTAAAGCGACGGCGGTGCCCCCTGCACCCTTGGTGGACCCTTGTACTTCGGGCGACGCGGCTACGGCGCCCGCCTCCCCGATCTACGACTCTCCGGACACGGATGACTACGGGGAGTCGACCCGCTCTTGGCTCCCGGCGCCTTCGGCCAAGGAGATGCCCCGGGATGAATCGGGCATGCTGGACCCGGACGAGATTGTCCACCCCCGATCCGCGGCCTGGACTCCGGGGGAGACGGTGGCGAAGTTTGTTGCGGGCAGGCTGCGCAAGCCCCTAGAAAAGGAGGCGAGGGGTTGCCTACGTGGGGAGTGCCCTCGGCCGACTTTGGAAGGGAAAGTGGCCATGACGCCGGAATTGGACCCCAAGATGGCCACCTTCCTGGCTAAGTTTATGAAGGATCCCAGGAAAGGGATTGACCGTCCTGGCGGGCCTGCCAGGACAAATTGTTGGATGCGGTCGGGCCCGCCACGAAGATCCTCGACATGGCGGAGGAGGCTCGAGCGAATGGCACCGCCATTTCACCGGAGGTGCTCTCGAATTGGGCCCAGAGGGTGATCGTGTTCTTGGGCAACGCCAACTGTGCCCTGTCCACTGAGAGGCGGCGTTCGCTCCTGATCAAGCTGGATCCGAAGCTGGGGGACCTGGCCTCGTCGGAGGCGGGTGCTGTGGCCCAGGGTGGCCTCTTCGGCGAGCCTTTCATCCGCGAGCTGGGCAAGTTTGTGAATACGTTCACGTCGCTGGACAAGGCCCAGTCTAGCATCAAGAGGGTGTTCCACCAGCGTTTCTCTGGAGGGGCCGGTCGCGGTAGGGGCCGTGCGATCGGCCGTGGTCAGCAGACCAACAACAAGGGACAAGGCTCCGGAAGAGGTCAATACCAGACCTCGGCCAATTACACCAACTTCTACCCCACCAGGGGACAGCGCTTCGGAGGCAGAGGGTTCAAGAAGAACTCCGGACAGGGAAATGCCCCCGGTAAGTGTACTTTGCTTGGATCAGGTTCCGATTGGGGGGCGGCTGGCAAGCTTTTACGGGGAGTGGGAATTGCTCACTGCCGACGCTTGGGTTTTGCAAACTGTACGAGGTTTCCATATCGAGTTTTACGACCAGCCCACTCAGGCGAGGCCCCCGCGCCCGATGGTTTTTTCAGACTCAGACGCGCGATTGATAGACGGAGAGATCTCGGACTTGCTGCGCAAGGGAGCCATCCGTCTATCAACGCGCCACCCACATGGGTTCCTCAGCAACGTCTTCTTAGTGGACAAGACGGATGGGGGCAAGAGACCTGTGATAAATCTCAAAGAGTTCAACGGGTGGTTGGTCTACCGTCACTTCAAGATGGAGGGTATCCACCTCCTTCGAGACGTGCTCCTCCCTCGGGATTGGATGGTGAGGCTGGATCTCAAGGACGCCTACCTGGTCGTCCCCATCCACCCCCCTCATCGTCGTTTCCTACAATTCCTGTGGGACGGCAAGGTGTTCGAATTCACCGCCCTGCCGTTCGGTCTCTCCTCGGCCCCGTGGTGCTTCACAAAGGTCCTCCACCCGGTAGTGGAGTTTCTCAGAAGTCAGGGGGTCCGTATGCTAGTATACTTGGACGACATCCTCCTCATGGGGCAATGCCCGGAGGTGCTGGCGGGCCAACTGCGTCAAGCTGTCGCCTTACTCCAGAGACTGGGGTTTGTCATCAATGGCTCCAAGTCGGTTTTGGTTCCCACTCAACAGATCACCTTTCTAGGTTTCGTGGTGGACTCGGTGCAGGCGGTCTTGAGCCTGCCGGGTCGGAAGGTCGCGAAGATACGACACCTGCTTCGGCAGACGATCGCAAGGGATCGTACGTCGCTGCGCCATATCGCCAAGGTGGTGGGCCTTCTCTCGTCCTCCATCCAGGCGATTTTCCCAGGCCCACTGCACTACAGGGCTCTTCAGCGCTTGAAGGCGCAACATCTGCGCCGTGGGATGAGTTACGACCAGTGGGTTCCCCTCACGGACGAGGTGAAGGAGGAGATGTCATGGTGGCTGTCTCACATGGAGGCATGGAATGGTCGAGCGATCTTCGGTTCGGCTCCGGACCTGATCATAGAGTCCGACGCCAGCAGGTGCGGGGATTTTTCCACCGGCGGCGCCTGGTCGTCAGAAGAACAACAATTGCATATCAATTGTTTGGAGCTCCTTGCGGGCTCCTTCGCAGTTCGCTGTTGGACCAAAGACTCGGTCAAGGCTTGTGTCCTGTTACGGATGGACAATATTTCGGCGGTTCGATATGTGAACCATCTAGGAGGTCCTCGTTCCCGCGCCTTGGCGGACTTGGCGAAGGACTTCTGGGATTATTGCCTGTCTCGTCACATTGCGGTGACGGCGGAGTATCTGCCGGGCCAATGCAATCAGGTAGCGGATTGGCACTCTCGACATCTCAGGGACGCCAGCCAGTGGAAACTGGATCCGGAAGTCTTCCGGTGGCTACATTCCCTTTGGGGCCCCTTCTCGGTGGACCTCTTTGCGTCCCGTCTCGACCACCAGCTGCCGCGGTTTTACAGCTGGAGGCCGGACCCTCTAGCGGAGGCCACGGACGCGTTCTTACAGGATTGGAGTCGGGAACAGCCGTTTGCGTTTCCCCCGTTCTCCATGATCATGCGAACGGCGGCTCAAATACGCCGCCAGGGTGCGGAACTGGTGTTGGTTACACCGCTGTGGAGGTCTCAAGTATGGTTTCCGGTTCTTCTGGAACTTTCTTGGGATTTTCCAATCCTACTCCCCCTGTTTCCTCTGCTCCTGACGAACCCGGATCAGGAACCTCACCCTCTCGTCATGCAGAACTCTCTCTGCCTCGTGGCGTGGAGGCTCTCAGGAGACGCTGGGCGCTCCCGGGCCTTTCGGGGTCGGCTGAGCACTTGCTCTCCAAAGCATGGGCCGATAGTACGACGAAGCGCTACAGATCCGCTTGGCTTAAGTGGATGCGTTGGTGTTTACGAAGGGATCTGGATCCCATGGTCGCAGGCCTCGTTCCCGTGCTGAATTTCCTAGCGCATTTACCCGACAAGGGTCTAGCGTATAGGACGATCAATGCTATTCGATCGGCGATTTCTGCTGGCCATGATAACATCGATGGCCATCCGGTAGGGGAACATCCTTTTGTGTGCCGGCTTCTGAGAGCTATTCGCCTCGCGCTGCCGCCAGAACCCAGGTACTCCGTCCTTTGGGACCTCAATTTGGTTCTGAATTTGTTCCTGTCGTGGCCGGCCAATTCCTATCTGTCTCTTAAAGAGCTGTCGGCGAAGTTAGCCATGTTGTTATGTTTGGTCTCTTGTAGACGCGTCTCTGACGTGCGCGCGCTGGATGTCTCTGCACGCATTTTTTCCCCGGATGGGGTTACTTTTACCGTGGGCCGACGTACTAAGACGTCGTCGCGTTCCATTTCTTATCCAGCCTTTACTGACACTCCTAAGTTGTGTGTCGTGCAATGCCTCAAAGCATATGAGGACCTGACCTTGGATCTGCGCCCTCCGGGCGAGCGTCAGTTGTTGATTGCCCTGCGGAAGCCACACAAAGCTGTCTCCTCCCCCACTATTGCTCGGTGGGTGCGATGGGTCATGCAAGAAGCGGGCATCAATACTTCTCTCTTTGGAGCACACTCCGCAAGGGGGGCCATGGCCTCTAAGGCATTCTCGGTGGGTGCTCGTCTGGAGGACCTAATGCGAGCAGCGGATTGGTCCTCGGATTCCACCTTCAAGAGGTTTTATTTTAAGCCGGTGGTGGATTTGGCTCAGTTGGTGGTAAGTAAGCTTTAAACTAGCATAATCTGAAGCCTCCGGTCCTGACATAGAATCGAAATTTGCCTAGCTTACGTAACGGTAAGTTTCAATTCTATTAAGGACACGGAGGCGAGGATTATCCCACCCAGGCCAAAGTGGTGTCTCTACCCACCCGTATGGCAGTAAGTAAAGCGTTTTCCTTTACATTGTCGGTATTGTATTAATCACTGAATGCTCCTCGCCTTGTTGTCGCATTCCTGGACCACCTCGCTGATGCTGTTCCTTTTTCGACAGGCAACGATGGTGCTAAACAGGACCAATGAGGCTCAAGCGTGATCTGCGCGAAGAAAGAGGAGGAAGATGATGAGAAGTCCGGTTATATAGTGATGATGGACAGAGTGGAAGGACTATGGACTATTGTTATGCAAAGAGACTCTTGGGAGTTGTTGTTTGTTTTGTTGAACATTACGTCAATGCTTTATGTTTAAAGCATTTTTTGTTCTTATTATATCTTTTCCTAAGCTGCTGTGGAGTCTTTATGTTAATAAAGCGAAGGAAGATATAGCATAATCCTCGCCTCCGTGTCCTTAATAGAATTGAAACTTACCGTTACGTAAGCTAGGCAAATTTCGATTCTTCTTGTCAAACCATTTTTCCAGGTCTCCAGAATGTATAGGTTTGGGTGGTACAGGTGGGTGTTGGTTACTGTTTCAAATAGGACATTTTTAAAGTTGGCATTGATGAGTAGTGTTTTATATATTAAGAGGAATGATAGGTAATAGCTGGAGTGGAGTGAAATCTTATCATGGATTAACAGACTTCGATAGCGAGATTTTCAATGATTGTTACCTGTAGTGTTTTTTATGTATGACAGCTAGGCCTCCTCCAACTTTCTCATTTTGTTAATGATGTGAAAATCAGGAGGGATGCTAAATCATGTTTTTGAAATGTAGGTGAGTTCTGGTGTTGTTTTTAAGAGAAATAGGTCAAAAATCTTAAGGTGAATTTTGTTCACGAATCTTGCAAATTTGATGAATTAATGTCCAGGGCTAGCAGTCATGAAGTCCTTCAATCCTAGTTCATGAGTCCTGGCAGTGACTTTTCTCTATCCTAGTCCTTCAGCGTCCAGTACCCCCAGTCAAGCTCCAACATTTCACAACAAATACACAGTTTGCCGCTACACTCAGAGATTATAAATAAGGCTCCCTGTTTTCCGTTTTTACTGATTTTTACAGATAAATACAGACAGAAAACATTTATTTTCTTGTCTGTATTTATTTTTAAATGTGCATAAAAATGGTAATTGGGTTGCTTTTTGAGTAATTCTCAAAACTGTCTGCCATGACTACCAGGCCATTACATGAATTGATAGGTGAGGGGGTTAAAAAAGAAAGGAATTTTTAGTATAGAGGCTTTAACACCAGTAGATATGAACAAGCTAGATACTGAAATGTCCCTATTTTCATATAAGCGCATTGATTTATCTTCTGTGGGTGTTCATGTCACTGAAATCTGGCAGGCATTCAATCATGAGTGCGTATTCATTGGTTAAATAAACATGGAAATATACTAATTTCAGCTTCATTTTTCCACAAAACCTAAAATAAATATGGATAAATACAGATAAAATTAGCAAAAAATAAATATGGATAAATACAGATGGAAATGTCAAAAGATAAATACCATAAAACCAGGAGCACTAATTATAAATCTGTAATTTTTTCTGAGGTCAACACATGCCCTCTCCACTGCAAATAAAGGCGATGACTAATATTTCTCGGTGGCGGATAGGAAGGGCGCAAGATATGAAGACGGCCCCCGCATGGCTCACCTCCCGCATCAGTGCCGACCGGGGCTGCGGTTTCTGAACGAATGAGCGAGTTTGCGCGCCCCTCCCCTCCATCCCCCAAGGTAGGGCATGTCAAGCCTCTGACTTCACTCGGATACAAGGTGACATATCTCTGCTAACATCTCTCTGTGTATCTCTTTACTTTATTGAATAAATGAAACCTCATCAAGTTACCCTTCCTATATTATCAGGGCTGACATCAACCTGATAATATTGGCTTGGCGTGTTCTCCTGATATTTAATTTAAGAGACACGTCGGCGGTGGGCGAATATGTGAAGCAAGCTTTTTATTACTGGCAGCAGTGGAGACGCTCCCAGTGAATTAGGCATTCATCTTTGTCACTGTCAGTCGGGGACTCTGAGGAGGCAGTGGATTAACCCTTGCATAGACCGGGGCCTGCCATTGGTGGCTGCAGAGAGCCGGGTTCCCATGAATGTGGCGTAACCTGCCCACTCCTTCGTGGATGAACCTCAGAGCGGAAGCTGAGCTTGAGGCTGCCAGAAGGAAGGAACTGGCTCTGTCACTCAGTGTGGCTGAAAGACCAACAGACAGGCAATAGGTTAAATCTGCCCAGTGCTGATCAAGGTCTTCTTAGGGGTCAAACAATATGGCCTCCTCATCCCCAGGCTACTTCACCATCAAAGGTTGGTTCACCACTTCCCACCTGGTGGCTTAGTGGACTGATGCATCCACTATAGGGGCCAGTGTTCGACCTCATGGTGACAGGTTCAAATCCGGGCGAGTCCTCTCAGCCTTTCATCCTTCGGAGGTCGATAAAATAAGTACCATTGAGTAGGGTAAGAACAAACCTGAAATTCAGTGGCAAGATACCCTTGTGGGTGAAAGTGCGCTTTACAAATACGCATGTTATGTTATGTAATTCACCCAAAGCTGGATAATGACTCAAGTGGAGGCCCGGCCTGCGAAGTGGATTTAAAAGAGGTCAGAGCCATAACCTAGAAGATGGTTTGGGAGGCACAAAGGGACATGGCTCCAGGAAGAAGGGACAGGAACACCCCCAGTTCTCAAGGGGTCAGTACCAAACTAGGAATGGAAAAAATAGGGCAGGAAAACTCAGCCTAAACAGGTACTCGTTCCATCCCCGTGCCCAAGGGTGAAATGGAATGGGGCAAGATGATGGTAGAGGTGGGGGTGGGTCAATGGCCTACTCACCAGTTAGCCAAAGGAAAGGGCAGTTTTTAAAAGTAGCCAATCACCCTCAAGTAAGACTTGAATATAAGGGCATCACAACTTCCCGGAAGCTGCACCTTAGTGCATCCACAGGGGAAAAATTGGGACCGGTCTACCTATCCCAGAAGAAGTTAAGAGACCTGGCGTATTTTGACATACATGGTGACAGGAAAGACAACAACACTAGAAGAATTTAAGACTAACCGGTGACAAATAATGACGCAAGAATGCAGCTTAAATCCAGCAGGCTTTGGAGTACGACTGCCAGACCCAAGTACAGAAGAGGGTTGGTCACCTCCTAAGGCAGACTCGGCACTTGTAGACCAGGCTGGCCAGAGGTCAGCCGCAATCAACAGCCGGTTAGCAAACTTAGCCAGAAAGTTATAATGGAGCAGTCACCTAAGAAGGCCCAAGAGCAGCCTCAAACAAAGGCAGACTTAGGAAGGGTACAAAGTCAAACAGGTGCAACATCGAGAACTTGTACACAATGTTAAATCTTGACTAAAGAAATATGACGACGGTCCGGCTGCAAGCAGTGTATTATTTTTGAGTAAATCTATAAATCTGAGGCCAGGTCACTCCGCAAAAAGTCCAACGAAGTTTTTATTGTCTAAGAAATTGGAGTTCCTCACCAGAGTGGCCTGACTGCTTGTGGGTTATGCACAGGGTACTTACTGACATTCCCTTTCTTCATTTATTGAAGGTGGGTTAACGACTCTGTGCAGGGCACCCCAGTCCACTAACTCAAGGCTGGTTCGTAACTGCACACGCTTGTATATACGATCCCTGAGTTTACTCACCGGGAGCTGGTTCCTGACTGCACAAGGCTTGTATTGTCAATTGCGGTGTCTACTCACCCAAAGCTGGTTCCCGACTACACAAGGCTTGTATTGGCAATCTCTGTGTCTACTCACCCAGAGCTGGTACCCGACTGCACAAGGCTTGTATTGTCGATCGCTGGGTCTACTCACCCAATGCTGGTTCCTGACTTCACAAGCTTTGTATTGGCGCTTTGTGTGTCTACTCACTCAGGGCTGGTTCATGGCTCTGGACTGGGCAGGTTTTGAGGAACCCTCTGTCCATTACCCAAGGCTGGTTCATGGCTCGGGGCTGGTCAGATAACAGTAAGTCACTCTGTTCACTTATTCCATGCACAAGGGCTGATATAATGACAGTGACTCCCTCTGTTCATGTATTGCTGGTACAGGGGCTGATATAATGACAGTAACTCCCTCTGTTCACTCATTGCTTGTAGAGGGGCTGATATAATGACAGTAACTACCTCTGTTCACTCATTGCTTGTAGAGGGGCTGATATAATGACAGTAACTCCCTCTATTCACTTATCGCATGTACAGGGGCTGATATAATGACAGTAACTCCCTCTGTTCACTCATTGCTTGTACAGGGGCTGATATAATGACAGTAAGTACCTCTGCTCACTTATCGCATGTACAGGGGCTGATATAATGACAGTAACTCCCTCTGTTCACTCATTGCTTGTACAGGGGCTGATATAATGACAGTAAGTACCTCTGCTCACTTATCGCATGTACAGGGGCTGATATAATGACAGTAACTACCTCTGTTCACTTATCGCATGTACAGGGGCTGATATAATGACAGTAACTCCCTTTGTTCACTTTTTGCGTGTACAGGGGCTGATATAATGACAGTAAGTACCTCTGTTCACTCATTGCTTGTACAGGGGGGGGGATATAATGACAGTAACTCCCTCTGTTCACTCATTGCGTGTACAGGGGCTGATATAATGACAGTAACTCCCTCTATTCACTTATCGCATGTACAGGGGCTGATATAATGACAGTAACTCCCTCTATTCACTCATTGCTTGTACAGGGGCCGATATAATGACAGTAACTCCCTCTATTCACTTATCGCATGTACAGGGGCTGATATAATGACAGTAACTCCCTCTATTCACTCATTGCTTGTACAGGGGCTGATATAATGACAGTAACTACCTCTGTTCACTCATTGCTTGTACGGGGGGGATATAATGACAGTAAGTACCTCTGTTCACTCATTGCGTGTACAGGGGCTGATATAATGACAGTAACTACCTCTGTTCACTCATCGCATGCACAGGGGCTGATGTAATGACAGTAACTCCCTCTATTCACTTATCGCATGCACAGGGGCTGATTAATGACAGTAACTCCCTCTATTCACTCATTGCTTGTACAGGGGCTGATATAATGACAGTAACTCCCTCTGTTCACTCATTGCTTGTACAGAGGCTGATATAATGACAGTAAGTACCTCTGTTCACTCATTGCTTGTACAGGGGGGGTGGGAATATAATGACAGTAACTCCCTCTGTTCACTCATTGCGTGTACAGGGGCTGATATAATGACAGTAACTCCCTCTATTCACTTATCGCATGTACAGGGGCTGATATAATGACAGTAACTCCCTCTATTCACTCATTGCTTGTACAGGGGCTGATATAATGACAGTAAGTACCTCTGCTCACTTATCGCATGTACAGGGGCTGATATAATGACAGTAACTCCCTCTGTTCACTCATTGCTTGTACAGGGGCTGATATAATGACAGTAAGTACCTCTGCTCACTTATCGCATGTACAGGGGCTGATATAATGACAGTAACTACCTCTGTTCACTTATCGCATGTACAGGGGCTGATATAATGACAGTAACTCCCTTTGTTCACTTTTTGCGTGTACAGGGGCTGATATAATGACAGTAAGTACCTCTGTTCACTCATTGCTTGTACAGGGGGGGGGATATAATGACAGTAACTCCCTCTGTTCACTCATTGCGTGTACAGGGGCTGATATACTGACAGTAACTCCCTCTATTCACTTATCGCATGTACAGGGGCTGATATAATGACAGTAACTCCCTCTATTCACTCATTGCTTGTACAGGGGCCGATATAATGACAGTAACTCCCTCTATTCACTTATCGCATGTACAGGGGCTGATATAATGACAGTAACTCCCTCTATTCACTCATTGCTTGTACAGGGGCTGATATAATGACAGTAACTACCTCTGTTCACTCATTGCTTGTACGGGGGGGATATAATGACAGTAAGTACCTCTGTTCACTCATTGCGTGTACAGGGGCTGATATAATGACAGTAACTACCTCTGTTCACTCATCGCATGCACAGGGGCTGATGTAATGACAGTAACTCCCTCTATTCACTTATCGCATGCACAGGGGCTGATTAATGACAGTAACTCCCTCTATTCACTCATTGCTTGTACAGGGGCTGATATAATGACAGTAACTCCCTCTGTTCACTCATTGCTTGTACAGAGGCTGATATAATGACAGTAACTACCTCTGTTCACTCATTGCTTGTACGGGGGGATATAATGACAGTAAGTACCTCTGTTCGCTCATTGCGTGTACAGGGGCTGATATAATGACAGTAAGTACCTCTGTTCACTCATTGCTTGTACAGGGGGGGGGGAATATAATGACAGTAACTCCCTCTGTTCACTCATTGCGTGTACAGGGGCTGATATAATGACAGTAACTCCCTCTATTCACTTATCGCATGTACAGGGGCTGATATAATGACAGTAACTCCCTCTATTCACTCATTGCTTGTACAGGGGCCGATATAATGACAGTAACTCCCTCTATTCACTTATCGCATGTACAGGGGCTGATATAATGACAGTAACTCCCTCTGTTCACTCATTGCTGGTACAGGGGCCGATATAATGACAGTAACTCCCTCTATTCACTTATCGCATGTACAGGGGCTGATATAATGACAGTAACTACCTCTGTTCACTCATTGCTTGTACGGGGGGATATAATGACAGTAAGTACCTCTGTTCACTCATTGCGTGTACAGGGGCTGATATAATGACAGTAAGTACCTCTGCTCACTTATTGCATGTACAGGGGCTGATATAATGACAGTAACTACCTCTGTTCACTTATCGCATGTACAGGGGCTGATATAATGACAGTAACTCCCTCTGTTCACTTTTTGCGTGTACAGGGGCTGATATAATGACAGTAAGTACCTCTGTTCACTCATTGCTTGTACAGGGGGGGGGGGGGGGATATAATGACAGTAACTCCCTCTGTTCACTCATTGCGTGTACAGGGGCTGATATAATGACAGTAACTACCTCTGTTCACTCATCGCATGCACAGGGGCTGATGTAATGACAGTTACTCCCTCTATTCACTCATTGCTTGTACAGGGGCCAATATAATGACAGTAACTCCCTCTATTCACTTATCGCATGTACAGGGGCTGATATAATGACAGTAACTCCCCTCTGTTCACTCATTGCTTGTACAAGGGCTGATATAATGACAGTAACTACCTCTGTTTACTTATCGCATGTACAGGGGCTGATATAATGACAGTAACTGCCTATGTTCACTCATTGCTTGTACAGGGGCTGATATAATGACAGTAACTCCCTCTATTCACTCATTGCTTGTACAGGGGCTGATATAATGACAGTAACTACCTCTGTTCACTCATTGGTGGTACGGGGGGATATAATGACAGTAGGTACCTCTGTACACTCATTGCGTGTACAGGGGCTGATATAATGACAGTAACTACCTCTGTTCACTCATTGGTGGTACGGGGGGATATAATGACAGTAGGTACCTCTGTACACTCATTGCGTGTACAGGGGCTGATATAATGACAGTAACTACCTCTGTTCACTCATTGCTTGTAGAGGGCCTGATATAATGACAGTAACTCCCTCTATTCACTTATCCCATGTACAGGGGCTGATATAATGACAGTAACTCCCTCTGTTCACTCATTGCTTGTACGGGGGGATATAATGACAGTAGGTACCTCTGTACACTCATTGCGTGTACAGGGGCTGATATAATGACAGTAACTACCTCTGTTCACTCATTGGTGGTACGGGGGGATATAATGACAGTAGGTACCTCTGTACACTCATTGCGTGTACAGGGGCTGATATAATGACAGTAACTACCTCTGTTCACTCATTGCTTGTAGAGGGGCTGATATAATGACAGTAACTGCCTCTGTTTACTTATTGCATTTACAGGGGCTGATATAATGACAGGAACTCCCTCTGTGCAGTAATGCTGGCACACCTCCATCTTGGGACCTTTACAGTGATCGCGACTCTCAGTGTTCAGTAACGCGAGTGCAAGGGAACCAAGGGGCAGACACAGTGACATCGACACACAGTGTTCACTCAGTACTGTTGTTGGGCACCAGCGGCCAGATACAATTACACTGATTCCCTTTGTTCAATGATACTGGTGCAAAGGAGGCAGGTTCATACATAATGACAGCGACCCCCTCTGGTCACTCAGTACTGATGCAGGGCAGCTAGGTGCAGACATAATGACAGCGACACCTGGTGTTCACTCAATACTGACACTGGGGCACCAGGGTGGACATAATGACAGCGACTCCCTCGGTCTGTGGTCACTGACTTGACACATCTGGAAGGCCATTTTCACAAAGAGAAACTTCAATGAAAATGAAATCAGATTCAAAAGCAGACTCTCTCACCAAAAGATAGACTCCTCCCACTTACAAACGTATGGAGCCAGCTGGCCTCGAGCAGTTTAGAATAGAGTTGGACTATAGAAAGACTCGTCAGGGGTACAAGCTTATGCAGTGCTTGCATTGTCAAGTGTCTGGCTTCCATTTGAATGCAGACCTCCAAAAGTGGATGTGCTCACTTTTAAACCGGAAGCTGGAATAATCATTCACAGCTCAAACAAGATGCAGATGTTTTGGCATCTGGCCACAGGCAGCTTTAGCAAAGCTACTGAAATCAACACATCGCCACAGCATATTGTGGATGGTCACACTGTGCCATTGGCAGTGTGAGTCACAATTCAGAGTTTCACACACATGAAATAATGGTGCCTCCTTGTGCCTACTTGGTGGATTATAGGCATACATGACTTCTGAACTCATGTGACACTAATACACGCATGTATAACAGTGCAAAAAAAGTTGTCGAGAGCACTAAATCTACCCTCTTTCTGGAACACTACTCCTCCATCTTTCAAATCACAAATCAGCTCATTTTTCTGTTCCAGAAGGTTAATACTGAAAAGTGGCAGGGATATGAAATCCCAACTTACCAACTAGTCCCATTACCAGAACCCTGAGCCAGATGATTATCAACCCCTGAACTGGACTCCCTCAATGGCTCACTGGAAGGCGCAGTTACCACTCACCTTCTCCACGGTGCAGCCAAATCTGCATTCAGACGACAGGAGACGCTCTCCACTAGGGTAATCTCAAGGACAGACGCTAATTTAACGTGCTGGTATTGGTTTCCAGCGACCTTTATTGAAAGACGCCCGAGTAACACACCCCAAAAGACTTCTTTGCTCCTTCTTCTTGGCCCATACCCTCCCCCAAAATTGCCAGCTTTGTATGAAAGAGATTTGCAGTCACCAATCTCAGGAAGTTGATGCCCTTCAGAAAACAGCTGCAAACATGGCTCATGGAAAGTTTCAGAACACAGCTGCAAACATGGCTCCTGGAGAGTTTCAAAACACAGCTGCAAATTTGGCTCCTGGAAAGTTACAGAACAAATCTGCAAACATGGCTCCTGGAGAGTTTCAAAACACAGCTGCAAACATGGCTCCTAGAGAGTTTCAGAACACAGCTGCAAACTTCGCTCCGGTTGAGTTTCAAAACACAGCTGCAAACTTGGCTCCTGGAGAGTTTCAGAACACAGCTGCAAACTTGGCTCCTGGAGAGTTTCAGAGCACAGCTGCAAACATGGCTTCTGGAGAGTTTCAGAGCACAGCTGCAAACATGGCTCCTGGAGAGTTTCAAAACACAGCTGCAAACATGGCTCCTGGAGAGTTTCAGAACATAGCTGCAAACTTGGCTCCTGGATAGTTTCAGAACACAGCCGCAAACATGGCTCCCGGAGAGTTTCAGAACACAGCTGCAAACATGGCTGCTGGAAAGGTTCAGAACACAACTGCAAACATGGATCCCGGAGAGTTTCAGAACACAGCTCCAAACATGGCTCCTGGAGAGTTTCAGAACACAGCTGAAAACATGGCTCGTCAGGAGTTTCAGAACACAGCTGCAAACTTGGCTCCTGGGAAGTTTCAGAACACAGCTGCAAACATGGCTCCTGGAGAATTTAAGAACACAGCTGCAAACGTGGCTCCTCAAAAGTTTCAGAACACAGCTGCAAGCATGGCTCCCGGAGAGTTTCAGAACACAGCTGCAAACATGGCTGCTGGAGAGGTTCAGAACACAACTGCAAACCTGGTTCCCGGAGAGTTTCACAACACAGCTGCAAACATGGCTCCTGGAGAGTTTCAGAACACAGCTGCAAAACTGGCTCCTGGAGAGTTTCATAATACAACTGCAAACATGGCTCCTGGAAAGTTTCAGAACACAGCTGCAAACTTGGCTCCTGGAGAGTTTCAGAGCACAGCTGCAAACTTGGCTCCTGGAGAGTTTCAGAACACAGCTGCAAACACGGCGCCCGGAGAGTTTCAGAACACAGCTGTAAACTTGGCCCCTGTATAGTGTCAGAACACAGCTGCACACATGGCTCCTGGAATGTTTCAGAGCACAGCTGAAAACTTGGCTCCTGGAAAGTTTCAGAACACAGCTGCAAACATGGCTCCTGGAGAGTTTCAGAACACAGCTGCAAACATGGCTCCTGGAGAGTTTCAAAATACAGTGGCAAGCATGGCCCCTAGAATGTTTAATAACACAGCTGCAAACATGGCTCCTGGAGAGTTTCAGAACACAGCTTCAAACGTGGCTCGTCAGGAGTTTCAGAACACAGCTGAAAACTTGGTTCCTGGAACGTTTCACAACACAGCTGTAAACATGGCTCCTGGAGAATTTCAGAACACAGCTGCAAACACGGCTCCTGGAGAGTTTCAAAACACAGCTGCAAACATGGATCCTGGAGAGTTTCAGAACACAGCAGCAAACATGGCTCCTGGAGAGTTTCAAAAGACAGCTGCAAACTTGGCTCCTGTTGAGTTTCAAAACACAGCTGCAAACTTGGCTCCTGGGGAGTTTCAGAATACAGCTGCAAGCATGGCTTCTAGTATGTTTAAGAACACATCTGCAAACATAGCTCCTGGAGCATTTCAGAACACAGCGCAAACATGGCTCCAGGAGAGTTTCAAAAGACAGCTGCAAACTTGGCTCCTGTTGAGTTTCAAAACACAGCTGCAAACTTGGCTCCAGGAGAGTTTCATAATACAACTGCAAACTGGGCTCCTGGAGAGTTTCGTAATACAACTGCAAACATGGCTCCTGGAAAGTTTCAGAACACAGCTGCAAACTTGGCTCCTGGAGAGTTTCAGAACACAGCTGCAAACACGGCTCCTGGAGAGTTTCAGAACACAGCTGCACACATGGCTCCTGGAATGTTTCAGAGCATAGCTGCAAACTTGGCTCCTGGAAAGTTTCAGAACACAGCTGCAAACATGGCTCGTCAGGAGTTTCAGAACACAGCTGCAAACTTAGCTCCTGGAACGTTTCAGAACACAGCTGCAAACTTAGCTCCTGGAACGTTTCAGAACACAGCTGCAAACTTGGCTCCTGGAGAGTTTCAGAATACAGCTGTAAGCATGGCTCCTAGAATGTTTAAGAACACATCTGCAAACATGGCTCCTGGAGCGTTTCAGAACACAGCTGCAAACTTGGCTCCTCAGGAGTTTCAGGACACAGCTGCAAACTTGGCTCCTGGAAAGTTTCAGAACACAGCTGCAAACATGGCTCCTGGAAAGTTTCAGAACACAGCTGCAAACATGGCTCCTGGAGAGTTTCAGAACACAGCTGCAAACACGGCTCCTGGAGAGTTTCAGAACCCAGCTGCAAACTTGGCTCCCGGAAAGTTTCAGAATACAGCTGCAAACTTGGCTCCTGGAGAGTTTCAGAGCAGAGCTGCAAACTTGGCTCCTGGGAAGTTTCAGAACACAGCTGCAAACATGGCTCCTGGAGAATTTAAGAACACAGCTGCAAACGTGGCTCCTCAAAAGTTTCAGAGCACAGCTGCAAACATGGCTCCTGGAGAGTTTCAGAACACAGCTACAAGCATGGCTCCCGGAGAGTTTCAGAACACAGCTGCAAACATGGCTGCTGGAGAGGTTCAGAACACAGCTCCAAACATGGCTCCTGGAGAGTTTCAGAACACAGCTGCAAACATGGCTCGTCAGGAGTTTCAGAACACAGCTGCAAACTTGGCTCATGGGAAGTTTCAGAACACAGCTGCAAACATGATTCCTGGAGAATTTAAGAACACAGCTGCAAACGTGGCTCCTCAAAAGTTTCATTGCACAGCTGCAAACATGGCTCCTGGAGAGTTTCAGAACACAGCTGCAAGCATGGCTCCTGGAGAGTTTCAGAACACAGCTGCAAACATGGCTGCTGGCGAGGTTCAGAACACAACTGCAAACATGGTTCCCGGAGAGTTTCAGAACACAGCTCCAAACATTGCTCCTCGAGAGTTTCAGAACACAGCTTCAAGCATGGCTCCCGGCGGAGAGTTTCAGAACACAGCTCCAAACATGGCTCCTGGAGAGTTTCAGAACACAGCTCCAAACATTGCTCCTCGAGAGTTTCAGAACACAGCTTCAAGCATGGCTCCCGGAGAGTTTCAGCTGGTGTTCTGAGGGTATTCTCCAGCTATTTGAAAAAGCACACAAGCATCTGGAAGAGGCAAAAGTCTCACTTTATGTACCAGAAGACAGTTTTCAGAGCATGAGTACTAGGCCTTCAACAACAACAACAACGAGAGATCATAGATGGAAGGAAGAAAATTCCTATGGTGCCTTTGGAACTGGAAATGAGACCTCTGCAGTGCAGCCTGAGCAGCCAAGGATGCCATTATCTGAATAACAATACAGTCCTGGCTGGAACCGAAACGCTGAAGGACTATAGGTTCCTCTGGGAGCCGCTGGCTGCTGTGGGACTTCTTCAGGGCGGACTGTACTTCCCAAGGGTCATAGTGCCAATATCAGCAACTCACCCCACCCGCAAACAGAGCAATACAATAATAAAGAACACACAAGACACATTAGTTGTTGGAGAAAATATTGCTGCAGGTTTATTTTGCATAAGAAATATGCCAACATGGTGGGTCAAATTACGGGCGATCCCAGGGCAGGCAGCCCCTATGCTGCCCGTCCCACCCGAAGAGCCAAACTGCACCGTGGCCTAACCAATTGGTGCTAACCATTTTGGGGGATTACCCCTTACATCCTGTGGTCCACCAGTCCACCCATTTACTCATGCCCCTTGAGGGGGCGGAGTGTATCCAGGCAAGCCCCTGGTTGCTCAGGTTTACAACCGCCCGAAGGACTAACAGGGTACCGTCGTTCCTCCAGGGTCCTGCCTCAAGGACTTCCTGGGGTTGTTTGGCATTTACAATCCTCTTATGCTCCTTAAGAGGGTACCCCTCTGTATCATTCAGCCTCTGGATCGCCCTACAACTCCACCTGCAACATAAAATGACCAGTTAACAGCCTTCCTACCCTAGCCATCCTTCCAGCCGACAAGCCGACAAGCCGGGTAAGCGGTAGGGAGGGAGAAAGTGTGATCCCTCGGTGCGAAAAGGATCGCTGATGGGCGGGGGAGGTAAATATACCTGGCCCCCGCCCACTGGTTTTGCCGGAAATGACGATATATAGCTCCGGACCCCGAAGGTCCAAATACTAGACCCGTCGGGTTTTGTGCCCAATGTGGCACTAAGGTGGCCGCCCTCCTATGGGGGCCCCCTGCGTGGGCTGCGGACAGCCTGATGGGCAGGGGAGGTAAATATACCTGCCCCCCCCCTCCCACCGGAAATGACGATATGTAGCACCGGACCCCGGGGGTCCAAACACTAGACCGCCGGATTTTGTGCCAAATGTGGTACGAAAGTGGCCGCCCTCCTTTGGGGGCACCCTGCGTGGGCCGCGGGCAGCCTCATGGCTACAAAAGCAAGCCACAAAAGGACTGAGGCCTGGAGCAAGGGGCTCGCTGGCTCCTGCTGTGTTGTTGGGTTTTCCACAACTCCGCCGATCTGTGCAGCAGATTCACCTTCGTGAGTTACTGCCACAGAAACGTAAGTGTGAAAATAAAATAGTGAATTGTTATCTCCTGTCCTACATACTTCCCCCGAGTCTTGTAATAAGAAGTAATTTCAGAGGAAGGGAAAGATGGTTAGCAAATAAAGAGGAAACTGCCCAAATCTACTGTAGGAATCTCTGGAAAGAGATATTAAATGCAGAGTTTTCCCTTTAACAGTAAGCCTTAACTCGAGTCAGCACTTTCTGCAACATTTTGAACAAAAGCACATACTGAAAAAATGCCACAATAATATTAAAACCCGGAAGCGACGGCCATTTTAGAGCGTTGCAGTCTTCCTGGACATACAACCAATCACTATTGTCCTCCCTTGTCTACCTGTAACAGCACAGGGTGGGTGGGCTGAAACAGTGACTGACGCATGATGCCATGTGACATCACACGGAAGACATGTCCTGTGGAATAAGAGACAGGAGTGACGAGTATAAAGTAACATCATTGTTTACAATCGAAATGTCACTGAATTAGATATTATTATTATGAAGGACGAATGGCAAGTCAGTGGTTAGTCTGGACCCCATTTTCTGAGTTTGCAGGAGGGCCATGTCTGTGCACTGACTCTTTTTTGCACTTATTGATATACGAGTTTCCTTCACACTTAAAATGCAAGAGATTACAAGCTAAAAACTTACAGGCAAAACTCATGGTTAAAACTAAACTGAAAATCACACCATCATACAAAAGGGGAATTTGCTTTTAGCTTCTGAATCATTAAATCAAATATTTAACAGTGTGGTCACTGCTACAGTAATAATCTTTAGCTGTTTTTTTCTAGTCATGTTTCTAACCTCAGCTTTATAGTTGGATGCTGGGCATATGCAGGAACTAGAGGTGGGCGAGCCAGGCTTGATGTCTGGCTCGGGCTCGGCTCGCAGTCCTCTTAGACCCTCAAGCCCATGGAAGCAAGGTGGGTTAGTGGGTACACCTGCTGACCATTTAACATGGGAGACCAGGTTTGAATCCCTCTCTCGGCTCAGCATCTTGTGCAGCCCAGCAAATCTTCCTGTGCTTAAAATTAAAAAAAAGTGCAACTGTCTGTGTCTGTTTTGAAGCGCCTTTTTGTCCTCGGGCAAGATTATCCACCATGTGAAACTGACAAAAATGAGGTGCAGATTCAGTCTGTTGCCCGCCCTCTAATGTCATCATCCAAAAATTTAAAGACAAAACATTGACCGTAGATGTCAGGGAGATACCCAGATAGAAGATGAATTGCACAGAGTGAAAGTGGAAACATCTGGGATCAATCCTGGCTTCAGGGCTTGACCAAAGATCTTTATGAAGAGAAATGCTTCATTTCACCCAGCCCCCTTTTTGCTCCTTTTCACATACGAGAGCACCTTCAAATACGTGAGCCCAGAGAGTACACCTACTAGAACCTCTCTTGTGTTTGATTTAGCAACATACAAGGTTGCTCCATCTACAATAAGAATCTAGGTCACATACATATAGGGCACACATGACTCCTGATTTGCCTCTTAGTTCACTAATAGCATTGCCATCAGGGCGGGGGCAGGAATGTTTTTCAGCTAGTTTGAAACCTCTCACTTTTGATAAATACTCAAATAATCTGATGTAGTAAGGTAAAAATAAGTGCTAAAGAAATACAGTATCTTGAGGACACTTTATTATATTCTAACATTATCTTTATTGCATGATTGACACGCCACATATTTCCACGGCTCGGCTTGTGCACGGGCTCGTAGAGCCAGGGCCGACCCGTGGCTCAGCTTTCCCTGTTAATTTGTTGGCTCGCCCACCTCTAACAGGCAATTTAATGAGGCGCTCTAAATAATCAGCCCCCCTGACCCAAAGGATAAAGATAGGCAAGGTTTCTACCATGTTCAGCGGCACATACGCTAAGGAATATTAGGAAATGCACAAGAACATATTATGGCTAGCATGGCCAGCACAAGTCCCCAGGTTCAGGTCTGAGCACTTGGAAAGGCTTGACGTACAGAACACTAGGGAGTCTGCGCCGTAATCAATTGGCTAGAACAGTGTACATGCTTTGGCAGTGCATTCACAAACGGCCTTCGCAGTCGCAGCGGGGGTCCCAAACTCATGACCGGACCACCGTACAGCAGTTTCCCATTACGGACGTCCCGCCACATGGGCAGGACCCCCATTGCGAACGTCAGCCATTTGTGAATCAGGCACTCAGTGTCAAAGCAGCCCTGGTACTTTAGCCAATGAGATGAGCAAGTCATTCTGAGGCTAACCCAAGGTATATAAATTAGTTTTGCCTTCGAAAAAAGCACTACATGGAGAGAACAAGCATGGGCAATGCCAATAGGTCTGGCTTTAAAGGAATGTTGTACGATGATGTGAAGCAGAGGCGTAACTACAGATAAATTTCGGTGGGGGTTAAGAAAAAATTTCGGGGGGGTGGAGGGCGCTGAACCTTTACTCAGTAGGCAGAGTGGAGCTGCAGGGCCTCCAACAAGGGGTGAAACAACAGCAAGGCCAAATTAACTTTCAAATGGTCTTTTAAAGACCTGTGAAACGTTCGGGTGTGGCTGTGTGTGTGCCCGGGATCTGTCTCATCCCGGGCTGCCGCACACGACGGGGGAGGGTGCTGAAGCCCGGTGAGTCCAATGGGTGTTGCGCGCCTGATGTGAAGTATTACAGGTAAATAGCATGGGAATGCACATGTATTTTTGTGGAAGAGAAGAACTGTTGAATAATTTTAGGGTAGGTTAAAAGGTAAAATGACACACACTGTCAAGTCAAACCTAGAAACCCGTGTAAGTTAATAAATGACATCCTCCCATCTGAGCTGCTGCCAGAGAAAAACACCATAAATTACTTAGTTAGCTAAGAAACTTTAATAGCACTTCATGCACTACATGCATGTGCCCTTGAAAGTTAAAGCTCATCCAGCTGGAGAAATAAAATAATCACAGCTGCATGGAGGACAAGTACTTTTTTGTTTGTTGTGGAAGCACATATCTTCTGCCCAATCAAAACATGAACTCTGCACTACCAACAGGTGGACGAAGTTAAATGATTCACTAATTAATCATCACTGGAAAATGAAAAAAGAATGTATGTATGTATGTGTATATATATATATATATATATCCACACAAAAGGTTGCCCACAAATGAAGGGCCCACACAGGTAAGTTTAGCACCAATTATTTAATGGAGGTTGCAATGCGGGAGCGAGACACTGATGGAGCAAGGATTCGCACGTAAAGCGCCTTGCCCCAGTACAAGAACCTCACCCAATGTATAATACTACTAAAATAATTGTTTGTCATTTATTATACGTTTTTCCATACACGCGGGTGTCCCCAGGATGCTTGCTCGTATGTCTTTTCCATATTAACGAAGCTTGCACTAGAGAACCGGCTGCTTTGCTGATATTCAGTCTGCGCATGCGTCGGTCATACCCATGTGATGTGACGCACTCGCATTCTGGAGGGAGTTTGTGCTCATGCGCACTGTTGCAAAAATGGCCGCTTGACTCTCACCACGCTCTCCGCTTGCTACTGCTGCTTCTGCCTATCTGTCTTTTCGCACTAAACATTAATGCTATAGTCATTATAAAGTAAGGGTTGGTTAAAATTTTTCATGGTATACAGTGTGATCATTTTGTATGTGATTTTAATTTGTTCTCGCTTACTTTTCATGTACCGCGTCTCTGGGGGCTGGGAGTGCTTAAGCTACGCCATATTTGAAGCTCCTCTGGGTATGTCCATGTGACCTGGGAGAAACTCGACTGCGCAGACGCTGAAACCAGCCAGCTGGCTCCCGAAGCCAAATGCGCCTGAGAAAACCAGCACATGATGAGGACACTCACCTTGAGAATAACTGACTATGTTGCGATGTCCTGTGCTCTCAGATTTTCTATTGTATTCTATGGATGGGAACGTGAACCTAATGGGCGGATAGAAAAATTTGAATTTCATGGTGGGAACGTTGAATTTTAGGAGGTGGTAATGACCGCACCACCTCTCCTGACCAATCAGAATGTGGGAAACTGTCACTTGCAACATTAGTGGGTGGTCTGAGGGACCCCAAATTGGTATAACTACCCTAGTTTAGCTTAGGAAAATTGTCCGACTTGTCCGAGTAGCAGACCTGTCACTGACCCTACGATCTCAATAGGTGCTCATTCTGAAAGTGCTGCGGAGCACTTTGTCCATACTTTCCACAAACTCCTAAGGGGTGGAAATCCTAAGTGCTGGCGAAGCACTTTGCTGGGGAATTCGAAAATCCAATCGGGGTTTCTGGCGGATTACTTGCAGAAGGGGGTAACGCAGGCGTTGCTGTCCGAAGCTGTGGGTGTTGGTCGTACCCTGGGAGGCCCAGTCATTTGACCCGAACCTGAGGGGTATCCTGTCCTGATCTGTCCGTGGGCTGTACCTGTTCGCCTTCTGGTATTTCCTTTCTGAGGGTCCTAGTCCCCGTCCTTCCAACTGACCCGTGGCCAGGGTTAGTCTTCTCTCAGACCTAGGTAATTATTAACCTGTGGGTTTGCGTCTCTCTCTCTCTCTCTCTCTCTGATTTTAATAAAGTACTCTTGCCTGTGATATTGCTCTATCACCTTGAGAACAAGTTATATGCAATTGTTGTAGAATTGTTCCACTTCTCTCCCCACCTTTAGAAAATTGCCAAACTGTTATATTTTATTAGTATGTTCCAGTTTTTCCCTTCCCTTTAGCTGATTGCAGTGAATTTAGTAAGAATAGTTTAAGCGCTTAGGTTAAATACATGTTCTAGGTCCCAACACCGTCCTATTGTTCCTAGCATAAAGTTGCAGTGACTAGTTCTGTTCTAAAAATTCCTACCTTTAGTCTTCCCATATATTCTAATGGTTATAATTCTAATACAAAGTTACTTATTGGTGTTGATTCTGATGTTTGATATATTATTCTGCATATCGCTTATTGTCTTGGCATCTTCTCTTTGAACCTTTATATAAAGTTTTAAACTTCATCAGGTGTCTGTGGTCATTTTACAGAAATTGTGGATAAGTATGTACTGAAGTATAAAGAATATATCTTTCTAGGTTCCCTGTCTACTATTTTCCCTTATAGCTCCAGGTCCGTCGGAAAGTTGTACCTGTGGTAAGTCAGGTACATGGTAAGCAGAGGTGTAACCCAAACCCTAATTACTCATAGAAGCGTGTAGCAGAAGCCATCACCCAGGTCACCCAAATGTCAATGGTGTATTAGATTTTATGCACGCCAGGGCCCAGTGCGTGTAGGTAATTGGTGAATACGGTGACCCGGGTGAACTGCGCGCTCTATCAGTAATTTTCTGGCAAGCAGAGGATGGTTTGGACTAGTTAGATTAGGTAGACAGGATAAACAAACCGTGAAAACAAAGTGTGCTGCTGATTTCTACTGTATTGGTTTAAATGTCTTGAAATGTTTAAGGATTTATATGTAAATGTATATGATTTTGCATTGCTGCTATAGATATTACATGTTGAATTAACCCAGAACTGTTTGTAAGTGTTCAGTGTAGTCCGAATCCCCGGGGAAGTATTTGGCTAACGGTGAGCAGAATCCGGTTAGCTGTTGAAGTCACTAGGGTTTGAGTCATTAGTGCAGGGTTAGGAATAACTGGAAGCACTAATTAGGATCTTTTGTTGCATCTGAATAAATGATAGCTACGAGTCCGGTATAAAACTTTCATTGCGATATCACCTAGTAAGGGTCGCATACGGAAGGAGTAGTAGGGTCTCCGAGGCTTGACTGGTAAGTAAAATAGTTCACTGGTGAAATCCCGGCTCAGTACATATCCCTGACGAAAGTGGATGAGTCGGAAGAATAACGGGTTCTATATTACTCGCGTGTGAGGTTAGGCAAAGAAGTCTATCCAGAGTGAATGAGAAGTAGACAGAAGTGGTTTACTTGCAGTGAAAGAAAGTTTTTCTATCTCTTTAGAACGCTCAGACATAGTGGCAGACGTTGTGTGTTAGTAACTAAGTTTTACATTCGCACTTTAGGAAAAGTTAAAAGTTTCCGTTACCTTGTGAAGGAGGGAGTCAGTCGGAGAGCTGCTCTGACGTCACTCCGTGCCGCGCTGGTATTGGTCAAGACAGCGGGTGTGTAGCGGAGCTAAATTTGTGAAGGAGGGGTGAGTGCCGAAGCGTGAGACTCTGTCTCGCGAAAAGGCCGCGCACCCATTGGCTAAGGATTTTGTATTCTCTGACCTGATTGGGTAGTGCGAAATAAAAGTCGCGCTAGCATTGGAAGTACAAAGGTAAACAAAATTAATCAAGCCGAGTTAGAAGAGAGTCTGGAAAATTATATGTGGTATCCAGATTTTATACCAAATCCAAAGTACCTAGGATTTCATAAGGATCAGATATTGCGAGGTAGACCGCACATGATGTATGGAATAAAGAGGAAACTGTCAGTTACTGACAAAATAAAGAATTTTTTCAAAACCGACAAGCCCATTAGAACGAGGGAAGGTGTGCTCATTCCCCCGCCAAATACCCCTGCCTCTTTTATGATGTTTGACAAAGGGTATCACACCTGTGTATGGTTGGAAAATTGGGCAAAGTATACTGCTGAGGACGGAGTTTTAGCATTCCCTGTTGAAGGTACATTTAATGGTCGGGTTCTGTTTAACTTAAGGACCCGCATGAATGAATTACACCCCAGACCTAGATTGACCCAGTACGAAGCCCTGGAAGAATGGGAGATTGAGGCACTAGAAAGGGATAGACCCAGGATGGATAAGGGAGTAAGTAAATGGTATCCCAGACTTCCAACGCCAACCAAAGAGCAGAAAATGAAACAGTGGAGGCAAAACATGATGACAGAAGGGTTGTTTCCTATGATGGGAGTATTAGAAGAAAAGAAAGGAAAATGTAAAGAAAAGACCCATCACCAAATGCCTGTAGGGGACTCAGAAGATGAGCACCTGGAGGATTTGTTAATGAAAAATCCCCCTCCCTATGTTGCAGAGTCAGAACCTGTGCATTCTCCAAACCCTTTTTCAAAATATCCCAGATGTAGGAGGGATAGTGATACAGATGGAACAGGTACAGACAGTAAAACCAGTAACAGGGATGGGTTTTGTAGACCTAAATCTACGGTCCCAAATTATCAGCCGTTCGGGGAAGGTCCACCCCGATTGGTCACTCCAACTGCTCCAAGTATTTACCCTCCCTTGGTACCTCAGGTATTGTACGACAATTCAGCAGAAAAGGCTCTAAAAGAAAAGGAAAAGGAAGCTCTGGCTAGACAGCGAGATGATTTGGTTCGAACTATCGCCCAGATACATCCCCATCCTGATTCTCTGACTATTCCAGTAACTATTGGCCCAGCTATTCCACTGTATAGAAATGACCTGACTAGTCCCCGTCCTCCTGTTATCACCCCAGTGCTGCCTACTCCTAGTGTCCCTTCCCTGAGGAAAGAAGTATTCATAGATGAAGATCAAGAAAGTGAATGTGAGTCTGTGGTATTGATGGATTTGCCCATTAGAGAGCCTAGGGCTAGTACCGCGGGGGCAAAAAGTCAGAATAGACCCAAAGAGGTGTTGATTGAAGGTGCATCTGGGGTTAGGAGCGCTACTGTAGTATCCCCAGAAGAGTTAGACAGATGGACCAAGGAACTGGAGAAGGAGACCACTCCCCAACCCAAAGCATTAGAGATATATAAATTGAGAATAGAAATAGAAGAAATGATGGCTGGAAATGTAGGAGTTGAGCGCCTGAGCTCCTACAATGAAGAGGAATTATTGTTTATCAGCAAAAATCTTACCCGAAATGCTAGAGTGCTTCATGAAAGGATAATGGATACAGCCACAGAAATGGGAATTGATGTTAGTCGCTCCAAAATTCTTCAGAAACCCTACCGAGTAGACTTTTCAGACAAAGATTTAGAAAACCTAAATGTGATGGGAAAACAGATTCAAGTAAAGGAGTTGTTAAAGCTTTTGCAAAAGTGGGGAGAGGTGGGTAAATGGAGAACCCGGTGGGCAAAGAAAAGGGAAGACAGTAGAGAAAAATCACAAGCGTCAGAATATATGCTGAAAGAAGTAACTCCTGCAGAAAAATTGTGTCCCATGAGAGAAGTCCCGGGAGGGAAATATGTCCATGTCCCTTGGTCCCGACAGGATATTGTGTCATTTACAAATGACTTCCCGAAATTACGGGAGAAGCCTGTTGATTGGTACAGGCAGGTAGAACGATTCATAAAAGTTCAGAAATGTCTGTTGAAAGACCTGGATGGGTTTTTCGACATTGTGGTCCCTGTAGATCTGTGGACCGACTGTAAAGTTGAAATTGACTGGCCCAGTGAGGAATTTCCCAGAGATGAGAAAACAGGAGCGCCTGCACCTGAGGTAATGAGGAAGTATGAACAAGTCATACAATATCTCAAGAAAAAGGTTCCCGCAAAAGAAACAGATTGGACTCGAATAGATAGAACCACCCAAGAGCGTGATGAAACTGTTCACTCCTATTACGAAAGGCTACTGCAAGTGTTTAAAACATACAGCGGTATCGATAATGTGGACATGAAAGACATGACACATTTCAGTTACAGATTTGTGCTAGGATTAAGGCCCGAAATCTCCCAATGGATTAGAGACAATAAAATCAGTTGGCAGGGAAAACCAATAGATGATGTCCTGAAATATGCAAAATACTGCGAAGATGCAATCGAAAACAAAAGGAAGGCCCTCAAGGAAAAGGTGATGTGGGCACAGGTGAAGTTGGCTGAACAACAAGAACAGCAGTTAAGTAACTTGAATTCTAATAAGAACTCACAGAATACCACTGGGGGGGGAGGAGGAGGAAAGCCCCGAACTAAAATGAGTAGAGAAGAGGCCATGAAAAAATTCCCTTGTCACGGGTGCGGCCAGATAGGGCATTGGAGAGACGAGTGTCCACACCTGCAGGCCGGTAATGCCCCTGTAAATGGTTTAAACCCACAGGTGCAGAAAGAGGGGACGAGGAAGAACCAGCAACAGGTAAAGCTACCTCCAGTACCTCGCGCTCCTAGACAAAATTATAAGAATCAGGGTCAGCAGAATGAGAGGGCGGAAGTATGGGAAGTCGAGAATGAAAGAGATGCAGTCATTCCACAGTACTTGTTAAATGACACCTTCCTCTATGAAAATCAAGATTGACGGGGCCTGAGAGGGGAGGATGAGGAGTGCGTGCTTGGCGCCTCCTTACCGGTAGACCAGACTGGACCATACATTGAAGGAAAGGTTGAGGGAAAAGACGTCACCTTTCTGTTGGACACTGGTGCTACCAGATCTACTGTGAGGACAGTGGATGTTCCTAACCTACCCCTCTCGGGAGAAGCGATCCAAGTAGTGGGCGTCTCAAATCAAATAATAAGTACTCCAGTTACCGAACCAATGGAAATCTCCATAGGTAATTTCAAAGAAATGCACAGATTTGTGGTCTGTGATTCTAGTCCTGTGAATCTGCTAGGACGAGATTTGTTGTGCAAGATGCGTTGTACCATTTACTGCACACCAAATGGCGTCGAAATTCAGACCCCCGATGAAGATGGCCTGTACAAACTGATGTTAGTCAGACAAGATGCTGATATCAAACCGTTAACAGTTGAGGATTTGCCTGAAGAACTCCAGTTAAGGGTAGTCCCAGAAGTATGGGATTTCACAGGAAAGGATGTTGGCTTGATGGCGAATGTAGACCCAGTTAAAATATCGATAAAAACGAATGCTGTATATCCCAAAACCAGACAGTACAAAATGAGTGCAGAAGTGAAAGCAGGAGTAGCGACTGAAATTACCAGGCTGCTTGAAGCGGAAATAATAGAAGAAGTGATGAGCAGCCCCTGTAATTCGCCTATCATTGGGATCAAAAAGCCTAGTGGAAAGTACCGGGTAGTGCAAGATTTGCGTAAGGTAAACCAGATTGTCGTGCCTTGCTGTCCTATTGTGCCCAACCCTGCTGTGATACTATATCAGATTCCCTGGAATGCAGAATGGTTCACTGTCATCGACTTGTGTCATGCATTCTTTTCCATCCCTTTGCATCCAGAAAGCAAGTTCCTTTTCAGTTTTGAATTTGACAGTCATATCTATGTCTGGAATCGTGTCCCTCAGGGGTACACTGAAAGTCCATCGATTTTCAATCAGATACTAAAGAAGTGCCTTGAAACTCTAGTGCTGCCGAGAGAGTCTGTTTTAGTGCAGTACATAGATGACCTATTGGTAGCATCTAAAACCCAGACCGACTGTGTCACCGACACCATTGCGTTACTAAATCACCTAGGAAAGGGAGGACATAAAGTGTCACCTGACAAGTTACAATTTTGCAAAAACTCAGTGAAGTATCTGGGGCATCAGATAGAAAAAGGAATCAGGAAAGTTACTACAGAAAGAATCAAAATAATTAAAGCAATGGAACTGCCCAGAACTCAGAAAGAGGTGAGAATGTTCTTAGGAGTTGTGGGTTACTGCAGACAATGGATTGTAGGATTTGCCGCGCTAGCAAGACCCCTGATAAAAATGACCAAGAAAGGAGTAGAAGACCCCGTCAGCTGGGACAGTGAAAGCATGAACGCTTGGGTAACATTGAGGAATTGTCTATGTACCGCTCCTGCATTGGGTATGCCTGACTACTCTAAATCTTTTGAGCTTTTCTGTGACACAAGAGAGAATTGTGCTCTTTCAGTCCTGACCCAGGAGCACGGATCAATTAGGAGACCGGTGGCCTATTTTTCAGCCACCTTAGATCCGGTGGCTGCTGGATTGCCGGGGTGTCTGAAAGCAGTTGCCGCTACTTGCGTCAGTCTGGAACAGAGTGAGAACATTGTCATGGGACATCACGTCACTGTATATGTTCCTCATTCTGTTGTAATCCTGCTGACTAGAACCAAGACCCAGTACCTCACACCTAGTCGGCTGACTAAGTATGAATGAATTTTGATTGGTGCTGAAAACGTAACCATTTCCCGGTGCAATGTCTTAAACCCAGCGACACTGTTACCTGTCCCTCTGGATGTAGACCTAGAAGAGGAAGGGGAACATAATTGCATCGATTTGACTGAGTTCAGTACAAAGCCCCGTCCAGACATTCGTGAAATAGCACTACTTGATGGGGATAAGACAATGTTCGTGGATGGCTCGTGTTTAAGACATGAGAGTGGGGGCCTGAGTGCTGCCTATGCTGTGGTTACGTTGACAGAAACCATAGAAGCATCTTACCTGAGCGAGGTGAAATCTGCACAGGTGGCAGAGCTCATTGCGTTAACTAGAGCATGTAAGAGGGGTAAGAACAAGAGAATAACTGTTTACACAGACAGCCAGTATTGTTTTGGGGTTGTTCATGACTTCGGCCAATTGTGGTTGCAAAGAGAATTCATGACTTCCTCAGGCACCCCTATCAGAAACGGAAAGGTGGTGCATAACTTACTGGAAGCTATCCAATTGCCCAAAGAATTGGCTGTGGTCAAGTGCGCGGCTCACAGATCTGGAAATGATGATGTGACTGCCGGTAATAGGTACGCTGACCAAATTGCCCAGTTCTGTGCCCGACATCAAATGTCACTCCAAATTGCGTTGTGGAGTGGAACCAGCTGCCAACTTATGTTGTTTGAGAATGTGTCAACGTGGGAAGAATTAAAAGATTTGCAACAGGCAACAGACAGACAAGAAAAAGGAAGGTGGGCTGCAAATGGGTGCAAGTTGAGAGATGATGGTGTGGTGGTAAATCCGACTGGGGTGCCTGTACTGCCTGATAGCTTGATCGACCCCATGATCAGAATGATACATGAACCAACACATATGGGAAGAGACGCGATGTGTCGAGTGTTTGACAAGGTGTTCTGTAATTCAAAATTCAGGAACCAGGCGGAAAGGCTTTGCCAAAGGTGCCTAGTGTGTCAGCAGTTCAATGCAGGGAAAAAGACTGTGGTAGAACAAAGTACGGTTGGAAAGGCAATAAGTCCCTTTGTCAGAATGCAGGCAGACTTTGTAACCATGCCTAGGTGCAAAGGGTATAGATACATCCTGGTCATAGTCTGTCTATTCTCCCGGTGGGTGGAGGCCTATCCCGCAAAGAAAAATGATGCCATAACCACTGCCAAATTATTGCTCAGGGAGTTGATACCTAGATTCGGAATCCCAGAGACAATCGAAACGGACCAAGGTGGGCATTTTGCCAACGATGTCCTAGAGGAACTCTGTAAAGCATTCAAAATGAAGCAAAGACTGCATTGTGCCTACCATCCAGAGGCTTCTGGGGTAGTGGAACAAATAAACGGCACCCTGAAATCCAGATTGGCCAAAATGTGTGATTCCACAAAAATGAACTGGATAGAGGCTTTACCCCTTGTGCTGATGAGTTTGAGAAGTATCCCGAACAGAAAGACTGGCCTGAGCCCCCATGAAGTATTGATGGGAAGAGTGATGCGACAGGCATGGGTACCCGGACACAAACTGCTAAGCATTTCTGATGATATGGTACTAGAATACTGCAAGCAGCTGGGTGACCAAGTGCGTTCTCTCTCTCAGCAGATTGGAGAGACAGAAGACGAGTGGCCAAAGACTCCAGCACACAACTTGAAACCAGGAGATTGGGTGGCGTTAAAGAAACACACCCGGAGCAGTTGCCTGAACCCAGGTGGGGAAAGCCACGACAAGTGATCCTCGTCACTACAACTGCTGTAAAGTGTGCGGGCGTACCGAAGTGGATCCACGCCAGCCACACCAAGCGGGTAACTGGAGAAAACGCGACTGAAGCTGAAGGCAGCACAGCTGAGGAAGCTCCCGAGGAGGAGAGTCCAGAACTAGCTGACATCGAACTGCCGAGCACAAGTCGAGACGTTGAGTGGTTCCCTGCCGACGACCAGGTTCATGATCCAATACGAACCAGGAAATATTCCTACTTAGACAGTGAGTGGGATAGTCCAGGTGAGCTAGAAATAGACGAAGCAGATCAGGTCAACGAGAATCACATCACACCTGATCAGGAATTAGGCCAAGTAGGGTCAGATAAGGACCCCGACACTCCTCCTGAGACTCCAGGAAGTGGAGAGGGACAGTTAGAAACTAGAGCAGACGTTCATGCAGAAGAAAGCGAAGAGATCGAAGAGCATGAACAGGAACAGATAGAACTAGATCAAAGTGCTCAGACAACGGAAACGACAGTAACCAGAAATAAAAAGCAAGTGCGATTTGAATCTGAGCAGGGTCAGAATAGGGACCAGGCAGAAGACATAGATGAAAGACCTGGAACTAGTCAGACAGGCAGGAAAACAGAGGTGCCACAACAAAAAGTAAAGAGAGTGCACGAAGAAGGGCAAGTTTCCTCAACTACTGGGAGGAAAGGAGGCAGAAGTGCACCCCGATACGTCAAAAGACTAAGGCTCAGACTAAAGACAGTCGATGAGAAACTGAAAGACCGGAAAAGGGCTGAAAGTGAAAGAAGGGCAGCCCAAGGAAAATCGCTGAGAAAAAGCGACAGACTAAAGAAACAGAACCGACTGTATCGGAGCCCTGAGTGGACTTACTTTGTGTTGGAGGAAATAGACGAACCCCACCACAGTGGCAACAGTGACGACGAGTCCATTGCTGATCGGAGTTCGGACGAAGACCCTCCTTGAGAGAACCCTGAAGTGAGCCTTTGGTGCAAAGAAACGAAGAGGGGTAGCAAAAGCCACCTGTAAGCTAAAAATGTCTGATCCGAGTGTCTCTGGAAGGTCCCGATGTGGGTGTCTTAAAACTTGCTGTAAAATATGCTTGTGTAGTATAGCAATGCTAATAATAATGTGGATAGCACTAACAGTGTTTCTACCTTTTATGATAAGCAAAAATCCAAACTTGTCCCCTACTGAACCAGAAGCAGTAGACGTAGGGGTTGTACCGACTGTAGAAACACCACGAAATTTAGAAGGACGCGACAAACAAGTAAGCTTGACACACACACGACCTAATTTAGAAGCATCAGATGAGGATGGACTACACTTCCACAAAATGAGAAACAGGACACATTTGAATGTTTTTGCTAACTTGTTGGTGCATTACGTAGAAGCTATGGAAATAGAAGACTGTTATGTCTGCATGAAGCTACCTACCTCAGTGGCTGAAGGCGTGACATACCACCATCTACCTTTAACCTATGGAATCTCCTGTAGTATATTAGCTAGCTTGTTCTATAGAAGCACTTTGCAGTACTATTATTCAAATGATGACGTAGTATTTTCTGAACTTCCTATTAGAGGACATTTGAACCGTGTACATACTACCAGTGCCGTGACCCGTTATATGGGAGAATATTTTCTGACTATAGGGAATATAGATTTAGATGAAGCTAAACAATCTAATCTGACCTGTTCTCTGCAAGAGCAGGAAAAGATGTTCATTAAGATGGCAGACAGAAGGAGAGAAAAGTTTCAAAAGAAAGCAAATGACGAAAAGGATAGAGTCCCTAGGTGGGCTGAGCACATGGATAACACCTCGCAAGGCGAAGCTAATCCTGCCTTGTTGCTGGATTTTGAACGAAAAGGGAAACTTTGTATCCATAGGGAAAAGACAGAGTACTATAACAATGTATTCATCGGTTCCAGCGAGTGTGAACATAATTACAAGGTAATTGGAGGTTGGGGTTTCAAAAATGGGTCAGAACCTGTGTTTCCCGGAATATATTATATATGTGGGAACAAGGCTTATTTCAAATTGCCGGATCATTGGTATGGAAGCTGCTACTTTGGCATTGTTTTCCCGAAAATATACCATGTGAATAATGCAGCTGGAAGCGATGAAGAAACTAATGGCTTAGTGCGTAGTAAACGTGAAAGTGTAGGTGAAATTATAGGTGATATTTTTAGTGCACTGATACCTGAAATGGGGGTAGTTCTGAACACCCATAGAATCTGCAAATTGTCTACAGTAGTGGACCGGTTATCAACGGACACTGCTGCTGGATTCCTGATGGTCAACACTGAAATGGTTGCGATCAGATCAATGGTTTTACAAAACCGTCTTGCCCTTGACACCTTATTAGCAAAAGAGGGCGGAGTCTGTAGAATGCTGAAAGCGCAACATTGTTGCACTTACATTCCAGATAAAAGTATCGAATTAAAACAATATGTGAAGAACATAACTAATTTGGAGAAAGAACTCAAACCATTGGAGGTTGACAGTGCCTGGACGAGACTGACTGGAGGTCTCTCCTCTATAGGTAGTTGGTTTACTAACCTAGGTAGAAATCTTTTGTGGAAAATACTGATGCCAATAGTTGTAATAGGTATAATTGTATTGATCATTTTTATCTGCTGCAAATGCCAAAAGTGCAGAAAGAAATATACAGTGAATCAGAGGGGGGTGAAAAGAAACATTGATGAACTAGAATTAGAAGAACTAAAGAGTGCAATTTTCAAAAAGGCGAAAAATCACCACTCTCATAGAGAAGCTGAAAGGAAACTCAACAATAAATTTGTTGAAATTGAAATGAGTGATGTGGATGAATGAGAAAAGTTGGCATCTGTTTCCTTTATGTGGTGATGATAGTAAATATCATCAAAGAGGGGATTGATGGAGCAAGGATTCGCACGTAAAGCGCCTTGCCCCAGTACAAGAACCTCACCCAATGTATAATACTACTAAAATAATTGTTTGTCATTTATTATACGTTTTTCCATACACGCGGGTGTCCCCAGGATGCTTGCTCGTATGTCTTTTCCATATTAACGAAGCTTGCACTAGAGAACCGGCTGCTTTGCTGATATTCAGTCTGCGCATGCGTCGGTCATACCCATGTGATGTGACGCACTCGCATTCTGGAGGGAGTTTGTGCTCATGCGCACTGTTGCAAAAATGGCCGCTTGACTCTCACCACGCTCTCCGCTTGCTACTGCTGCTTCTGCCTATCTGTCTTTTCGCACTAAACATTAATGCTATAGTCATTATAAAGTAAGGGTTGGTTAAAATTTTTCATGGTATACAGTGTGATCATTTTGTATGTGATTTTAATTTGTTCTCGCTTACTTTTCATGTACCGCGTCTCTGGGGGCTGGGAGTGCTTAAGCTACGCCATATTTGAAGCTCCTCTGGGTATGTCCATGTGACCTGGGAGAAACTCGACTGCGCAGACGCTGAAACCAGCCAGCTGGCTCCCGAAGCCAAATGCGCCTGAGAAAACCAGCACATGATGAGGACACTCACCTTGAGAATAACTGACTATGTTGCGATGTCCTGTGCTCTCAGATTTTCTATTGTATTCTATGGATGGGAACGTGAACCTAATGGGCGGATAGAAAAATTTGAATTTCATGGTGGGAACGTTGAATTTTAGGAGGTGGTAATGACCGCACCACCTCTCCTGACCAATCAGAATGTGGGAAACTGTCACTTGCAACATTAGTGGGTGGTCTGAGGGACCCCAAATTGGTATAACTACCCTAGTTTAGCTTAGGAAAATTGTCCGACTTGTCCGAGTAGCAGACCTGTCACTGACCCTACGATCTCAATAGGTGCTCATTCTGAAAGTGCTGCGGAGCACTTTGTCCATACTTTCCACAAACTCCTAAGGGGTGGAAATCCTAAGTGCTGGCGAAGCACTTTGCTGGGGAATTCGAAAATCCAATCGGGGTTTCTGGCGGATTACTTGCAGAAGGGGGTAACGCAGGCGTTGCTGTCCGAAGCTGTGGGTGTTGGTCGTACCCTGGGAGGCCCAGTCATTTGACCCGAACCTGAGGGGTATCCTGTCCTGATCTGTCCGTGGGCTGTACCTGTTCGCCTTCTGGTATTTCCTTTCTGAGGGTCCTAGTCCCCGTCCTTCCAACTGACCCGTGGCCAGGGTTAGTCTTCTCTCAGACCTAGGTAATTATTAACCTGTGGGTTTGCGTCTCTCTCTCTCTCTCTCTCTCTGATTTTAATAAAGTACTCTTGCCTGTGATATTGCTCTATCACCTTGAGAACAAGTTATATGCAATTGTTGTAGAATTGTTCCACTTCTCTCCCCACCTTTAGAAAATTGCCAAACTGTTATATTTTATTAGTATGTTCCAGTTTTTCCCTTCCCTTTAGCTGATTGCAGTGAATTTAGTAAGAATAGTTTAAGCGCTTAGGTTAAATACATGTTCTAGGTCCCAACACCGTCCTATTGTTCCTAGCATAAAGTTGCAGTGACTAGTTCTGTTCTAAAAATTCCTACCTTTAGTCTTCCCATATATTCTAATGGTTATAATTCTAATACAAAGTTACTTATTGGTGTTGATTCTGATGTTTGATATATTATTCTGCATATCGCTTATTGTCTTGGCATCTTCTCTTTGAACCTTTATATAAAGTTTTAAACTTCATCAGGTGTCTGTGGTCATTTTACAGAAATTGTGGATAAGTATGTACTGAAGTATAAAGAATATATCTTTCTAGGTTCCCTGTCTACTATTTTCCCTTATAGCTCCAGGTCCGTCGGAAAGTTGTACCTGTGGTAAGTCAGGTACATGGTAAGCAGAGGTGTAACCCAAACCCTAATTACTCATAGAAGCGTGTAGCAGAAGCCATCACCCAGGTCACCCAAATGTCAATGGTGTATTAGATTTTATGCACGCCAGGGCCCAGTGCGTGTAGGTAATTGGTGAATACGGTGACCCGGGTGAACTGCGCGCTCTATCAACACTGCAAACGCTAGAATTACAGTCTTTAGCCCGACGCGTTTTGTGCTTCCAAGCACTTCCTCATGGGCTGTAAACATCAGTACAAGGTTAGGCAATGTCCATTTTCCAGCACCTATATATCCTCTACATCATGCCTTAGTGGGCGTGGCCACCCGCGTGGCCTGTTGGTTATTTGTAGTGCTCTCTTTATTCTCCAGTGAGTCGCCATGCCATACTTTTAGTAAAAGTCTCAATGAATATCCCAAGTGGGTTGCGGTGTAACGTCCAGCCACCTCACATGCACCTTCATACCTCCATAAACGGCTTCCTGTCCCCGGCAATCACGCCGACTGGCGTCACAGTGGGGCTGCTCGGACGCAGCGGGGCTCCTTAGGCACACGCCGCTCTTTTAAACCTCCATTAAATAATTGGTGCTAAACTTACCTGTGTGGGCCCTTCCTTTGTGGGCAACCTTTCGTGTGGATAAGCAGCGGGTGACCAGTAGAACTCCAGCCACTTGATGGAGCGGTGCCTTATAAATATGTGTGTGTGTGTGTGTGTGTGTATATATATATATATATATATATATGTATATATATATATATATATATATATATATACATATACATATACACACCTCTAGATATCAATATTTTTTTAATTTCTCAGCAACTACTGAACGGATTTAAACCATTTTCAAAAAGGTCCCTTTCTGAACCTTTTTGGCAAATTTGGTGTAATTCCGTTCAGCAGTTCAGGCTGTGGCCTTGGCTAAAGGTTCCAATGGGAAACTGATTTTTTGACTCCTGTTTTTTTGAATTTCTCAAAAACTACTGAACAGTTTTACATCATTTAAAAAAAAGGTCGCCTTCTGAACCAAGCGCTACCTTTTTGCAACATTTTAAGTAATTCCGTTCAGCAGTTCGGCCAGTAACCTTGGCAAAAGTTTCCTATGGAAATTAACATAGAGAAAACACTTTTTGGGACCCCCTTATTTCTCAGCACCTGCTTGACGAATGACCCCCAAAGTTTCTGTATAGGAGCTGACCTGTATAGACTTTTTTGGGGGAGAATTTCATGAAGATTCATCAAACAACGCCAAAGTTATCAGCAAATTAAAAAATGTGTTTTCTATGGAAACTAGGTTCTAACTATAACTACCTACTGGCGACCGCCAGTAGGTAATATATATAAATCACTATTATTCATCCAAGTACGACGCTCACTCATGGCAGATGCAGATGAGTAGAATTTACTTCAAAATCTTCAACTCCTGATGTGTTTCGGCCTCGTGAGGCAGTGACGGGTCAGGAGTTTGTGATTTGGAATTAAATTCTACTCATCTGCAACTGCCATGAGTGAGCGCCGTACTTGGATGAATAATGGAATACTTATATGGCAAGCTCCTCCAGCACAACACTACACCGTCTCTTTGTTTCTAGAGGAACATCAGCTACTCCTTGTATGGCAAGCGGGCTTCAGAGCCCACCACAGCACAGATCTTGTGATGCTCTCGGTGCTGTATGAGCTGAGAATTGCAGCCGATAGGAAGCAGTCTTCTGCGCTGATCCTTCTGCATCTCACAGCCACGTTTGACAAGGTGAACCACGCACAGCTGCTGATTCGTATCCAGGGGCTGGGAATCTCTGGGACTGTGTATCAATGGATTGCATTCTTTTTGAAGGATCGGACACAAAAGGTCTAGTTGAGGGCTGTGTATCTAGAGAAGGTGCTTTGCCCTGTGGGGGTCCACAGGGTTTTCGCGTTGTCCCCGCTGCTCTGTAATTTTCATCTTCAGCCACTTGTGGCGGCACTTGCACAATAGAATTGTAAAGTGTTTAACTACGTGGATGACACTCAACTAATCCTTCGGATCGATGACTCTCCGCAGGCACAGTCTAATGAACAGAACACTCTCAGGTTTACAATGAATTGGATGACTGCCAATTCACTTAAAGTAAATCTTGATAAGACTGAGGTATTGGCAATTGCCTCAGGGGGTAAAACCAGGCCTAATTCCTTCTGGCCACAAGAGTTCGGCGCTACACCAATAACAGTGCCAGTTGTGAAGAGTTTAGGCATTAAGTTGGACACTAAGCTCACGCTGAACAATGAGGTGACTACTGTGGTAGGAAGCTGTGTGGGCCTCATGAAGCAACTTTGGAAACTGGTACCCCTCCCCTTTTGACATTCTCTACTATGTGCATCTTAGATACAGCACTCATTGTGTCGCAATTGGACTACGGAAATGCACTAAATATGGGATTTCCAGAAAAACTGTCCAGGAAACTTCAAGTGGTCATGAACGATGCAGCAAGATTGATCTTCAAGCTCCCTAGAAGATCACGTCACGCCATCACTGCAACAATTACATCGGCTTCCAATCAAGAAGAGGGACAGGTTTAAGGGTCTGCTTTGCACATAAGGCCCTGCATGGGATGGCACCAGTCTACATTAAGAACAGCTTGGAGAGATACATGCCATGACGATGCCTCCGATCATCCAAGGTAAGCCTGTTGTCCTGGCCACGGCTTGACAAAGTCACCATGGGGGCCGAATTTTTTCTGTTAAGATTCCCCAGTTATGGAGCAAGCTGTCAGAGAGTCTGCGTAGGGCAGCCACTTAACCTCCCTTCAGGAAAAAGCTAAAGACTTTTCTATATACATAGGTGGTTGGATAAGTTAAGTTCTGACCGAGCAAGCTCTGGGTGGGGTACTCCTAGGTTTCTTGTCTCACTGGCCCTCACATGCGCTAAGAGGCGAGATTATGCCCTATACAAATGGCAGTTAACAATAACAACCCCAGTTGGAATGAGGGTGCAACAGGAGCCCAGGGAAAGAGAGTGGGTGTGAGAGTTTGTTTGTTTTGTGGGGAATTATATGTAATACACTCGCACAACTGTCTTGAGTCCAGTGAGTCTCGTAAGTAAAACCTTTAGCTCAGCCCTGGATTGCTGTGACTTTGAGCAGCAAGGCTTAAGCAAAAGGACTAGTGTAAAGCATTTAGAAGCACCAAAAAATGAAATATAGTTACACACAGTACAAAACAAAATTTGACACCAAATTATAAAAATAGGTAATTTTCTGATTAATTTTTAAGCACCAAGATGAGAAAAATCCACTGCAAGGTTCGGGAGACATAGATTTTTAAGTATAATGTGAATCTCAACAGTTTGGTCCAAAGTGCAAACAAGCATTGGTAACTGTAAATTTTAGAAACTTTTAAAAAGTTTGAAATGGTTGTGTTTGGCTACTTCTGCCAAAGTGGAGCATCCAAATCAGACAGGGAGAAGGTCAGGAGGGTCACTAAGGAGTATTTGTACAGCTATCTGATCACCAAAGCTGTCTCAATTCCAGTTTCACACTTTACATTAAGACAACATAGACTTCAATGGAGTAGTCCTATTGCTAGGCATGTCGGTTGCTGAAAGATGCTCTAAGGGCTTTGCGGTCAAAGGAGGTGTCCTTGTGGTTATTACTCAGTCCACGGGTAAGGTGGTGCGACTTTGGCCACAGGGGCCGTGTCCCTTCTAGTAGAATGCCAGCTGCACTGGGCTGCCAATTTCCATTTACAGCAGGTCCAGCGGTATTCTTTGGTGAAGACTGCTGACCCTCTTTGGTAACTAATCTGGACTCAGACGATACTCCCAGGTCGAGCAGACTCGGGCGCAACTTTTTGCCATCAAGAATCGGTCTCCTGGCATGCCAAGCGGCGATCAGCTGATATTCGCAGAAAGCGGCTACTGACTTGCCAGAATAGGCTTCTTCACCTATGATGGCCTTGGTGCTGGTTCCAGGAGGTCAGCCAACTGACCCTTGGAGTCACTGCTCTGGTCTGATGTCAGTGTAATGCACTGCTTATGACCTCACATATGATATCATCCAATGACTGAGTGTTTTGTGTGCTAAACATATATACTAAGGTACCTCAAAATTGAAATTAGTGCACATTGTGTATTACTAATGAGTGATTCCTTTTTAGGTTTCGCCTAGCGGAAGCTGCGCTCTGCGCAGCTTTTCCGCGCAGGCGAAATCCTGTTGAGAACCGTAGGGTGCTTTGGTTCGGCCCTCGTCGTTGATTGGCTGGCTCCGTAAACGGAGCCTTGCCATTGGACGAGGGGCCTGTCCGTCAATGCCGGACCAGACACGGGGGCGTTCCCGACATTCTTTGGCTTTTGCCGACGTCACGGGACGCCGGGAACGCCCCCGTGTCTGGTCCGGCATTGCCGGCACCTCCCTTGCTCCCCCTCCCGCTTGTTTCCTCCCTGGACGCTCCTCCACAGCGTGTTGTGCCCCGCGCTCGGGGCTTCTTGTTTTTCCCGCGCTCCCCAGGGTCGCTCCTCGCCCCACCGTGGGGCTGTTTAATTTTCTTTCTTTTGTCCCCTCTGCAGGTTTCCGGTCTCGTAACTACAAGCAACTGGTGCCTGCAATGCGGGAATGGCGGAGGAGCTTGATCCTGGGAAAGAGCGGAATGTCGCCTGTTTGCGATGGTGAAAATTGCCCGAAGCAGAGGGCGAGTCAACTTTCAGGTCTGTGGTCCGAGGGGAAGCATAAGCGTCGTCATTGGAGGAGCCTTTCTCGAAGATGCAGGAGCATTTTAAAGTTAAGTTGCTTCGAGCGGTAAAACTGTATAGCACACTATAATGGAAGACTGCCATGCGTATAGAGGTTGCGAGGGCCCGAGGGGTTATATCCATGGCGCACATTTGTTTTCTTGGGCACAAACCGGGAGCAGTGTTACAATACTAGTGCTTGTGTCGTGCATAGAAGGCGCCGCTAAAGCTTCCCGTGTGTATGTTTTACTACTAATATGGTTGGGATTAACAGCGGCCCGCTGTGGTTAATTACTCCTAAGATTACACAAGGTTTACTCTCTTTGCTTAGCCGTGTGCTTTCATGCTGATCGAGCGTCATTTAAACCCCTCGAATTACTGCCCGTGTTTTTTAAGGCGCTCTTGCGGGGTTTGAACCGCGTGTGTAAGGTCTGAAAATGTGGAGGGGAGGGAAGCCAGTGGAGTGTTCAGCGGTACGAGTTGCCGACTCTTGAGCTTGGTGACCAGTGTTCGAGCTGCGGCTTCCACTCACTTAATCTAATTTAAGCTGCCATGCGGTTTCTTGTGAGGTCAGTGCAGCAATATAAAAATGTACTGTAAAATGCACATTATTTAGTTACCTTAGCGGTGATGTTTTTCACTGCTGGTGTCGCCCTTGGGGGTCAGGGGAGAACGTCATTATAGCCCCACGAGGAGCTTACCAATTTGGCCTGTATAGCGGTATGGGCAGGGATTCTCCAGGTCATGAACTGAATGCGTTCCCTCGACCATGTGGTTAATGCGGGCATCCAGTCACCACATCCTGTTGCTGCCACACGAATATCGGCGCTTGCCTATGAGTACGTGTATAAATGCTCCAGTGTGTGGCTGAGTCCCAGGAGCTGGCCAGGTTAGAGATTTTCCAGTAATGGCGCGTGTGCATCGGTAAAAATACGGAAAGCAACGTTTTTTCCGTTTTTGGTGATTGTGTGCTTTATATATATAAAGCCGTTTTTTAAAGGAGGTTTGTCACAGCAAAGAAATCACCGCCAGCAGGCAATGCTTTCAGACAGGAATGCTCTTACAAAGTGGCTTTGCCAATGTCAAACAAGATATTTGAAAATAGGGGGGAGTACATCCTGTGCTTGCCGTGTGAAATTGTGTTCATTTTACATGCGTTGTTTTGATTATCTGGCCTGCTATTGTTCGCCAAGAAGTTCGTTAGTCATCTAAAATGTCAGATTTATTTATTTTGTTTTTACTTTGCTTAGACAGTCTGTTCTTACTAAATGTTGTTGGCTCTATTCCTGCAACAGTTCTCTCGTGTAACGTAACGGGTCCGATTGTGTAGCGCTCTGACACCTTCGGGTAAAGTGGGGAACTGTGTTTTCACATGTGTGAATTCGGTACACATGCTCACATTTGGTGTAAACAGAAACTAGATGGACATGCGTAGAGGACACACACGCACTGTGACAGTCCAGAGTTGGGAATGGTACACGGTAATGGTTGTAGTTTACCTTTATGGACTAATCCCCTGTAGGCTCCACGCCCCAGCCAGGAGTTTCAGTGCAAAGCAATGAGCGAGGCCACATAGGGCCCAGCTCGTTCATATCTCACTGCCAGAATCCACTCAGGGGACAGGACCCAGCTTTCCTCTCCACCACTGTCTCGGTGCTTTGGCAGTGTTTGTCTGCAGTCCTCATTAAGCGCTTCTTGACGAGATACAAACATAAGGTTTCCCAATTATGCTTTGTGCAGAATTACACACGATACCTTTCCTACAACTGGATAGCGCTCACTGACGCGGCTGACACACATCTAAATGATCCTGTCATATTTCCGTTCGGCAGGCTGTAAAATGCAGTCTGATCACCCATTTTGTGACATGTTGTAAGTGTTCACTGTTTGTGTATCTGATTGGCATTGAGTGCGAGCTGTGCGTGGGGGAGCGCTATGAGAGCTCAGGTATATTTAGAGATATTCAGCGCAGCCGGCTGGAAGTTAATGTTGTGTACCGATGCAGGCGGGGTCTCAGGTTTTGCCTGCACATGCACAGTACCTTTGTAGCATGACCAATGGTAAGTTTCTATCCATGTAGCGCTGCTGTTTCTTTGTGAAGCACTTTTACAGATGCAGGTTAAGTTGGCAATATATAAAAGCACTTAAAAACAAAGGACATGATGTTCCACGAGAGTCTGGGAGGGGAATTTTTCTATGCTACCATCTAGTTTAGCATGTTAGTAATATCGGGGATGATCTTGCTTATTGCATTTCGAGATCAATCCAAATCCATGTTTCGAAATAGAGACATGTGTACAGTTTTTAAGAAAACGATATACGTTGTTAAAATTACGTAAGCTAAACACCCGGGCTTAGCATAGTGTGCGGCCCTAATTGTGTTTGGCGGTTTCTGCCATTGCATCCAGTTATGTGATACAAGTAAACTGCAGAACTACAAGGTTTTCGACGGTTGTTAGTTGTATTAAGATGAATAGACAGCAACTAGGGCTTGTATACAATAGTAAAAGATTCCACTTAAAGCCTGGTGACACTACGACAACTATGTCAAAAGAGAAGAGAAATCCCTAGAAAAATGGCTCTCTTCACGTGAGTTCCCTTCCCCTACAAGGCTCGCCTGGCATGACGTCATGCCATAACATCTCCGTTTGTTTTCTTTCTGCATCTACTAGCTGGGACGGGCCCAGAGATCAGGGTGGCTCGTATTTTGATATTTGAATCATGGCTAAAGCTAGTGGCATTGTAAATGACAATGCCATTTATTTATGTTAAAAAATACATAAATAAAAATAATGTCAAGAGCAATGCCAATAGCTCTAACTTTAACAAAGGCGAAACCATTGCATTGTAAATGCTTGTTTAACATAGTCTATGTGAGTCGTCGTGTGTATCCGTGTGGGAGTGGATGTCTGAGTGTTTTTAGAGGTGTGTGAGTGGATGTATGGGTGTATAAGTGGGTGTCAGAGTAGCTGTGTGGGTGACATAGTGGCTGTGTAAGTGGCTGTTTTGGAGAGTGAGTGGCTGTATGGGTGGGTGAGTGAGTGGGTGTGTCAGTGACTATGGGTAAGTGAGTGTCTGAATGGCTGTATGAGTGGGTGACGGGGTGTGTAAGTGGATGTATGAGTGAGTGTTTGGTTAAGTGAGTTGGTGTTTGAGTGACTGTATGGAAGAGTGCGTGTCTGAGGGACTGGCTGTATCGGGAGTGAGCGGCTGTGTGAGTGGTTGTATGGATGTATGAATGGGTATGTAATTGGGTGTATGAATGAATGTGCGAGCTGTATGGGTAAGTGAGTGGCTCTGTTGACAGGCTGCATGGGTGAGTGAGTGGCTGTATAGGTTAATAACTGGGTGTATCAGTAGCTGTATGGCTGAGTGTGTGGCTGTGTGAGCGGCTGTATGGGTGAGTGACTGGTTGTACGATCAGAGTCTATGAGTAAGTGGGTGTGTGAGTGTCTCTATGGATAAGTGATTGGTTGTGTATGTACTTGTATGGGTCTGTGAATGGGTATGTGAGTGGTTGTGTGGGTGTGTGAGTGTGGCTGTGTGAGTGGCTGTAAGGGTGAGTGACTGGTTGTACGATCAGAGTCTATGAGTAAGTGGGTGTGTGAGTGTCTCTATGGATAAGTGATTGGTTGTGTATGTACTTGTATGGGTCTGTGAATGGGTATGTGAGTGGTTGTGTGGGTGTGTGAGTGGGCGTGTGAGTGGTTCTGTGGATGATGTCTTCAGTAATATATGAGGTCATAAGCAGTGCATTGCGGGGGGCGTAAATTATAGTTCGCTCAGGTAACTATAACTGCTGAATTTCACTGGTTTTGTACGAGAGAAATCTGAGCCTAACTAGAATGTCTCTGTAACCTTTGCTTTTTTCACTGAACTTCTAAGGTTTTTTACATTCTATTTCCTAACAATAATAGATATGTAACCTTCGTTATTTTCAGTGAATTTCTAAGGTTTTTAAAAATTCTATTTTGTAACTACAATGTCCCTGTAACCTTTGTTTTTTTCAGTAAAAAAAAAGATATATATAGGTATGTGTAACTATATATATATATATATATATATATATATATATATATATATATACACATACACACACACACATTTAAATTTAGAATTAATTTTAATTCCCATGCAATGTGATTGGCTTAACTCTGCCTGTGATGATTTGTATATGAGTGTATGCCTGTACCAGTGGGTAGCCTTGTGTGGCGTTAGACTTACTCCAAGATTCGGCTGGAGTACATTTCAGGCTGTTTTTACACTATTGGGGCTGTAGTAACTTTAGAAGTCAAATCTGTGGATTGCAATGGTCTTAGAGTTTGTGAGTGTATGCCTTGTATCAGCATGTCAATTAAACTTCCCTCTAGCTCCCCATTTTTTAGCAATTGTCTCCCATCATCCTACCACTCCTCCTTGCCCCACTATATTTACTACTAAAAAGCATACCCATGTGTGCAAAGACTTCCCTCACTGGGTGGAGATCTCTGCACAGAAAATACAGGAGAAGCAGAGGTGTCCGCCCATATTTTGCGGACTGCATTTTTGAGTAACTAAATAGTACTGCTTTGCGCACGACAAAATGCAGTTTCTGAACCAGGTTCAGTATTTAGTGCTGGTTAATGTCACTACAGGCAGACAATGAAATACTCCAGTGTTTCCCTAACTGTGAGTCAAGCCCACTGGTGGGTCACCAGCTGATTTTTGGTAGGTCGGAAAGCCAAAGCAATAAATAAAGATGCCTTTAAATTCTGCATTTACCTTGTCACATTTGCTCACTTCAAAGGCAGAGGTCAAATGTCAGGCTATGTCTTCTGACAAACTGCTGCTTATTAGTTTAGCATGGTGACTGGTATTTAAAAACTCGTCTTACTTTTCAGTCAGTGAAAGAAAAGGAAAGTGAATTATGTGACTATCTTGCTGGGGTATAGGGAGAATGAAAGGAAAGGCGCAAGTATGTCATTTTTTGGAACACACAACAAAATGTAATTACCTGTAAAGAACTTCACACATTCAGAAGTAAGGAAAGCAAAAATGAAGCACTTTTTTTTTGTAATTCTGAAGTGTGATGCAACAACGATTTTAATAGGATCATAACCAATCATGGCGCAAAAATGATAGTCATTGAAACCCGATTTGCGCACATTATTATTTGTGTGCAACATAATTTTAACAGTAAAACTAGAGTTTGTGCAAATTTAGTGGGCATTTCAATGGAAAATGTGCCTTCTGTAAATGACAGTGCACTGCCACACGCTGCTTGCGTTACATTAAACTATATCACCCGCCTCATGTTCGTAAAGCTAGGTGGGGTCGCAAACATTTGTTGTTCTAAAAATTGGGCCCTGGTTCTATAACGTCTGGAAGCACTGAACTACAGTAAAGTCAGTGGTTTGAGTGTAATCAGAAGTATTGTAGCTCTATTTCAGCCATTAAAAAAGAACGGTAAACATTTGAAACGTTGCAATATATTCATTTTTGGGGCTTTATTGAAACGTTTGGAATGTTTTTGCCACTTATTTACCCAAAAGCAGGAGGACTTAAAACACAGACTTATGATAATAGATCTGTGTTTTACTTATGACAGGGAAGAGCACTGTGCTATTAAAATGTTCTCAAACAGAATAGATTTTTTTATAATAAGTAGGTGGTGATATTTTAAGCTTCGGGAACACAAATGCTGTTCCAATTCAGAAATGCCATTATGTTGCCCACACGAGCTGCAGGTTGCTGAGGAACCGTGTCTGGCGGACTTTGTCTATGTCTATTGTGATCTAACATGGCGGCTTCCAAATGGCTCACCTAGGCTGGGCGCCCAATTGGGTCTTCGCGGACGCGTCACATCAAGGCGGTAAGACCAGGTCGCCATCAGCATCCCTCCCCTTTTACAAAACCTGCCCACTACCAACACTCTATGAGTTGCTTCCATCTGAGCGGCTTCAAGAGCTAATTGCATTTCAAGGATCATCGGAATTTTGCTGTAGCAATTTCAGGATTTCATTAGCCTGATTTGTAGTCTAAATATAAAAATCTGCAGCAAAATGCAATTCGGAGAGTGTCATTTTAAACAGCAAGAGATTAACTCATGGAAAAAGAAATCCTGTGGAGATTATGTAAATGTAAGGAGATTGTTTTATACAATAACAGGCAGAGACACTAATTTATGGAGACGCGAGCACCTTCTGTTCCCAGTCTACTGAACTGTGTACCTGGGAAAGGATCAACAGTCCAGTATTCCACAAAAAGATCTAGGCTTCCTCTTTGTGGATGTGAACATATCTACGCACATACACAAATATCATTCAAATGAAAATGAAAAGGTCAGTCTAAAGACACCCTAGAACATGAGTATATGTTTTGTGCCACACTTCTACAAGTTGAGAAATAATTAAACTATGCAGACTCCGTTTGCACTCAAGTCATCCTGTTTCTGATGGATACTTCTAACCACAGATTTCTCACCTTTAGAACATCCCCAAGTGCCAGACTGGATCCGGAAAATGTATCCACACAGACCTTGTGCCGGTATACGGCGTCATCAAGCTCTGTATTAATTTCGTTCTGTCCCATAAGTGATGGTCGGAGCACCACCCTAGTTCACTGAAATCATGTCCTTTCTTTCTGCACCATCGTAGCCCAATCAAGAGGTATCGCACAGCTTTTTCTCATCAGCTGTGAAATTCAGTGTGCGAGGAAACATGTTCCCCCCTAAAAATACAGGTTTTACATGTCCTTCCTAATCTTTGGAGAGACTATCGCAAGCAGATGACGAGGAAAGATCCCCACAAGATGTCTCTCTGGTGTTTGAGTTCGGACCATGATTCTCAGCCCTGCGAGGAGCGAGCCCTTAAAAATCTGATCATGAAGCCAAGCTGAACGTCGTCAAACACCAAAGGAAGTAGCATAAGCCCTGTTCCCACTCTCGGGCCATTCATGCAACATGTCTTTGTTGCGTTCCAAATTTTCAAGTAAGAAGAAGCACAAGAAGGACATAGCAGGACTTGTCCCAGTCTCGCCACTCAATGTTGAAAAGTTGAGAGAACGTCAAAATGACCCCCGTCACACTCCCAGTCCACCGCCTAGCAACCGATTCTGCAGCTGACGCGTCTTAATTGCCAAGGCTGTCCGCAAAGTAGCATCCGATTGAGACTTTCACAGTACCCATGTTGTGAATGTCTAGCAACCTGCTGGCTCCTGCTGGCATGCCTTCTGGCCCCATGGATCCACAGACGTCTTCAGTAGGGCTACTCTTGAACCCATTTCGGGTTCAGCTATGACTTGACACCTGTTGCCAAGATCCATGCAGGTCTTGTCATGTTGATGCTGGCCCCAATGCCGCCAGAGGACACCGCCATTCCTACTGTTCTGTCAGATTCCCAACTAAATTTGTCTCAACCGAGGTTGCATCCTGGTATACTTCCAGTTTGCCAGACCCCAGTACTCGTACCTTTACCTAAAAGCCACCTCCAGTGCACCAGCAACTTTTTCGATCGGACTCTGACCAAAGTCAACCAGCTTTTGATGACATTGGGGATGAATTACCTCCAGAATATGATGACAACAATTTCTATTTGGACCAACAAGAGGCCAGTGGATTAGACACTTCACGTGGCACAGGGTGGGTTCTCCCCCATGACATTCAACAGCCTCATTTGCTTTTGTTATCAGAGGAGCAGCTGAAGAGCTGGACTTACAGCTGCCTTCTAGTGAGGTGAAAACTAACATTCTTATTGAAGTTTTGTAGCCTGGGCAGGCTTCGTCGAGCCCTTGCTGTCATTCAATGAAGTCCTGACTGACATTCTCATGAGTACCTGGACTCAGCGTTGCTTTTGTCCACCCATGAATACACAGGTCGTGTAAAGCCACAGACCTGCTCAGGGTGACTCTGCGTTTCTAACGCAGCACTGTACTACTGAAAGCCTCATAGCGCAGGCATAAACAAGCAGGATGAATCCTAACTAATTCCCTATGATCCCCCACAGTGAGAGTGTTAGAAGAAAATGTAGGCATTTGGGAAATGGAGGTTCTCCTCAGCTAGCTTTATCCTTCAGTCAGTCAAAGCCAGCTGATTGCTGGGTAGCTACGCTAATGCATTATGGGTCACAGTAGGTACTCATACGCATTTTGGAACACGGTTGCCAAGATCTTGCCAGAGAAATTCTGCGCCAACCTGGAACAAACTATTCAGGATGGGCAGGACATGTGTAAATATGCTATAGGATCAGGACTGGACACTACTGAGTTCTTAGGCTGGGCAGTCGGGACTAGAGTGGTGATCCAGCACCATGCATGGATAAGATATATGGGCTTCCAGTGTGGTGTTTAGGCATTATTCATGGATATTCCTTTTGACAGGAAGGTTGATTCTGCACTAGAGCACTTCAAAGAAAGCAGAAGCAGAGCAAGCTTCCTCAATCTATCCACGTATGCAAGGCAGTATCCCCAACAGTTTTGCATCTTTTAAGGCCACACCATGGGTTTTGCATACAGGCAACATCAAGACTCATCACCCCAGTAATAAGCATCCTAGTCCTTTCGGGGTCAGGGATCTACTAGACAAAACTCAAGCCCACTGTGACAGTGAACTTACCAGTCTACCCACGCCTCTCGCAAGCTGGTGGCCAGAGGCCCTTGGAAAAGCACCCATCCCGACGGACCACGCACGGAACCTGGGCGTCATCCTGGACTCCTCACTCTCGATGAAAAGACAAGTCAACGCCGTCTCATCATCCTGCTTCAACATTCTCCGCATGCTCAAAAAGACATTTCGCTGGATCCCCACCGAAACTAGAAAAACGGTCACTCACGCACTGGTCACGAGCCGCCTGGACTATGGAAACACCTTATACGCCGGTACCTCCGCAAAACTCCAGAAAAAACTCCAACGCATCCAGAACGCTTCAGCCAGGCTCATTCTAGACATCCCGCGTAAAGAACACATCTCTGGTCACCTGAAAAACCTCCACTGGCTCCCCGTAAATAAGAGGATTACTTTCCGCCTCTTAACCCACGCACACAAAGCACTTTACGAACTTGGACCCGAATGCCTCAACACACGACTGTCCTTCTACACCCCCTCCCGTCAGCTACGATCCTCCAACCAAGCCCTTGCCACTGTACCTTGCATCAACAAAGCCACCATGGGAGGTAGATCCTTCTCCTACCTGGCAGCTAAAACCTGGAACTCTCTTCCCACTCACCTACGTCTTACGCAGAACCACATAACATTCAGAAAACAACTTAAAACTTGGATATTCGACAAGTAACTCCCCCCCTCCCCCCCCCCCTCCTCAAGCGCCTTGAGACCCTCTGGGTATGTAGCGCGCTATATAAATCCTGACTTGACTTAGTTGCTCTTAGTGGCACACGACCAAACTGTGGATGACAGAGTTAGTAATTTTTTCCATGATTGGCAGATTAAGGTCAACAGGGCTATGCCTTGCCATTCCTTTCTTACCCGCTGCATCTTCCAGCCAGACAAGTGTGGCTTTCAGAGAAGCATTTCTCCATTTTGCTGCAGGAAGTACAGGCTCTTTTGAGGAAAGGGATGGGAGCCATAAAGAGAGTTTCAGTCTTAAAAATAGGAAATTAATGTTAATCCTGCTATTTCCTAGTGCAGAAAAAAGGCAGAGACCTTACTCTTATTTTAGATATCCAACCATTCAATTCTGTCTTGCAGAAGGACAAATTAAAGATGCTCGTGCTATCCGAGGTTCTATCTCCCCTGGATAAAGGAGAGTCTATGGAAGCTTTGGACCTGCAAGATATCTGTTTCCAGGTTCCAGTCCTCCAGGTCCAAAAGCGCTACTTGTGGCTCAAGATATATCAAGAGCATTTCCAGTTTTCTGTGCTCCCCTTTGGCTACACCAGTGGCCCTCGAGTGTATACATAGCATTAGGCATACCAGTCTTTACCTACTTCAACGACATGCTGTTGACCCTGACAGTTTGTGGTGGACTACCTCCAGACGACGGCAAAACTCCTGACATGGTTGGGGTTCATTCTCAACATGCAGAAGTCACACCCGACTCCTTCACAGAGGCTCGCTTACATAGGAGCCATCCTAGATATGGCGCATTATCAGACCTTCTTCCAGATCAACAAGTACAGGACACTAAGGCTATGATCCTGATGTTTAAGCCTCAGTCCTGGGTCTCAGTGAGGGTGACTCTGGTGCTTCTTGGCCTGCTGGCTTCCTCTATCCTACTCGGCAACCATTACAGATGACCAATGTGGGCTCTAAGGCGGGAGCATTAGTCTCAGTGGGCCCAGCGCCAAGGGAACCTGTCGGAATCCATCCAGGTTTCGGAGGAGACTGCAAAAAATCTGCAATGGTGGCTGCACGGCTGCAACTGGACCCGGAGCGGATCCCGGTCTTTAACCTAGCTAGGGCAGATAGTGGTGTAATGTATCACTACTGGGCTAGGGAGGTCTTACAAGAGAGGTGGAGATCAGAGGACTCTCCACATACCCTGTTGGAGTTACAGGCCATTCGCTTAGCATTGTAAGCCTTCCTGTCAACCATCAAAGAGAAGTTGGTTCAGGTTCTGAAGGACATCACCACCACAGATATGTGGTATTGAAACAAGCAGGGTGGGAGGGGTCTTGGGCCCTGTGCCAGAAGGCCCTGCACTTCTGGGACAGCATGAATTGTCAGAGCATTTATCTGGTCATGTACCAGCTGGCGAGATCATTAAATGTCAGTGCAGATGAACTGAGCCCTGGCCGGCAGAACCTTTACGTCCAAGCCTGGTGGCATCAGTTGACCACATTCAATTTCCCTCCATAAATAGTGGATGCCAACTTTCCAGCCAGGTGTGCTTCTATAAAGTCTGTTTACACCAGGTGCTAGAAGAAGTTTATGGCTTGGTGTTGTACTCATAATACGGACCCGTTGTAGGCCAAACTGGTGGATGCGTTGTTATTTGTTTTGTCTTTTGCACAGCAAGGACTTGAAGTGAGCATTATTAAAAGTTATTTGTGGGCCCTTTCAGCCTTTTTGAGTAGGCTAGAGCAACTGTCCTTGTTGTTGTTGTGATGCAATTTCTTAAAGGCTCAACTCCTATGTTGCATATTCTCCATACAGAAAGTCAAAGTTTCTTCATTCGCTAGCTACCCAGATGAAGCCAAATCTCTAGGTCTGATCACCAACAAAACTAATGTTTGGATTTTGGTAAGCCAGAGATTTGGTATTCTTGTTGCCAGCCTCGCTCTATTGTCACGTTTCCAACTCCAGTGTTGTCTGCTCACAATCTGGGAATCATTTTTGAACCACCTCTTTCCTTTAGGGCCTACATTTCCAAACTCATGCCTATCTGCTTTTACATCTTTAAATTAAAAAATATCATTCCATTTCTTCCTCCATGCTAACAGTTACTAATTTTGAGCAGACTGGATTACTGTAATTCCTTGTGTGGCGACTTATCTCATTCTTCTATCCATAAATTGAAACTTGTTAAAACCAGGGCCGCTCCCCTGACTGGATCCACTAAATTCTCCAGGGCATTGCCCCTTCTATATTCTTTGCAAGGGTTTCCAAATATTAGATATTGTACTTTTAAGATCCTATATGATGGTACTGCTTTAGTATGTATTGTAATGGTGAGGAATCTGCGGTTAGAAGTATTAATCAAATGAACAAATTACTTACCTTTGGTAAAACTCTTTCTCGTGGATACTTTATCTAACTGCGGATTCCTCACTGCCGTCCCAACTCCCTGTTCTATGGAATGCCTTCTTTTCCATCTATAAAGGTACCAAATTTGAGATCTGAACACCAGCACAGATAATTGTTTTTGGGCTCTGCCTCCGAGAGCGTGGGCAGTGTCAAAAAAGACACTGATGTCAGTGCACTAGAGTGTTTCTAAAATGTGTCTCCAACTGTCACTTTCGGAGCAGATCAAGGCCAACACAGAGCCATACAATGTTCCCTACCAGTGCGCAGGGGCTATGCTAAAAAACCTTCCCCATCCAGTCTAGCACTTGAGGATATTCTAAAGTTAAGAAATCCGCAGTTAGGTAGGGTATCCACCAGAAACAGTGTTGCCGAAGGTCAGTAAATTGTTCTCCTCACACTTTGCGAACAGCAGTGGAAGATTTTGAGTCCAGCAGCCTCTAATGAGGTGCTATGAAACGCAAGCCCTGGTAGGGTTTAGGTAGCACATGGGCCCTTATGTTTCAAACATTCTCAAACCAAAACCGCAAATCCCTTTATAGGAATACAAAGATTTCCCGGACCAAAATATCATTCCTGTGGATTGTATTCTTCCTTCACAACCGAACATTTCCTTAACTTAATGTTGCACTATGAAACCCAAAACGCCTTTAGTGTGGAACCTTGTCATGAAATGTTCGTCACCTTGTATCTTCTCTCATTAAACCACCAATGTTGACCGTCCTTCTGCTTTTAGATAAGCTTCTTGGGACATCCACTCGTTCACCCCCTCCCCAGCAAGTTATCTGTTAGAGAGGGTTCCTTCAGTATCAACTCATAGTCCATGCCTTCTTCCCTCTCACAAGCACCAAGCAACAATCCACACTCTAAGCATGAGTTTATGATGTGTATGTCCATGCAGACACCATACTGGATCCCATATCATTGCAACCTCATCCAAGCACCAGACAATAATATATATCATCTCCGCCTTAGGAGGAAACCCATTGACCCCGATGTGATCCTGCCGCAGGCACTAGGCCCAGCCACAAAAGTGGGGTTGCGTTCTTTCTCAGGACAAGTAGGGGAACGATAGGTGGTAAGAATTTTGGTGGTCACCTGCGATTCTGTAACTTTAGATCACAGACATGCAAGGAAAATGTGTGATTTTTCGTAATGAAAAGAGTTTACAGGGCATTGTGGGTGCAAAAGCGCCAGATCGGTGCAAGGTACACCAATCTGGACAACCTCAGGTATTTAGTTTAAAAAATGTCTGGTTTGAAAGGTTTCCATTGGTGGATGCTGAACCCGACCCCATATACCACAGCTATCCCCATTGCCAAATTAGGTAATTTTTTGGCAGGAAATTTTGATGTCTCCACATTACCATTTGGGTCCTTTCCTGTTGCTGGCACCAGGCACATTCATACAAGTGAGGTACCAGTTTTTATCGGGGGACATGGAGGAATGCTGGGTGGTAGGAAATGTGTGGCTCCCAGCAGATTCAGAATTTACTGTCACTGAAATGTGAAAAAAATGTGTGTTTTTAGGCACAGCTTGAGGTTTGCAAAGGCTTCTGGATAAAGCACATGCCTTATTAGAACCACTCAAATCACACTACCATGGACACCCCTTGGTGTCTCGTTTTCAGAAATGTCTTAGTATTGTAGGTTTTCTTGGGAAGCGACTGAGTTACGGCTCTAAATCTGCAGCTTCCCACGCTGTAAAAAAGCATGGATTAAGCTGGGTAAAATATGATGTCTCCAGGGAGCATTTTGAGGGCAGATTGTGTTGCAGACTGTAGGCAAAGCCACACAAGTAAGCTACCATTTTCTATTGGGAGTTGAATGGAACAACAGAATAGTAAAACATTTGCTATTGAAATGTAAGCCAGTGTGCAAGAAAGAAGCATTTTACAAAACGACCTCTGAATGACATGCAAGCATGGGTTTCCATAATTTCAGAGATGTGCGAATACCCACTGCTACTAGACACAGTATTGTGTACATCTCACAAATTCCTCAGGTTCCTTCATACCCATTTTTCACACTTTATATTTTACCTATTTGAATGCTCTTTACTTGGTATACATTGAAAAACCATTGTGAGGTGCATCTCAGCTGGCTCTGAATAGCTAAGGTTAATGAATAAACCCCATACCCTATGTATCCAAGCCACCAGAAGTGTCTGGCGAATTTAACAGTATATATCATTTGTAAATTGGCCATTGGGCCAAGTTTTTACAGATGAAAATGTTGTCAAAAATGACCGTTTTTCCCGACTCATTGTCAATTTTATTTCAGTGGTTCGTGTTTTCAGGTAGACCTTGAGGGATCTCCGCAATGAGTTGCTGGGCAGATCAAGATTTATTGGAAAGTGCAATAAGCTATTTCATGGACAAAATTATGACAATTTCAGATGTGGCTCGCATGTCACAGACAGAAGTGAAAAGTTTCAGGTTTCATCTGCCTGTGCCACGTAAGAAGTGCTCTATTAGCATTCATGAGAACACCTATTGTATGGATGGCTTGCCTAAAGTATAGGGTTGCCACCTGGCCGGTTCTCCACCGTCACCACCGGTATATTGATGTGAAGGCTGGTACAAAAAAAGCAATATTTCCTAAAGCCAGTATTTTTAGTCCTTATTTGTACATGCTTCAAACAGCAAATATAACTAGAAAGCACCTTTAAGTGTGTTCTAGAGCTGCGTTAACGGTCTCTGACTAATAATTAAAGTAAACAAAGGCAGAAAAATCACGTTACAAATTAATACATGCAATTTTGTTTAAGTCCTGATTAGTATCATGTCTGGGTCTTTGCAGATTCTCAAAACAACTACAAACTTCCAGGATTTTTTTTCTTGGAAAGATGCTAACCCTACTTGTACACAGAGAAACGCCAGTGTCAGCTCCTCCACTAGGGCGGAGGAACGTCATCCCTCGCCAGCTGACTCAAAACAGCAGGGAAGGAATATTACAACGATAATAAACACGTTTTATTATTGTATTATTTTTCTTTTTCCGGCTGAGTCTTTTGGGGGATGACAGTCACTAGTGGGGGAGTGATATGTACTGCTTGCTATCAGTGCCCATGTGAGTTTGGCTGGCCGTCTCAGAACAGCCAAACCAACATGCGCACTGAAGGTGTCTCCAGCCCGAGCTGCGTCGCTGGGTTGGAGACAGCAGGCATAGGCTTCCACTCTTACTGGGAGTGCAAATTCATGGCGCTCAGGCCAATCCTGATGCTGCTTTCATGCTTGAGAGCAGCATCAGGATTGGCCACAGGGGAGTCCGGAGCCTGGGTCTGCAGTGGACTGGAGCAGAAGAGTGCAATTCAGATGGCTGCAGGTACTTTTGTATTTTATATGTTGTCTTTCACCCCCCTGCCCCCGTCCCCCACCACTCTTTCGCAGTAGCGACTGGTGTCGTTGAACATACCTTAATCTCCTCATGTCATTTCTCTTAAAAATAGAACTTACGGTCCATTTAAAAGCAAAGCTGTAAGAAATATTGAGAAATAGCTGATATTCAGCAGTGTCCCTGGTCAAAACTACAGTGAGAAGTACGACCAAGCCACAGCCACCCATGGATAACCTTTCTTCTATCATTACCGAAAGACCAGGGTCCTACTTCCGGCTCCATCGGATCTACGTCACAGAAGTATTCGTACGCAAGCCTGCGCGTATCATTCTTAAACTGCAACAGGAAAGATGTCAATGATTCCCCAGGAGCCAGCAGACCTTGCTGTACACTGGTGTCGTCTTCATAAGTCTAGATTTAGGGTTCAAGCAGCCGCGCGAGCTCACGCCTCACCCATAAATCCTTCCCTTCATTTGCTAGTACGGGTTTTCCATTGCAGTGTTTTAAAGTTAATAGTCTGTTTTTATTGCCGCCCGCTGCACCAGAAAGGTGTGGACGTTGTTCTTTTCAGGCTTTTAATTGAAAAGTGATGTAAAGTCCCCTTGGGGGGAATGAAATTCACAGCTACTTTGAAAATAACATAATCTACTTCATTAGCTTCCTGCACATCAGATGTCGGTAGGAGTAGGACACAACGACAATACCAGATTCATGGCATTATTCTGAAAATGCTTTGCAATCAAGACACTCTATTCCTAAAGGTTTCAACCTGGGCGGATGGCAATTACCTCTTGATTAGTAGTGTACAAGACGTAAGTCCTCATTACGATGGCGGTCAGGCGGACCACCTACCGCCATCGTATCGGATAGGTGACCGTCCGACAATGTGTCAGTGGTCCCCCCAGCCTATAATGATCAGACCACAGTGCTGGCGATCGGAAAGTGGTTTGACAGTTCAAAACAGGGAGTGCTACTTACCCTTGAGTTGGTCTCCTCTGCCCTTCCCTCTTTGGTCGGGCCAGCTCCCACTTCATGCTGTAGTCCTCCGATATGGCCCTTTTCTTTAAGCATTGTAAACAGTGGGCCACATGACGTCGCTGGTCTGTGTCAATCACTTGGGACCAATGTTCTCTAATTATTTCCTGTCTGTGCGACAGTGAGGACTTTGTCTCACGGAGCCTTGGTTGCAGTGCACAAAGACATGTGCCCCTTTCAGTTTCTCAATGATAATGAATGACCGAGAGGTTTCTTGGAAGGGCCACGGTGAAAAAAAAAAACACATCTTAGAAATTCAGGCATTACACCGGTAAATGTGTTCCTGCATCTAGATATCCACACCAATAGTGCTCTTTGTGAAGCTCCTGTAAAGGACCACTGAATGCAAATCTTTCTTCCCCTTCTATCCCTCCGCTATCCTTCTCACTCCAAAAAACTGATTAATATCCACCACTCAAATTACTTTCATATTTCACCATATTAATTCACCACTAATCCTTTATGGGCTTCCTGAATAGCATTGTCCAGACCCCATCAGGGGTAACAAGAGCTATATAAATACAAACCTTTGTCCTCCTCTATCCTTCTGCTATCATTCCAAATCCAAATAACTGACTAACCTATCCACCACTTAAAATGTCCTGGATGTCGTGCGGACCGCCACAGACCGCCTGTCAGTGGCGATGTCCTCTTAGTACTTATAAAACAGGTTTTCCTACCTAAAAAGAAAGGCTATTTTCAATATCTTGGATAATGCCGATTATTCTCTGATGTACAATGGGACACAGGCAGACAGTGACACAAGTACAGAGTATAACTTAAAAGTACAAGGCAAACTTACCTTTTGTAACTGAGGGAGGAGGCCTTGGGAAGGAAGACCTGGGAGTACAATTAGAGGTGAAGTTCGAGAGCTTGTCTTGGATAAAAGGGGTTGCGTGATGAAAGGAGGCTCACCGTGAGCTAGTGCAGGCCCCATTTATTGGTAGGAATTAAAGATATAGAGTATTTGTATAGCGCCCTCTCATTCTACAATGATTAAAGCGCTGTACAACTTGAGTATGGAGGTTGTGGTACGTACGGACGTGGCATGCAATGTGTCGGTTATTCCGCCGCTGTTCGAAGACTGGTGGTGGTGCCCTCTGTTTCTCAACTCACTGGTACTTCCACTGCATTGGCACCTGTTATATAAATGCCCGCTTGCAAAGCATTATCCTCTTGTAAGAAGGTAAGAGAGGCCCCCGAGAACAGAATCACTTAAAAAGTGTATTATCTACAGAACCAGTGTCCAGGATGGAGGACAGCGGACAGACGGCAACTCAAATCCCATAACCCTTAGCTCCAGGTCAGCACCACAATTATACAATAGATGGCATGCAACACAGAAATATACACATAAAGAGTCTAGCCAAAGGTTAGACACACTTACCACAGAGGCCAGTGTGTGCTAATGGGAGAAAACCCTCAATTCCCGCAATGAAGACTTGCGTCGTGAAACACGTGTTGGCCCAGGATGTTCATTTCAGTTAAAAAAAATAAAACCTTCTTTTAAAGCTTATCTATTACCTACTTATGGATACTTATGTAACCACTCAGGAGACCTCAAACCACACCCTTGCATTCTTATTGCTGCCCTCTGGAGCGCTGTGGAGACGCCTTCCTGTGCCATGTTTCCACATCATTCTCCACGTCTCACTTCACCCTGGCATGGCTATTTCTGACCTCTGGAGAGCTGTGGTGAGTACTTCCCATGCCATATTATCACTGTCTTAAGGTCTCGTTTCACCCTGGCCTGGGTATTGCTGCCCTCTGGAGAGCTGTGATGAGGCCCTCCTGTGCCATGTTTCCACCGTCTTCACGTCCGGCTTCACCCTGGCATGGCTATTGCTGCCCTCTGGAGAGCTGTGGTGAGACCCTCCTGTGCCATGTTTCCACCGTCTTCACGTCCGGCTTCACCCTGGCCTGGGTATTGATGCCCTCTGGAGAGCTGTGGTGAGTCCTTCCTGTGCCATGTTTCCACGGTCTCCATGTCTGGCTTCACCCTAGCATGGCTATTGCTGCCCTCTGGAGAGCTGTGATGAGACCCTCCTGTGCCATGTTTCCTCGGTCTCCATGTCTGGCTTCACCCTGGCATGGCTATTGCTGCCCTCTGGAGAGCTGTGATGAGGCCCTCCTGTGCCATGTTTCCTCGGTCTCCATGTCTGGCTTCACCCTGGCATGGCTATTGCTGCCCTCTGGAGAGCTGTGGTGAGACCCTCCTGTGCCATGTTTCCTCGGTCTCCATGTCTGGCTTCACCCTGGCATGGCTATTGCTGCCCTCTGGAGAGCTGTGATGAGGCCCTCCTGTGCCATGTTTCCACCATCTTCACGTCCGGCTTCACCCTGGCATGGCTATTGCTGCCCTCTGGAGAGCTGTGGTGAGACCCTCCTGTGCCATGTTAGCACCGTCTTCACGTCCGGCTTCACCCTGGCATGGCTATTGCTGCCCTCTGGAGAGCTGTGGTGAGACCCTCCTGTGCCATGTTTCCACCGTCTTCACGTCCGGCTTCACCCTGGCATGGCTATTGCTGCCCTCTGGAGAGCTGTGGTGAGACCCTCCTGTGCCATGTTTCCACCGTCTTCACGTCCGGCTTCACCCTGGCATGGCTATTGCTGCCCTCTGGAGAGCTGTGGTGAGGCCTTCCTGTGCCATGTTTCCTCGGTCTCCATGTCTGGCTTCACCCTAGCATGGCTACTGCTGCCCTCTGGAGAGCTGTGGTGAGACCCTCCTGTGCCATGTTAGCACCGTCTTCACTTCCGGCTTCACCCTGGCATGGCTACTGCTGCCCTCTGGAGAGCTGTGGTGAGACCTTCCTGTGCCATGTTTCCACGGTCTCCACATCTCGCATCACCATGCAGTGGAAGTTAAGGATTTGGAGGGTTCATTAAGATGTTCCTAGAACTAAGGCTGGTCTTAGAACATGCCCATCTATGTCTAAAGCTGCTGGTATCTGGGGGTCTGGCACGTGTATTGGCACTAGAGCTCCAAAGCCTTTTTCATGGCTGCGTGAGGCAGTGTGAGAGCTCGAAAGTCCTGCCTTGCAGTGACTTTTCTGTCCATGTTCACATCCAGTTGTGACGGCCTGCACCTCCTGCATGTGTGGGCGAAGGAGCCTTGCTCACAAGGTATAGAGGTGTGTGTGTGTGTGTGTGTGTGTGTGTATAGAGGTGTGTGTGTGTAGAGATGTAGGTGTGTGTGTGTTGAGGTGTGTGTGTGTAGAGATGTAGGTGTGTGTGTAAAGGTGTGTGGGTGTGCAGAAGTGTGCAGGGGTGTGTGTATAGAGGTGTGTGTGGAGGTTTATGGGTGTGCAGGTGTGCGTGTGTAGAGGTTTGTGTGCAGGTGTTTGTGTGTAGAGGTGCGGGTGAAGGTGTGTGTGGAGGTTTGTGTGTGTGCAGGTGTGTGTGTAGAGATGTGTGTAGGTGTGTATGTGTGTAGAGGTGCAGGTCTGAGTGAGTTTATATAGAGATATGTGTGTGTGTGTGTGTGTGTGTGTATGTACCCTCGAGTGGTTGTGATAGATGCTTGCGCTACTGCAGTCCATGCTGTACTAATTCTGAGTGTGAGTGCGTAAATGGTAGATTAGAAACTGACTTGCCGGCAAGTCGTACATTCACGGTGGGTCAGCAACTGTGCCCGATTGATTATGCTTACACACATGCTTTGGAGCTTCGAATTAATCAAATACTTTGAAGTAATAAGGGCGGAAGGGAGCGATCAATATCCTCTGCTGACTAAATTATACGCAAAAAGGGGTAGTCAGAGAGAACAAGTCCTTCAAGTACAGGTAGAATACCCTAAGCGGCTCACTAGCCCGTATATCAGATGAGCACATTAATAAATTAAGTGGCGCTCAACAGTTAATTGTTTTAGAAAAATTGCCACATGTGGATGATAATGCCTGGTACGCAAATACAATAAGCCAACTGGTAGAATGCTTAAGGGTAAAATTTAAATGCGGGAATTCCGGAGTAGCCAGTAGTAAAAGTCTACACATTAATAATAGACCCTGGTACGATGCTGAATGCCGTAAAGCGAAAGCTTGTATCAGGGAAAAGGAAAGAAGACTTAGAGGTCGATTTAATGTAGAACTTTTATCTAACCTTCAGAAGTTAAGGATAAAATAGAAGTCAATTATCAGAAATAAAAAAAGAAATTTCAAAGATAGGTGCTGGGCAAATTTGCTAGAGGCAATTGAAGATAAGAATGTGAAAGGCTTCTGGAAGTTGGTGCAAGAAAACTCCGGTAAAGCACAGGGGTCTTTGCAGTGTTCGGTCCCCGAGGATAAATGGGCGGATTACCTGGAGGAAATCTATAGGAAGTTGCCAATTGGCGAAAGAAGAAGTACAATAGTATGGCCAGGTGTGAGAGAAGAGCTAAGAGAGCATATTACCCAAAGCCATATTAGGACGATCATCTTAAGCTTAAATTTAACCCGGGATGCTGGGCCAGATAACTTGCCGGCCATAATGTTGAAAACTAATCTAGAATGGTGGGCCGAGTTCTTTGCATATACGTTTCAGGGGATCCTCAACACAGGGTTTGTGCCAGAAAACTGAAAAGGAGCAATCGTTAGACCTATCCACAAAAAAGGCGATGTAAATGCTCCTAAAAACTATAGATTAATAAATCTTTTGGACATATGAGAAAAGGTATTTGCCAAAATAATCTTGAGACTACTAAAAGTGTGGGTAGAAGAAAATCAGATTGTGCCCCCAGAACAGGGAGGGTTTAAGGAGGGTCATTCAACGGTGGCCCACTGTTTTGCTCTATGATCAATAGCGCAGAAGTCGATCGAGCAGAGAGGCAGCCTTTTTGCTGCTTCGTGGACTTCTGCGCAGCATTTGACCTGGTGGACAGGGGGCAGCTGTGGTCAACCCGGATAGGTTATAATAGCCCCGATGATATACTGAGGCTGATTCAAGCCCTGCATTCAGAAAATTGGGCCCAGATAATCTTAGACTCTGAGGGAAGTTTATCCCGGAAAATCTAAATTGGCAATGGGCTAAGACAGGGGTGCGTTTTGGCCCCCCTGCTTTTTTCCCTGTTTATAGCAGATCTCCCACAAACTCTATGTAATACAAGAGGGGTAAACCCGAAACTAAATGGGAAACATATCTTGTGTCTACTCTATGCGGATGACCTGGTAATTATGGACCAGTCAGAGATTGGTCTACAACGAACATTACATAAGTTCACAGAATATTGCCAAGTAAAAAAACTTGTAGTTAATATGGAGTCGACTAAGATTCTATGTTTCTGCAGAAGGAAAACAGGGTTCTCCTGGTACTTGGGCACTGAAAAATTGAAAAAAGTAACTGAATATAGATACCTGGGGATGTGGTTTCAAGGAAATTTGCATTGGCACACTCACTTGGATGCACTAAAATTGAAGACTTCTTCCTCGTTGAAGGGATTAAAAAGAATTAATGGCGTGTATAGGGAAATGTCGGATAGACCGGTTCTAAAAGCGTATTCAGCCATGGTGCCACCTCAATTTTTATATGGTACAGAGATATTATATCTGCGTGGCAAAAATAGGTGGGATGTTGAGGAGGGAAACAGTTTGAAAAATCTGTTTTCTCTGCCTAAATCATCAATGGTACATGCAGTGACTCTTGAACTGGGAACTACCTCATGGGGTATTTTAATGAGCATGGCCCTTCTACGCTTCTGGCAACCTGTGAGCTTGGGTCAAGATCTTAAAATCTCACAATGGTGTCAGACGGAAATTATAAACAGCGATTTAACCTGGGCAAAAGAAACTCGTGCCATAGTCCGAAAAGCGTGTTGCCAGTTAAATAAGAGAGAGCTTAAGATGCTGGGATCTGAAGTCTCTCCAGCACAGGACCAAGACTATCTTTGTAGGAAAAGCTCAGTTCTCCATATGGTCAAAGTGTGTCAAAAAGATCAACATTTTCCTTATATTGACAGGCTACCCAGTTGCCAGCTAAGGCGTGAAGTGCTAAGACTAAGAATTGGGGTAAACTCATGTTATGCGAGTAAAGGGGTAAAAAGCTTTATGCTAAATAAAGAAGGAAAATGCACTTGCACTTTAGGAACAGCATGTAATATCATACACATTTTATTGGCTTGCCAGAAGTTGTTAGAAATGAGAAAAGATTTTTTTTGTCCGATTTTTAAAAAGTATGATATTAAAAATAGGTCGCAAGCAGTAAACCTTTTACTAGAAATGGTAAATCTAGACATAGCCTGTGCCTAAGGGAAATATATAAAAAAAAGTTAAGGAGTTCCTAAAATGTAACGACTATCGAGAGGTCTAGATTGAGCATTTAACGAGAATGAGAAGTATAAGAACAAAAATCATGTAACAAAAATGTTTATAACTCAGGATTTTAAACTGAAAATGTGTGTTTTAGAACTTTTTTTTAAATGCTAGTTTTTAATGTTTTCTCCCTTCTGAGGACGTGAGGATTGTCGGTGTTAAGAAGTGTATAGATGGTTTTAAGAAGCTGTACATATTGGATTTTACTATGCGGTGTGTTGTTTATTTATATACTTTGATGGTTGTAATAGACCGAATAAAGTCTTACTGAACTTAACACCTTGGCTGCTAGGGGTTTTTCCCGTCCCGTGCTGACATTCTTTGAATACTATAGTTTCATGACAAGGTCAACTCGTCATAAGCACAGCGCAGGTAAAACCCCTGACGAGTTGACCTTGTCATGAGCACTGAAGGGGTTAACTGAACTGAGTGTGAGTGAGGTTGCAGTGTTGTTGCCCATCCCACCACATATGTTATGTGTGTATATAAAATTCAAATTAATCTGCGAAGTCAATACCAGAGTTCTTTTACATTGCAATTCAAGAAGGCCTTGCTTTCTCCCTTAGGCTGTCGTGAAAGACTGAGGTCTCTGGTTTCACAGGGCCTTGCTCTCTCCCTCAGGCTGTTGTGAAAGACTGAGGTCTCTGGTTACGCAGGGCCTTGCTCTCTCCCTCAGGCTGTTGAGAAAGACTGAGGTCTCTGGTCTCGAAGGGCCTTGCTCTCTCCCTCAGGCTGTTGTGAAAGACTGAGGTCTCTGGTTACGCAGGGCCTTGCTCTCTCCCTCAGGCTGTTGAGAAAGACTGAGGTCTCTGGTCTCGCAGGGCCTTGCTCTCTCCCTCAGGCTGTTGAGAAAGACTGAGGTCTCTGGTCTCGTAAGGCCTTGCTCTCTCCCTCAGGCCGTCGTGAAAGACTCAGGTCTTTGGTTTCGCAGGGCCTTGCTCTCTCCCTCAGGCTGTTGAGAAAGACTGAGGTCTCTTGTTTCACAGGGCCTTGCTCTCTATCTCAGGCTGTTGTAAAAGACTGAGGTCTCTGGTCTCGTAAGGCCTTGCTCTCTCCCTCAGGCCGTCGTGAAAGACTCAGGCCTCTGGTTTCACAGGGCCTTGCTCTCTCCCTCAGGCTGTTGTGAAAGACTGAGGTCTCTGGTTTCACAGGGCCTTGCTCTCTCCCTCAGGCTGTTGTGAAAGACTGAGGTCTCTGGTTACGCAGGGCCTTGCTCTCTCCCTCAGGCTGTTGAGAAAGACTGAGGTCTCTGGTCTCGCAGGGCCTTGCTCTCTCCCTCAGGCTGTTGTGAAAGACTGAGGACGCTTGTTTCACAGGGCCTTGCTCTCTCCCTCAGGCTGTTGTGAAAGACTGAGGTCTCTGGTTACGCAGGGCCTTGCTCTCTCCCTCAGGCTGTTGAGAAAGACTGAGGTCTCTGGTCTCGCAGGGCCTTGCTCTCTCCCTCAGGCTGTTGAGAAAGACTGAGGTCTCTGGTCTCGTAAGGCCTTGCTCTCTCCCTCAGGCCGTCGTGAAAGACTCAGGTCTCTGGTTTCGCAGGGCCTTGCTCTCTCCCTCAGGCTGTTGTGAAAGACTGAGGACGCTTGTTTCACAGGGCCTTGGTCTTTACCTCAGGCTCTTGTGAAAGAATTAGGTCTCTTGTTTCACAGGGCCTTGCTCTCTACCTCAGGCTGTTGTGAAAGACTCAGGTCTCTGGTTTCGCAGAGCCTTGCTCTCTCCCTCAGGCTGTTGTGAAAGACTAAGGACACTTGTTTCACAGGGCCTTGGTCTCTACCTCAGGCTCTTGTGAAAGAATTAGGTCTCTTGTTTCACAGGGCCTTGCTCTCTCCCTCAGGCTGTTGTGAAAGACTGAGATCTCTTGTTTCACAGGTCCTTGCTCTCTCCCTCAGGCTGTTGTGAAGGACTGCGGTCTCTTGTTTCGCAAGCCCTATCTCTCTGCCTCAGGCTGTTGACAAAAAGACTGAGGTCTCTGGTTTCACAGGGCCTTGGTCTCTACCTCAGGCTGTTGAGAAAGTCTGAGGTCTCTTGTTTCACAGGGCCTTGCTCTCTATCTCAGGCTGTTGTAAAAGACTCAGGTCTCTTGTTTCGCAGGGCCTTGCTCTCTCCCTCAGGCTGTTGTGAAGGACTGCGGTCTCTTGTTTCGCAATCCCTTTCTCTCTGCCTCAGGCTGTTGACAAAAAGAATGAGGTCTCTGGTTTCACAGGGCCTTGGTCTCTACCTCAGGCTCTTGTGAAAGAATGAGGTCTCTTGTTTCACAGGGCCTTGCTCTCTACCTCAGGCTGTTGAGAAAGACTGAGGTCTCTTGTTTCGCAGGGCCTTGCTCTCTACCTCAGGCTGTTGTAAAAGACTGAGGTCTCTGGTCTCGCAGGGCCTTGCTCTCTACCTCAGGTTGTTGTGAAAGACTGAGGTCTCTGGTCTCGCAGGGCCTTGCTCTCTCCCTCATGCTGTTGAGAAAGACTGAGGTCTCTGGTCTCGCAGGGCCTTGCTCTCTCCGTCATGCTGTTGAGAAAGACTGAGGTCTCTTGTCTCTCAGGGCCTTGCTCTCTCCCTCAGGCTGTTAAGAAAGACTGAGGTTTCTGGTCTCGCAGGACCTTGCTCTCTTCTTCTGGCTGTTGTGAAAGACTGAGGTCTCTGGTCGCGCAGGGCCTTGCTCTCTCCCTCAGGCTGTTGAGAAAGACTGAGGACTCTGGTTTCGCAGGGCCTTGCTCTCTCCCTCAGGCTGTTGTGAAAGACTGAGGTCTCTGGTCTCGCAGGGCCTTGCTCTCTCCCTCAGGCTGTTGTGAAAGACTGAGGTCTCTTGTTTCGCAAGGCCTTGCCCTCTCCCTCAGGCTGTTGTGAAAGACTGAGGTCTCTTGTTTCTCAGGGCCTTGCTCTCTCCCTCAGGCTGTTGTGAAAGACTGAGGTCTCTGGTCTCTCAGGGCCTTGCTCTCTCCCTCAGGCTGTTGTGAAAGACTGAGGTCTCTGGTCTCTCAGGGCCTTGCTCTCTCCCTCAGGCTGTTAAGAAAGACTGAGGTTTCTGGTCTCGCAGGACCTTGCTCTCTTCTTCTGGCTGTTGTGAAAACTGAGGTCTCTGGTCGCGCAGGGCCTTGCTCTCTCCCTCAGGCTGTTGTGAAAGACTGAGGTCTCTGGTCTCGCAGGGCCTTGCTCTCTCCCTCAGGCTGTTAAGAAAGACTGAGGTTTCTGGTCTCGCAGGACCTTGCTCTCTTCTTCTGGCTGTTGTGAAAGACTGAGGTCTCTGGTCGCGCAGGGCCTTGCCCTCTCCCTCAGGCTGTCGTGAAAGACTGAGGACTCTGGTTTCGCAGGGCCTTGCTCTCTCCCTCAGGCTGTTGAGAAAGACTGAGGTCTCTTGTCTCTCAGGGCCTTGCTCTCTCCCTCAGGCTGTTGTGAAAGACTGAGGTCTCTTGTTTCGCAAGGCCTTGCCCTCTCCCTCAGGCTGTTGTGAAAGACTGAGGTCTCTTGTTTCTCAGGGCCTTGCTCTCTCCCTCAGGCTGTTGTCAAAGACTGAGGTCTCTTGTTTCTCAGGGCCTTGCTCTCTCCCTCAGGCTGTTGTGAAAGACTGAGGTCTCTGGTCTCGCAGGGCCTTGCTCTCTCCCTCAGGCTGTTGAGAAAGACTGAGGTCTCTTGTTTCGCAGGGCCTTGCCCTCTCCCTCAGGCTGTTGTGAAAGACTGAGGTCTCTGGTCTCGCAGGGCCTTGCTCTCTCCCTCAGGCTGTTGTGAAAGACTGAGGTCTCTGGTTTCGCAGGGCCTTGCTCTCTCCCTCAGGCTGTTGAGAAAGACTGAGGTCTCTTGTTTCTCAGGGCCTTGCTCTCTCCCTCAGGCTGTTGTGAAAGACTGAGGTCTCTTGTTTCACAGGGCCTTGGTCTCTCCCTCAGGCTGTTGAGAAAGACTGAGGTCTCTTGTTTCACAGGGCCTTGGTCTCTCCCTCAGGCTGTTGAGAAAGACTGAGGTCTCTTGTTTCACAGGGCCTTGCTCTCTCCCTCAGGCTGTTGAGAAAGACTGAGGTCTCTTGTTTCGCAGGGCCTTGCCCTCTCCCTCAGGCTGTTGTGAAAGACTGAGGTCTCTGGTTTCGCAGGGCCTTGCTCTCTCCCTCAGGCTGTTGTGAAAGACTGAGGTCTCTGGTCTCGCAGGGCCTTGCTCTCTCCCTCAGGCTGTTGAGAACGACTGAGGTGAGGTCTCAGGCTGTTGTGAAAGACTGAGGTCTCTGGTTTCGCAGGGCCTTGCTCTCTCCCTCAGGCTGTTGTGAAAGACTGAGGTCTCTGGTTTCGCAGGGCCTTGCTCTCTCCCTCAGGCTGTTGAGAAAGACTGAGGTCTCTTGTTTCTCAGGGCCTTGCTCTCTCCCTCAGGCTGTTGTGAAAGACTGAGGTCTCTGGTTTCGCAGGGCCTTGCCCTCTCCCTCAGGCTGTTGTGAAAGACTGAGGTCTCTGGTCTCGCAGGGCCTTGCTCTCTCCCTCAGGCTGTTGAGAATGACTGAGGTGAGGTCTCAGGCTGTTGTGAAAGACTGAGGTCTCTGGTTTCGCAGGGCCTTGCTCTCTCCCTCAGGCTGTTGTGAAAGACTGAGGTCTCTGGTCTCGCAGGGCCTTGCTCTCTCCCTCAGGCTGTTGAGAACGACTGAGGTGAGGTCTCAGGCTGTTGTGAAAGACTGAGGTCTCTGGTTTCGCAGGGCCTTGCTCTCTCCCTCAGGCTGTTGTGAAGGACTGCGGTCTCTTGTTTCGCAGGGCCTTGCTCTCTCCCTCAGGCTGTTGAGAAAGACTGAGGTCTCTTGTTTCTCAGGGCCTTGCTCTCTCCCTCAGGCTGTTGAGAAAGACTGAGGTCTCTGGTCTCGCAGGGCCTTGCTCTCTCCCTCAGGCTGTTGAGAAAGACTGAGGTCTCTGGTCTCGCAGGACCTTGCTCTCTTCTTCTGGCTGTTGTGAAAGACTGAGGTGAGGTCTCAGGCTGTTGTGAAGGACTGAGGTCTCTGGTTACGCAGGGCCTTGCTCTCTCCCTCAGGCTGTTGTGAAAGACTGAGGTCTCTGGTCTCGCAGGGCCTTGCTCTCTCCCTCAGGCTGTTGAGAAAGACTGAGGTCTCTTGTTTCTCAGGGCCTTGCTCTCTCCCTCAGGCTGTTGTGAAAGACTGAGGTCTCTGGTCTCTTAAGGCCTTGCCTCTCCCTCAGGCTGTTGTGAAAGACTGAGGTCTCTTGTTTCTCAGGGCCTTGCCCTCTCCCTCAGGCTGTTGTGAAGGACTGCGGTCTCTGGTCTCGCAGGGCCTTGCTCTCTCCCTCAGGCTGTTGAGAACGACTGAGGTGAGGTCTCAGGCTGTTGTGAAAGACTGAGGTCTCTTGTTTCGCAAGGCCTTGCCCTCTCCCTCAGGCTGTTGCGAAAGACTGTGGTCTCTTGTTTCTCAGGGGCTTGCCCTCTCTCTCAGGCTGTTTTGAAAGACTGAGGTCTCTTGTTTCGCAAGGCCTTGCCCTCTCCCTCAGGCTGTTGTGAAAGACTAAGGTCTCTGGTTTCACAGGGCCTTGCTCTCTACGTCAGGCTCTTGTGAAAGAATGAGGTCTCTGGTTACGCAGGGTCTTGCCCTCTCCCTCAGGCTGTTGTGAAAGACTAAGGTCTCTGGTTTCACAGGGCCTTGCTCTCTACGTCAGGCTCTTGTGAAAGAATGAGGTCTCTGGTTACGCAGGGTCTTGCCCTCTCCCTCAGGCTGTTGTGAAAGACTGAGGTCTCTGGTCTCGCAGGGCCTTGCTCTCTCCCTCAGGCTGTTGTGAAAGACTAAGGTCTCTGGTTTCACAGGGCCTTGCTCTCTACGTCAGGCTCTTGTGAAAGAATGAGGTCTCTGGTTACGCAGGGTCTTGCCCTCTCCCTCAGGCTGTTGTGAAAGACTAAGGTCTCTGGTTTCACAGGGCCTTGCTCTCTACGTCAGGCTCTTGTGAAAGAATGAGGTCTCTGGTTACGCAGGGTCTTGCCCTCTCCCTCAGGCTGTTGTGAAAGACTGAGGTCTCTGGGTTTCACTTGCTTCACAGGCTGCTGAAAATTTGCTGCGTACATCGTTTGTGACAAGGTCAGCAGTATCTAGTGGCCTACAAGTTATTAATGGGGGACAATATCTTGGCTGGTTTTAGGGATAGTTAACCCATTATAGTCAAAACTGTGCCCAATCGCAGGCCAATTATGGCCAACATCATGACTCATTGCAGGTCCATTCCCATTATCCCACCTCTTCTAGAGAGATAAAGGGATTGTTGATTAGTTTCCATCTGGTTCTAGGCCTGGTCACAGGGCCAATTAAGAACCGATTCTCGAGTCTCCATCACTGAGGGTCACGAAACCATTTTTGCAGCTTTAACGGCAAGTATGGGGCTCAGGAAAACCTGAAATTAAAACAAACATCTACCCTCCTCAACGCACACACGAGCAAAGGTTAGTTGAGGGCCGGAAAATATTAATTTACCGTTTAAAAACTCTGAAAAGAACACGTGAACTGTAAGAGGAGCATTTTAGAAACAATGCCTGTGAGCTGGGAGGGTTACTGGGGAAGTTATTTAAAAAAGCGGGTGACACCTCTGCACTGGAGGGAAGTTGGGAGCTATGCAATCATCTCCAGAAACAGAGGAGTACACAGGGCGTGTCCACGCACACAGACACGCACACTTCTCAGTTTTGCTTTATCAGCTCACAGCTCTGGTGTTGAAAATCATATTTGTCACCTTTTGAAAAAATATAGTGTGAATCACTGTGCTTTTAATGAGGAAATTCAGCGTGAACCAATATCACTTAACGAAGTGTCATTTCTTCTCTCTTTTCTTAACAATACATTACATCTCAGACAGGCAAAGAAAGCGCGGGACTTGGCAAGTAAACAATGTTCCTTCCGCCGCTGGCAGCATCGTAAATTGCAAAGCTAGCTATCAGAAGTATTAAAAAAGTGAAATATATAAAGGGAAGTTTTACTGAGCGACCATTAAAGGGTGTCACGAAGCACATCGGATTCACTCTCTAGCTGATCTTAAAATCTATAGCACTATAATTTCAGCGGGTCTGCTGCACTGCACCAACTTTCAGCATTGACTGAAGTACATTTCAGCTACAGATATACAGCACAGCTCCACCATTTCAGCTACAGATATACAGCGCAGCTCAACCATTTCAGCTACAGATATACCGCAAAGCGCCACCATTTCAGCTACAGATATACAGCACAGCTCCACCCTTTCAGCTACAGATATACCGCACAGCTCCACCCTTTCAGCTACAGATATACTGCACAGCGCCACCATTTCAGCTACAGATATACAGCACAGCTCCACCCTTTCAGCTACAGATATACCGCACAGCTCCACCCTTTCAGCTACAGATGTACTGCACAGCACCAAAATTTCAGCTACAGATATACCGCACAGCTCCACCATTTCAGCTAGATATACCGAACAGCTCCACTATTTCAGTTAAAGATATACCGCACAGCTCCACCATTTCAGCTACAGATATACAGCACAGCTCCACCATTTCAGCTACAGATATACAGCACAGCTCCACCATTTCAGCTACAGATATACCGCACAGCTCCACCATTTCAGCTACAGATATACCGCACAGCTCCACCATTTCAGCTACAGATATACAGCACAGCTCCACCATTTCAGCTACAGATATACCGCACAGCTCCACCATTTCAGCTACAGATATACCGCACAGCTCCACCATTTCAGCTACAGATATACCACAGAGTACCACCATTTCAGCTACAGATATACCGCACAGCTCCACCATTTCAGCTACAGATATACCGCAGAGTACCACCATTTCAGCTACAGATATACCGCAGAGTACCACCATTTCAGCTACAGATATACCGCAGAGTACCACCATTTCAGCTACAGATATACAGCACAGCTCCACCATTTCAGCTACAGATATACAGCACAGCTCCACCATTTCAGCTACAGATATACCGCACAGCTCCACCATTTCAGCTACAGATATACCGCACAGCTCCACCATTTCAGCTACAGATATACAGCACAGCTCCACCATTTCAGCTACAGATATACCGCACAGCTCCACCATTTCAGCTACAGATATACCGCACAGCTCCACCATTTCAGCTACAGATATACCGCAGAGTACCACCATTTCAGCTACAGATATACCGCAGAGTACCACCATTTCAGCTACAGATATACCGAACAGCTCCACTATTTCAGTTAAAGATATACCGCACAGCTTCACCATTTCAGCTAGATATACCGAACAGCTCCACTATTTCAGTTAAAGATATACCGCACAGCTCCACCATTTCAGCTACAGATATACCGCTCAGCTCCACCATTTCAGCTACAGATATACCGCAGAGTACCACCATTTCAGCTACAGATATACCGCACAGCTCCACCATTTCAGCTACAGATATACCGCAGAGTACCACCATTTCAGCTACAGATATACCGCACAGCTCCACCATTTCAGCTAGATATACCGAACAGCTCCACTATTTCAGTTAAAGATATACCGCACAGCTCCACCATTTCAGCTACAGATATACCGCACAGCTCCACCATTTCAGCTACAGATATACCACAGAGTACCACCATTTCAGCTACAGATATACTGCACAGTACCACCATTTCTGATAGATTTTGCGCATAATACCACTGTATCAGCTACAGATATACCGCACAGTACCACCATTTCAGCTACAGATATACCACACAGTACCACCATTTCAGCTACAGATATACTGCATAGTACGACCATTTCAGCTACAGATATGCCGCACAGCTCCACCATTTCAGCTAGATATACCGCACAGCTCCACTATTTCAGTTAAAGATATACCGCACAGCTCCACCATTTCAGATACAGATATACCGCAGAGTACCACCATTTCAGCTACAGATATACAGCACAGCTCCACCATTTCAGCTACAGATATACCGCACAGCTCCACCATTTCAGCTACAGATATACCACAGAGTACCACCATTTCAGCTACAGATATACAGCACAGCTCCACCATTTCAGCTACAGATATACTGCACAGTACCACCATTTCTGATAGATATTGCGCATAATACCACCGTATCAGCTACAGATATACCGCACAGTACCACCATTTCAGCTACAGATATACTGCATAGTACGACCATTTCAGCTACAGATATACTGCACAGCTCCACCATTTCAGCTACAGAAATACCGCACAGCTCCACCATTTCAGCTACAGATATACCACAGAGTACCACTATTTCAGCTACAGATATACTGCACAGTACCACCATTTCTGATAGATATTGCGCATAATACCACTGTATCAGCTACAGATATACCGCACAGTACCACCATTTCAGCTACAGATATACCACACAGTACCACCATTTCAGCTACAGATATACTGCATAGTACGACCATTTCAGCTACAGATATACCGCACAGCTCCACCATTTCAGCTAGATATACCGCACAGCTCCACTATTTCAGTTAAAGATATACCGCACAGCTCCACCATTTCAGCTACAGATATACCGCAGAGTACCACCATTTCAGCTACAGATATACAGCACAGCTCCACCATTTCAGCTACAGATATACTGCACAGTACCACCATTTCTGATAGATATTACGCATAATACCACCGTATCAGCTACAGATATACCGCACAGTACCACCATTTCAGCTACAGATATACTGCATAGTACGACCATTTCAGCTACAGATATACTGCACAGCTCCACCATTTCAGCTACAGATATTCTGCCTAATACCACTGTATCAGCTACAGATATACCGCACAGCTCTACCGTTTCAGCTACAGATGCACTGCATAGTGCCACCAGTTCAGCTACAGATACACCGCACAGTACCACCATTTCAGGTACAGATGCACTGCATAATGCCATTTTAGCTACAGATCTACTGCATAGTCCCTCCATTTCAGCTATAGATATAAGACACAGTACTACCATTTCAGTTATAGATGCACAGCATAGTAACGCTATTTCAGCTACAGATATACAACATAATACCACTGTTTCAGCTACAGATATACTGCATACTACCACCGTTTCAGCTACAGATGCACTGCATAGTACCATCATTTCAGCTACAAATATACCCCATAGTACTACCATTTCAGCTACAGATGCACTGCATAGTACCACCATTTTAGCTACAGGTATACATCATAGTGCTACTGTTTCAGCTACAGATGCACTGCATAGTACCACAGTTTCAGATACTTATACACTGCATAGTACCTCCATTTCAGCTACAGGTATAACGCATAGTACTACCATTTCAGCTAATAATGCCCTGCAGAGTACCACCATTTCAGCCAAGAATGCACTGCAAAGTATCACCATTTCAGCCACAGATATACCTCATAGTACCACCATTTCAGCTACAGATATACAAGCTTTAGAAAAAAAGGGACGCTAGTGTATTACTTTTTGAGATAGGTTTGGATACTGGGCATTGTTTATGACGTTCAACAATAGTTGGAATTTTCTTCTGGCATTCTCACTGTATTGATGGTGTTGTCATTTAAAATCAATAAACAATGGACTGCAAAAGATATAATCAGCATATGGAAGATGGTATTGACTCAGAATGAAGCAACATTCTATCACTCTCTTTTAACTCTTTGGAATAATCCGGGATTACCAAGTAAAATATGGGCAAAGCAAGGTATAGTAGGATTGGGGGACCTATATGGGTCAGCAGGTTTCTTGGACTTTGATACACTTATGCTATTATATAAATTACCTGCAAATGCTTACTTTAAATATATACAAATACGAGACTTCCTTATAGGGAAATTAAACCTTAAAGAGATTGTTAACTCAGACTTATGGTTGTGCATGTATAAAGGAGTAGGGAACAAGAAAAACATCATTAGTCAAGGATACAAATGCTTTATCGAAGGCAAGATAGATGATTGCCCCAAATTAGCACAGAAATGGACTCAAAGGTTTACGACCGGTATCTGTTCAAATGATATTTCTTCTTTTTGAAACAAAATCGATATATTAGTCCACTCTTCAAGCTTAAAACTCCAAGCATATAAAACGATATGTCAACTTTACTATACTCCTTTACAAATAAGCAAATGGGCCCCCAACAACGATTTTAACGATCGTACCAAATGCCCAAAGTGTCATACTCAGGCTACTGATTTAGAACATATGCTGGTTCTCTGCCCTGTTCTCACTCCATTCTGGGACGGCATAGAAAATATTCTGAGATCAAAACAACTAATCGAGGTACCATTATCATCAGACATGATCCTTATAGGCTTACAACTTAACTCTTTTCCATTTCAAGACTTAATTTTTATTCTATTAGCATGTGCAAGGCTGGTCATAGCTCGAGCATGGATAGAGGAACAATCACCTCATGTAAACGAATGGTGGTGCTTGGTGACAGATATATCATATGGAACTACTGTTAGCTAGGAAAAGAGGTGCTAAAGCACTGGCTAAAATAGATAGAATTTGGGGTTGTTTGTTTCCTACTTGTGAATTGAACTAATGTGAAATTGAGCCCTGTTTCTTCTTTTTACTATTCTGCAAACTCATTTACCTATTTTATTTTCTTTTTTGCTTTCTTCTTTTACTGTTTCTTGTAATATTTACGCAGATTTTGGAATTTATGTTAAACGAAATAGTTTGTATGTGCTTAAAATGCTTGTGTCACCTTTAAATAAAAATGTTTGAAAAAATAAATAAATAAATAAAATCAATAAACAATGATGATTAAAAAGAAGAGATTAAAAGGGGACTAAAACCAGGTTGGCATCAAGGCATTAACAACTGGTCAGGACATTTGAAAAACCCTTAGCATGGCAGGGAGTAATGTCCTTAATAATCCCAAACACACCAAGGTTCCAGAAAGGCGCAAATGGTCACCCACTAGACTATACGAGTGAAGAAAGTAATGCTCGACTTAAAACGAGGAAATAAGGAGATAATGCACATCTGATGCCACGCAATCTCAAACATTATGCCCCCTAGTACTAAAACAAGACATGAAAGCACTTCCATGATAACCCCAGCACAGATACATACACTCTGACTGATTTGCCATCCTGCGGGAGCAGGTAGGAAAACGTTGCCGCAGGCTCTCTGTATGTCCCACCAGTAGTAAGAATGCTCATAGAATTGTGAGATTCTGAGCATTAACATGATACAATTTCTTCCCAATGATTAGCAATTCCTGAAACTTCAAAACATCGTATATCATAGATCTACATTTCAGTAAGGAATGAGGAGTGAGGTAGATGGTATACCTTGTGGAAGTGGTCATCAATTACCCTGTCATGAAGCACACTCATCAGGGGAATTAGAGAATTTGTGGTTGCTCTCGCTCAATTCCCTGAAAATGCCATCCGTGGATAGAAAAACAATAGAGCAGTGACACTCTAGATTGCGATCTTAACATACGAACCCGTAAAGATACAAGAGGGAAAGGAAATACATAGGTAGAACCAAAGGGATAACTCACTGCAGAATGTTTTTCTGTAAGCATAATGTCACAAATAAATGTTCATCTCCTTAAGGTTAACATTAATCCAACAGCACACCAACACTTTCTGGACAAGGAATATATGCTAATATGCTCCCTTTCTTGGGAACGATAGGTATGCATTCTTCATCAGTCAGTGGTTGACGCTCTGCCGATAGACCAGGCCATTGACCACAATCTTCTGCCCGAGGTCCCTCACCTCTGAAGGAATTCAAGATACCTCTATCCTGTACCCAGAGACCTAGGACTATACCCAATTTTGTTTTAAAGAATTGCAGTCTTGCGCACCTAGGTGTCCTCTTTGGTCTGAGACACTGTGAAAATTTAATAAATGGAGGAAACTGTCCTTTACCAGAACAACTTCCAGAACTCTTACACCTGAGGGAACCTCAGCTTCACCAATCTAACTGCTGCAAGAGGAGGGAAAACACTACTGCTTAGAGGTATACAGTTTTCTAAACGATAAACGCTGGCCAAACAGGCATACCTATGCTCTTTGCTCCTAACGACACTACGGACCATGTAGTCCAGATAACATCTGAATAGCTTACTTTCTAGGCAGTGAGCTTGATGATACTTGTTTTTTGAGCCCTCTTTAACATTCCAGCCCTTTAGCCACACCTACTAACAGATAACCGCAGAGAAGGTTGCTGCGAGAGCCGCCTCCCTTAGGTAATCAAACACACATTGGCTATACAGCACATCTGAACTTCCACTTTGCTAAGCAGATATGTGCTAACCTCACTTCCCTGGAGGGCAGGAGAGACCTTCTGGAAGTCACCGAAAAGACAATATGAGCATAAAGTCACCAGAGTTATCATCAGGGTAGGACTTGCACAAAGCAAAGCCAAATCCACCTTCTCACTGATGTGATTGGAAACATCTTCTGAATTCATGTATGCTTGAGCAACCATGTCATCTAGCATTAGAGCCTCCAGTGCTGACTGGGGGAGCTCGAACTCCAGTCCCTGTACAAGACAAAGTCAAGTGATCACCTTGAGAGCAGAAGGCATGTCAAGATACCATCATGCATGTTAAGTCCAGGCCTTTACCACAGCACCCATGGACAGCTCGGACAGAGAAGTCCATTTGAGTTAGTAGAAAAGACTGGGACTGGGACTGGAACAGACTAAACTAGATCAGTTTTTCCCAAACTGTGGGTTGCCGCGAGCTGATTATGATGGGTAGCGAAAGTCCAAGCAATAAATTAAGACGCTTTAAAATTCTTTATTATTTTTTTGTCACATTTGCTGAACTTCAAAGACAGAAGTAATGTAAAGTATGTGATATCCTTGATGGGGTATAGTGTGTGTGAAAGAAAGGCTGTAGGATGGCATTTTTTGTAACACACAACAACATGTATATACCTGTAAATGAACTGTACACTTTCAGCAGTTAGGAAAGTAAGGATGAAGCACATTTTTTGTATTTCTGAAGTGTGATGGAAACAAAGATTACAATAAGATTAAATCAAATCAAGACACCTTTCTTGGTGAGGCAGAAATGATAAACATTCACTAAAATTAAATTTCCACACATTTTCATTTGTGTGTGATATTGTTTTATCAGTAAAACTGTATGTCTGAGCAATTTAGTGGCTATTTCAATGGAAAATGTGCTGTCTGTAAATGACAGTGCGCCGCCACACGATATTTTAGTTACATTAAAAAATTGCCTGCCTCATGTCTATTAAAGCTAGATGGGGCGCGAAGGTTTGCCATTCTAAAAAGTGAATTGTGGGATGGAAAAGTTTGGGAAGCACTGATCTAGATTCTTCCTGGGATACGAAATCAGGATATATTTCATTTTGTGGTGGGGGTAAGACTTTTCCTCACTGTATTATTCTGGAGCAACCATGATGACGGGCAAGAAGGACCATAAGAGAGGGGCAAAAGAGGACATACAAATCCATGGTTCCTTTTCTTGCCTCTTCTTCTGAAGCATCTTTTTTAAGTAACAGCTAAACAAAGGATTAGTTACTTACCTGTAATCCTAGTTCTCTTCCAGGGGTATCCTCATCAAAGTCATAAGCACTAGAATATTTCCGCGCATGGGCGGGAATATTCTAGTGCTTATGACTATTGATGAGAAACCCCTGGATGAGAACATTTACTTCTGAAGCTGAAGCTGAAAGTATTTGTAAAGCGCTCTGTGACCAAGCGGTTTCCTGGCGCTAGAGGGATGATAATGTCTGATGGTAGAGCCTTTAAACAAAAACTACTGGGTTTGGGCTCCCAACAGCACCGCTTGCCACAAGCTAATAATAAACAACAGAAGATGCACGTGCTGCTACTGACTTGCCTGCCACATCAACAAGAAACAATATGAATTATTTCAACAATGTAATCACTTAGATTACAAGAAAGCCAAAAAACATTCGTATTTTGTCAAAAACCGTTTGAGAATTTTTTCACAGTTTTAGTTTTTCAGTTTTAGGCTTATAAAGTCATTGTAATCTAAGTGATTACATTGTTGAAATAATTCATATTGTTTCTTGTTGATGTGTTTGTATATATAGTGTAAATAGCGTGGTTTGAAAGTTGTATGACTGATCGTGTGTTACTTGTTTTGTCCAAAGTGTCCTAATTTTTCTATTTGTAAAAAATTGCTTATTTTGAATATATGCCATTTGTTGTTTATGTTGTGCATAAGGTCTTAAATAATGAACTTGAAAAAATCTGATTTCTTTTGAGATAAAAATAAATAAGTTAAATTTGAAATAAAATAAATAAATGACACATTGTGGTCAATATAAACATTTGTTTCATCTCTGATGTTTAACCAAAAATAAGGCAGGCAAGTCAGTAGCAGCACGTGCATCTTCTGATGGTAGAGGCGGCCAGGAAATTAGAGGTTAGTAAAGGCTTGGGTGTACAGATGAGTTTTGAGTGCCTTACGGAATTGCAGATAGTCAGTAATGGCCCTAATGGTGGGGGGAAGACTGTTCCAGAAGCGGGTGGCAAGAGTGGAAAATCTAGTGCCGCCAATTCTGGATTTGCGGAAGCAGGGAATGCAGAGGAGGGCCTGACTGGAAGAGCGAAGGTTACGGCGAGGATGATAGTGAGTGATCAAGGAGTTGATGAAAGCGGGGCAGTGCGGTCCTGGGCCTTGAAGACTAGGCATCCCATCTTGAAGAGAGATCTCTGCAGGATGGGAAGCCAGAGAAAGGATTTGAGGAGAGGGGTGGTATGGTGGAACTTTGGAAGCTGATAGATAAGGCGGGCGGCCTGGTTCTGGATGGTCTGAAGGCGCCGGAGCTTGTAGGCAGGGATGCCCACGTAAAGGCAATTCCCATAGTCCAAGGGACTATGGGACTTCTTAGGGCAGGAAATGGAAAATTCACATTAGCCTTAAAAACCAGGGAAATAAGGTGCTTCCTCTGTCATGCAGTGTGAGCATCCTCACTCTGCCAGGCAGTACTGGAATGTGTGCCTTGCCCTCAATTCATGGCAAGCATGGCCATGGTGCATAGTTCCAGGAACACAGCTGAACCCTGAAGGTATTGAGAACCCTCAAGAAAACTTCCCTCAGAGTATTTTGATTAGACAGCTCCATGCACTCACTGCAGATGTGAGAAATAAGAAGCACAGGATCAAATGTCAACATGTTCATTGACCCTCTAACCCTTCCAAGATCAATGAAATGAACCGCAGAGGGTAATATTCGCATTTGTCACCAACATTTCGTCAATATCTGTTTGTAAAGTGTATTTAGTACTGTGCATAATTGCAAAGAGGATTATTAAAGCTAAAGAGGGTTAAAGAAAGAATCAAGAGGACCCTTACTGATCTGCAGTCGGGGAGATCAAATAAAGTAAGATCTCAACGCGGCCAGTGCAAAGAGTGTGTCATACATGCCCGAGGCACATAGCAGCGTCTGCAGTATTATCCCATGGAACATGCTAGAAACCATTTAGGAAACACAGGACAGGAAGACTCCTTGTGGTGATCCTGACACAGAAAGCTTTAGTAGTTGGCCACACACAGCTCTGTAACATAAACTTAGAGTGGGTCATGGGTCCAGCTAGCCCTTGCTAATGACTGGATGGCTTTCGTGTCTACTTCAATTCGATGTGCTTGAATTTATGAGCACTGGTAAAGGCAATAGCGGCAGAGAAGCAGCATTGGCAAAGCAAGGTTGGTTTTGCCAATGCTTGTTAAAGTGAGCTCTGCAAAAATGTCAGTCTTTGGTGTTGAAAGAAACAGAAAACAATTTCATGAGCCTGTTCTCGCACACATTGCGAACCAGCCAGGAGAAGTCTAGAAGTGTCGCAGCAATTAAAAGAAGCCGCATCAGAGCACTGAGAAGCAATACCAGAGCACTGAGAAGCAATACCAGAGCACTGAGAAGCAATACCAGAGCACTGAGAAGCAATACCAGAGCACTGAGAAGCAATACCAGAGCACTGAGCAGCAATACCAGAGCACTGAGAAGCAATACCAGAGCACCGAGCAGCAATACCAGAGCACTGAGAAGCAATACCAGAGCACTGAGAAGCAATACCAGAGCACTGAGAAGCAATACCAGAGCACTGAGGACGCAATACCGGAGCACTGAAAAGCAATACCAGAGCACTGAGCAGCAATACCAGAGCACTGAGAAGCAATACCAGAGCACTGAGAAGCAATACCAGAGCACTGAGAAGCAATACCAGAGCACTGAGAAGCAATACCAGAGCACTGAGCAGCAATACCAGAGCACTGAGAAGCAATACCAGAGCACTGAGAAGCAATACCAGAGCACTGAGCAGCAATACCAGAGCACTGAGCAGCAATACCAGAGCACTGAGAAGCAATACCAGAGCACTGAGCAGCAATACCAGAGCACTGAGCAGCAATACCAGAGCACTGAGAAGCAATACCAGAGCACTGAGCAGCAATACCAGAGCACTGAGCAGCAATACCAGAGCACTGAGCAGCAATACCAGAGCACTGAGAAGCAATACCAGAGCACTGAGAAGCAATACCAGAGCACTGAGAAGCAATACCAGAGCACTGAGAAGCAATACCGGAGCACTGAGCAGCAATACCAGAGCACTGAGAAGCAATACCAGAGCACTGAGCAGCAATACCAGAGCACTGAGAAGCAATACCAGAGCACTGAGAAGCAATACCGGAGCACTGAGCAGCAATACCAGAGCACTGAGCAGCAATACCAGAGCACTGAGAAGCAATACCAGAGCACTGAGCAGCAATACCAGAGCACTGAGAAGCAATACCAGAGCACTGAGCAGCAATACCAGAGCACTGAGAAGCAATACCAGAGCACTGAGAAGCAATACCAGAGCACTGAGAAGCAATACCAGAGCACTGAGCAGCAATACCAGAGCACTGAGCAGCAATACCAGAGCACTGAGCAGCAATACCAGAGCACTGAGAAGCAATACCAGAGCACTGAGCAGCAATACCAGAGCACTGAGAAGCAATACCAGAGCACTGAGAAGCAATACCAGAGCACTGAGCAGCAATACCAGAGCACTGAGAAGCAATACCAGAGCACTGAGCAGCAATACCAGAGCACTGAGCAGCAATACCAGAGCACTGAGATGCAATACCAGAGCACTGAGAAGCAATACCAGAGCACTGAGCAGCAATACCAGAGCACTGAGAAGCAATACCAGAGCACTGAGAAGCAATACCAGAGCACTGAGAAGCAATACCAGAGCACTGAGAACCAATACCAGAGCAGTGAGGACGCAATTCCACGAAAACGACGAAATGCACTGCAAAAAGCAAGCCTACCGTGTCCCAAGGAAACAAAGGAGACAACCTTGCAAGATCAGAGGATTGCCAACTCAGCTAGAATGATTCTCGCACGTACAGCCAGTAAAAGGGAGCAATGCACAGCCCAAGAGAAGGCTATGAGATAGGCCTCCTGCCTGTGACCCTACTGGGGTGCATTGCGTGTCTCCAAGCAAAGCGTAGCAAGGATAGCAATTCGAGAATGTGTTCAGGACTGGGTGTTTGCACACTGCCTCACTGAGGAGCAGTGAGCATCTTCAGTAGACTACAACAGAGCGCCAACTGGCCAAGTAGACATGAAAGCCATCCAGTCATTAGCAAGGGCTAGCTAGACCCAGCTAAAACGCCACTGTTTAAAAAACAAGAAGAAACTGAGAAGGAAGCAGACTCTGGGGACAGCGGCTTGTTGCTCCAGAAACCACTAATGAGATGGTACAGGGTCTGTCTGACTCCTATTGGCTGAGACAGATGATGATCTGACAGGGGGAGTGTCTCCTTTCAAACTCAAGTGGGAGGAGTTAAGGCAGGTCTGAGGAATAGGGCAAGGAGTCAGAAAGTTGGCATCCCCTTCAACACAAATCAATCACTAAAGCCTAGGTCAGAACTTGAACCAGTACCTGTTAACAGGAGAGTTTGTGCTCATACACCAGTAGATGCATATCTTTAGCTTAGGGCAGGCGGGGCACATCAGAAGAAACAGGCCTTTCCAAAGAGGTTGCAGGAGCTTTGCTAGCACCTCAAGGGGCAAACCCTAGCAGAGCCTGCCCATCTCACTTCACTTCTCCCTCATTTGAATACAAGTCTCACCGGCTCATAGAAACTTCAGAAAACCGGTTTGCTTTGCCTCACCACCCCTCTCTAGCCTGGTTCAGAAGAATCACACAGATCAGCTAGGTTCACTGCACAGAGGTGCACAGCAGCCACAGGCTTACTGGACAGTGCTAGGTGTCAAGCATTGATGCAGTAAATACAACTACAAATTCAGATATTGCAATGTCGCCGAGCGCCAGGATTTCGACTGAACGTATAGAGCAGCATGCCAGGAACTTCAGCAGTGGGAGTACCATTGGGAGCCAGAATCCTAGCAGTGAGTATACTGCAACACATGGCAATGCTAACTGTGGGTGTTTGTGAGGATGCAATCCAACACAGACAACTGTCACATCACATGCACCGCACAGAGCACCATAATCACAGGGGAAAACGTAATCAACATTTCACTTCCCACTTCTCCGAAATGTAGATGAGAACTAAAACTAGCATGGACCAGTGCTGCCAGACAGACTACATGCTAGGAAAAATGTCAAATACATGGGCTCCAGAAGCAATTTTACTCGTTAAAAGGACGTGATCAACAGCCCTGCCAAGCACCACACATCAAGGGTTAACCCAAAGCATCTGGAACATTTCTGTGCGTTATTGCAAGCACTCCATATTGTCACGCAATGAATCTGAAGCACGTGTGCCTTTCTTTCCCCAGACAGTGGCATAAGGGAGTGCTGCCTGGGGCCTCACTGCAATGCCTTTTTTAGATCTGGCATTAGCCAAGACCTTTTGATTTTACTAAAATTGTAGACTTATGGGGCATTTGAGCCAGTCCTCTTCATTTGTTGGTCTGTTGTTGTGTCATTCACATGCATCAATTTAAAAAGCTGTTCATTTCATACAGAGAACCAAAAGTAAACTTTGCTTACGTATTTTGTGAGGATTCACTCCCTTTCATACCATGCATCAAAAGTAGCATTGGCAATGCAAATCATTTTGTATTTTGTGTATACTCATCTGCACAACACAGTAAAGGTACAATAAGGACAGCAGCATCATAATATTCCATAACGTAAAGGATAGGTAAAGGATAGGTGGCACTAGCAGAAGGAACATTACACAATTCTCTCACAATGCAGGAGTTGTGGTAAATGAAAGATGCAGAGTCCACTTGATAGGTTAAGATCCTTTATTGCAGGTTCCTTCCAGGTTAGATAGACAGGTTAAGATGTAAGGAAACCCCCACCAGGAGCCAGCTGTTAGCAGCTCAGCCTGAGATGACCAACTGCCACAGTAAGTAATAGAAAGGCACAGTGAGCTAGAGAGACACCCTGGCATTCTATGATGTCACAGATAACATAGTACAGTCTAGCCAGAGAAGAACAATGGAGAGGACATTTACTACAGGACACACACAAGACAGGAGGCTAATGCACAAAACAAGGAAAGAGACAAATGAATGGCCAGCTGTACACTCTCTGCGACCAGACATAAATGTGAAAAAATATAAAACACATGGAAGAAAGCACACAACCACTGATGCAATTACCATACATTCATATAATTGGATGAGATGAGGAACTCTCACCTCCCGCGTGTGGTAGGCCTCATCACTGTGTTCACAACGAGTACTTGGGCTCATCCGAGAGTACTACTGTTCACTGCTGTACAGTCTCCTAGTCATGGGTTCCATAGTTTGGGTTGAGGTCATGTCTCTGATGATTATGCAAAGACTATAGAGAATCCTCTGTCTGACCTATACACGGGTGTTCTGGATACTCGGCTGGGACGCCAGACAAGCCTCAAGCTTCTGCTTTGAGGAATATGTTTGACCTTTGGACACTCAAAAAGTGAGGGATTTTACCCTCTGCATGATGGACTTACATTTGAAGATCCAGGTCTTTTGAATTTATAAATGAAGCTTTTTTCAGATCTACGAACTGATTGTTCCTGGTTGCATCTTTATGGACCTTATTTGAATAAAGAGATATTGTGTCCTCAGCTCCCACTCAGAGGCATTTGATGACTAAAGCCACATATAGGATTGAACTACTGTTCTTTCAGATACCCCTGCTTCTTTTTACTATTGTACAATTTTACACTGGTCCTGATGAAGGTGGTGAAAAGTACCTGTACAACAACGAAACGTACGCCGACCTTACCTCCTTGGGAATCCGTCCAGAGATATCTTGGAATGGCTAGTCCTACACAAAACTTCTCTTAACCCTCTAAGGGATAATGAAATTAATTCCTACGACATGCTAACGGAATTAAAAAGGTTCTATTGGAGCTCAGCAGAGGAACTGCACCCGTCACGTAATTGTGAAATTCTGGTACGTGATCCATCTGCCAATACTGGAACCAAGAAGGAGTTGACCATTGTTCACTGACAAGGGAACAACTCGGATCAAATTTAAACAGCCTGATAACAGCAACTGAATATGGATGTAAGAGGCCAAATGACGATAGGCCCGGAAACACAGACCATAAAATATCCTTCTACTCTATCCAAAAATGCGGCCAAAAAGTTCAAACATAACACATTGAGAAAAAACCCGGACACTTTGTTCGCCGACCCATACTTTGATATGGTCAAAGGCACCATAATGAATGACTTGATTTTCCACACAAATAAAACTGCGAAATGGCGCAATGCACTCACAGAAATGCTGATCATAGTAGACTTGAAAAACATACCGCATGGCACAAAATTAATAACTTCCCCATCAAGAAGTTGCAATGCTGAACTATGCATCACGTTATATAAAACGGGAATAGTGCTGATACAAGCAGCCAATAAGGACCTTGAGGAATTTGAAAAGACTTTCCTAATTGTAAAAGAAACTTTGGAGAGACCAAGACACCAACCACCCATGACCCAACATGTAATCATGCGTGACAACAGGGTCAATTCAACTGGGGACATCAACCAACCAGTTGATGCCACAGTTCGCCACAACTCGCAAACCCCCAGCCGTGGAGACATAACGGAAACTGAGAAGGTAACCCTAGAGACTAGTACCGATAGAACAGGGAGGTCTTCCAATCCGGCTAATGAAGAGCACAGCCTGACCCACAAGGAAGAACCGATGCAAGTAACCAACAGAGAACTGGAGAGCTTTGAGCTAACTCTCCAAAACTCAGAGGTTGACTCAGAAGGACCGAACCTTCAACAAAACGGGTCACTACCAGATATCACTCGCGATAACTTCGACTCCAACACTAGAGACACCAATCTAACAGATGGCCAGAACAACCAAACGGATAACACTGAAGATTTAACCGTAAATACGATGGCATCACCAGAGACTGTGAGAGGAAAGATAACGATGACCACCAACCTTGGAAACAAAGTGAAGAATAAGGTCCCAAGGATAGAGCCGGTGCCGCGAACGCACAACGCCACTGCGCTGGATGAAAGTATCCCAGCTCCAAGCGAACCCCTCTATGAAGCCAACGAAATGAACAGAGTAGAGGAGATCGACCCCTACTTTCCTTCCCCGAATATAAGACCAGAATCCCGCAGGTCCACTAAAACAACCCTTACCAAGAAAAGATGTGTGGGAATGAGATTTGATCAGTTGCAGAGAAGAGCAAACTACATTGCTCATCCAGCTAGGTCTACCTCACACAAGAACTCATCCCGAACTCAGAAAGAAATCAAGGAGCTCCAAAAACTTGTAGGGAATCTAGCTCAAAACGCAATGAAAGTCTCACAGACAATGGGAAAAATCTGGGAGATGACGATAAGCACGCACACCAAGGTCTCACACATCCAGAATCTGGTACATAGACATAATAGACCTATCAGGACAAAGCCCCTGGCGATCGAAGAAACTCGAGCCTTACTCAAGTCCTATGAGCAACATGCCCGCAGAAAGGAGGAGAATATCGAAATTGTACCTATTGACTCTAATAGATCGACCAGAAAGAATGACAGGAAAGCAATCCACCAAAATCTTCAACATATTCAGCTTATTGCATCTGAAACGGATAATGGAAAACTCGTTAAACCACAGAAACCCTTGAACTGCCTTCTACTTAACTGTCGTTCGGCAACTAAACATGCAGCAGATATAGCCGCCCTCATCATCAATAAAGAAATTGACCTGGCCATCCTCACGGAAACATGGCTCAATGAATCTTCATCTCCTACCATGGACCTCTTAGTACCACCACAATATAATATTGTCAGGCTAGACAGACCAAGGAATGTGGGAGGAGGCATAGCTTGCATTCACCGATCTGAGATCGAGGTCTGTCACTTCCAATCCGACCCCTTAGAATCCTGTGAATACCTTGGCATTAATGTGAGAACACCAAAGAATCAAAGCTGCAAACTGCATGTATTCTACCACCCACCAGGGGAGAACGCTAAGTTCACAGAACAACTGATGGAGATCATAACGACCAACTCTAACTCGGACGCCAATAATATATTCCTAGGCGACTTTAACCTCCATTGGAATGACGGCGGTGATAAATTGGTCAACGCGCTTAAAGACTTCCTCAATGAGCTAAAACTTGTACAAACCTGCAACCAACCCACTCACTCACTAGGAGCGACCTTAGACTGGATTATCTCAAAAAAGGATGAGACCTCTATCCTTGCCATAGACCCATGCGACTGGTCTGACCATCACATCATATCTTTCACGATACCTACATTGACAAAGGGCAGGACCGTGCAACCACGCAAGCTCGAGAAACTGATCCGAGACACAAAGGAGGCTAACACTGAACTACTGGTTAAAAGGTGTGAGAGAGACTTGAAGCCACCCAACAACAAGCAAAATGTCAATGAGCTGACCGATCATTACATAACCTCAATTGGTAATATCGTCAATGACACCATGCCCCTAAAAACGAAAAAAGTATCAGAGAAACCAAGAAATCCTTGGTTTAATGAATCACTGAATGAGGACCGGCGCAAACTGAGAATGGCCGAAAGGAGGTGGAGACAACATCCCTCCTCCCCGGAGCTGAAAGCGCTCAGAAAAACAAGAAAAGAATACAACAAAAAAATAATCAATTCCAAAAAAGAATTTTTCAGAGATGAATTGGACAGTGCCATAAACAGACCACGAAAACTCTTCGAGATCTTAAAACAACAGTCAAATAAACTAACCAAAACGGTTTTAGAGAATACAAAAACGCCCATAAGCTGCGAGGAATTCTCCTCATTTTTCACCGAAAAATCTAAATTGCTTGAAGATGACCTCACAATTGCAGCAACTAACCTTAAGGCACTACCTCAATCCAGTGATGAGTCCAATTTCTCACCAGAGTGCCTCCAAACTAAAAATAAGGCAAAATGGGACACATTTGAGCTATACGACCAGGAAAAAATCGCCAGAACGCTGGCGGCACTTAGACCGAATAACCACTTTCAAGACCCATTACCAGGAAAGTGTGTAAGAGAAATCAGCCACACACTAGTTCCTATCTGGACCGAGATAATAAACGCCTCACTTGCACAAGGAACCCTCCCTGACTGCCTAAAAACAGGGCAGGTGATGCCCATCCTTAAAAAACCGACAGCTGTTGCCACAGACCCGAACAACTATCGACCAGTGACCAACATCCCTCTACTGGCTAAACTCATTGAGAAATGCGTGCAGGGCCAACTAAGTCAACACATCGCTAAATTCTCGCTACTGGATGACTGCCAATCAGGTTTCAGAACAGGGCACAGTACCGAAACTGCGATCCTGCACATTGTCGATGACGCCTTACAAGCCCTAGACCGAAATCAATCTTGCCTACTGATCCTCCTAGACCTATCATCAGCTTTTGATACGGTTAAACACGAAGTGCTTATGACCAGACTACAAAAGAGGATGGGTCTGTCTGGAAACGTGCTGAAATGGTTTAACTCTTTCCTACAGAACAGGACTCAGCGATTCCTGGTTAACCAAGCAATCTCTTCCCCGAGCCCCAACGCAATAGGGGTCCCGCAAGGCTCTACGCTATCCCCAGATCTATTCAACCTATACGTAGAACCTCTTACGGAGATCCTTCAAAAATCACAAGTATCCTATCACATGTATGCGGACGACACGCAATTATACATAAAGATCGCCTCCCTTGAGGACATCGACCTAATGAACAAGACATTAAAGAGTGCTCTGCAATGGCTAACGATGAACCATCTGAAACTAAACGCCCAGAAAACCGAATTCCTTCTAATCTCACCGACAAGGAGCCAATCTGAAGTTATAGAATGGACTAAACTGGTGACTGCGCTAGAATGCACCCCGACCCTAGTTAACTCAGCCAAATCACTAGGAATTACACTAGATAAGAACCTCGACATGAAAAACCATATTAATGCAATGGCCAAGAGCGCCCGCTTCCACCTGAACTATTTAAGAAAACTGAAACCCTTTATCACTGAGACGGATCTAAAACTGGCTATACAATCACTAGTCATCTCGAGGATCGAATATGGCTGCACCACATTGGCGGGCCTGCCAAAAACATCCACAGCACCGCTAAAAGCCTGCCTCAACGCAGCGGCGAGACTCATTACGGGAACAAAGAAATTCGATCACATTTCTCCTCACCTGAAAGCACTACACTGGCTACCTTATGAAGCCAGAATTCAAATGAAGATGGCCTGTATCACGCACAAAGCGGTTCACTACAACACACCGAGATATCTAGCCAAGAAACTTCAGATCTCAGGAGGTAACAGAACTACGAGAAGCGCAAAGGATTTGCTATTACGACCAGCATTTTTCCATAAGAAAAAGACCTACAACAGAGCATTCTCTGGAGCTGCCCCCAGAATCTGGAACTCACTCCCTCCAAACATCAGGAAGATTCAAAATACGATAACATTCAAACGAGAATTGAAGAGCCACTTGATGAGTAAATACCCTACTTAGAGTAACTCAAGGATCACCGGAATGATCAAAGACGCTAACGGAGTGCTGCCCTCTCCAGGGAAAACTGGGAAAGATCATCATCGAACAATGATCTGATACCGTGTGCAAGCCGAGGCTTGACACTTCACTGCTACCTCGTATACATGTGTGAATTTGAATTTGAACTATATCTCATAGTCATACTATTTAACTTCTACCTCACTTGATTTATTTTACCAATATATGTGGAACTTTAACTATTTGTCTCAACCACTATATATAACTTCTACCTCACTTGATTTATTGATACTTATTATCCTTGATATGCACTGAATCACCTTATAACCCTACCTCAACGAACATGGTTTGGTAATATGACACAAGCCAAGCCTGCTCTCCATTTAATGACAATTGCACAATCCTTATGATTATATATATTAATCGTGTCCATACAGTATATTGCCTTTCTACCTCACTATGCTCTTGTTGCTATCACTGCTTTTATTACCTTTGTATGCAATTCCTTTCTGTTAAGCGCTCTGATACCCACGGGTCTTGTCCGCGCTATACAAAACACTATAAATAAATAAATAAATAAATAAATAAAATACAGGAAAACCAATAGCTATGACGGCAGCATATCACAATGAAAAGATCTAGTGATTTGCACATATTGTTTGAACTTAGGAAATGCTTTGCTGTTGTAGTTGAAATAATTCCTAAACAATTTTTGTTTTTTCCTGTCCTTGTTGGTTCCCTAGGGAGTTATTCAAATTGTATTTTTATCTTGTATTTTGTATGTCAGGTGAATGAGTGGTATGGTATGATGCGAGTATGCTGCGTATGAGAGTGCTGGGGTAATTTAGTTACATAGAATAGATGCATATTAGAGTCCAATTTTGTAATCCTATGTGAAATATTTATGTGTGACTCTTGTATTTAACTTGAATAGTTGTGTGATTGTTTAAAATTAAAAATAACAAATATTTATAAAGAATAAAAGAATAATGTCCGTCTAATTAACATGGTCATATCTATGATTTTTCTATAGTTAGGACAAGGTATTTTCTTCATAGTGGGGCACTTGTAAGCCATAGACTACGATGGAAAGAAATATAGGTCAGACAGAGGATTCTCTATAGTCCTTGCTTGTTTTTCCCCCTCCCTCTTGGACCTGAAATTAATACTAGGGGGCACCTTCCTTATCTTCATTTATTATGTGTCTGATGAGGACATGCCTTTCTTCGTCTGACATTAAAATTGTGTGCGAGTGAGCTACAAGCGCTTTTTACTCGTGTCTCCCTATCGCAAGTTTAGAAGTTGGAGGGTCAAACAATGGATCCTGCTTCTCTTTTCCGAGATTGCCCCTATGGGTTCCTCGGGTATGTAGGTGTCTCACCAGAAATATTGTGAAGCAGTCCCTGGTTTATAGGGCATGTTATTCAAGTGCATTCAAGATAGGCTTTGTGATTTCAGAACATGGGGCAATAGCAATGGAAACACCACTCGTTCACAGAAGAGGCACACAGTGCAAGCCTCCCCGCTACAGAAGAAAGGTACAGGTAAGGCAGCAGCGCAAGCTTCCGCTATCACAGGACAGGCACACTTTGGGAAGCAGCTGTACAATCTTTGCTTCATCACAGCACAAGTACAACATGGCGATAGCAAAGCAAGCGTCCCTCTCTCACACAAAGCAGCATGGGGAATCTTCCATTTCACGCAGACCAAATCCAACAGGGCAGACTGGAACAAGCTTTCATCGCTCACAGAACATGTATAGCTCAGGCATGAATGACAAGTGGGTTTCAGACAGATCTCTGGAGTGGGTGCTAAGTCACTGAGAGGGGTGTGCAATGGCTGATAAGATAAATATCTGGGTTAGCGTACATGCTGCAGAGATGTGTGTGAAAAGGAGTGGCTCAATCCTTAGTCATGGGTGCCTCAAAACTCCCATGCAGATGAGACGTGCTCATTTATAGTTCCATTAGGATAAAAACAGAAATGACAGCACATAATTCAGAAGTAGGAAAAAAATCCCTCTTACCCCCTCTTAGGGGGTAAGCGGATATCCAACAATTTCTACTGCAAGGGAATCCTGTTGAGATACAAAGTGAGAGCAAGTAATGCAGGATGTTGTTGTGGTCGGATCTCGCGGACAAAAGGGAGCGAGGCTTTATGTACAAGTATATGGTTTATGCAATTAAATTATTAGTGAGTATGAAAAGCTGCTTTATAAGTGGATGTTGTGAAAGGCAGACCAAGATCATTTACTTCGTACCATGCTGTACACGCAAGGTACCACTGCAGCAAACTAACAGAAAATCACATGTGAAAAGAGCATTGGCATAACCAGTTGTCTAAGTTAGTTGCCCAACATGTGGCTGTGCCAATGAATATTTTGTTTCTGAATTTTTTTTATATGAAGGGGTGTATATGAAAATAAGCACTGCATAAACATCACACTATGTATATGGGATATGTATAAGCATTCACTGCATCAGTGGTCCATGAGACTGAAGAGCGCCACTTATTATGGGGATGTTCACATTGTGCAGGAGGACAATGCTGTCACTCACAGTCAGGTTAGCCAATGGCTGAAGTGGGCTTATCCTCTTCCAGGTTGCTGTATGGTGTGGTGGGTGGAAGCAAAAGGTGAATGGCACTCCAGTAGAACAGTTGATGAAGAGGGCAGACTGAAAGCCCCTGTAAGTAGGGAAGTATATATAGTATAAATATGTTTAAGAAAAACAATCTGGGTTGGCTATTGCCAGACCAAAAAGGAAGGGATGCGAGGAATGCAGGTAGGAAATCAATGGTAAAGATACAGAAACTGTTACATCTTATATGATGGAGGCATAACATTTTTGGCTACTTTTATGTAAAGTGAAAAATAAAAGGTTCATTTTTTGAACATTAACAGCCAAAGAAAGAGCTAAAAATAAAGACCAGGAAAAATATAAATTGTTGTAGCTGCAGGGTTTTCAATATTCACAACAGAAGACATACAGGAGGAGACTCAGTTGCACCACGGAGGAATGAACTGATGGGTGCGGAGTATTGAGGGATTTATAAAAGACTGTATTGGGCCACTCCTTACTTAATGTGAACATGGCTAAGCTGGAATACCTTTTAGGGTGTAACTAAGCTTCACAATGAGGTGGCAACATCACTAAAATTCCTAGTCAGTGAGACAGGCAATAAAGAGAAGCATCCAAAGGATCTGACACTTTTCTGAATATAGAGGCCCTAAAAAATAAAACAAATTAAAGTAGGCAAGATGCTAGCAACCACAGTCAAAACATTTTGGTAGCACTGATGAGGAAAAAGGAGGAGGCCTTTAATATGGAAAAAAGTAATCCTGTGTCTTACATGGCGGATTCAGGCAGCATGGACACGTTTCACTACGGAAACATGGTATCTGTAATTGGACAGGGGCACAAGGGAAGTGGATCAAGGTAAAGAAATTGGATAACATGTCTGCTAAGGTGGCCCAATGACAGGACGTGATGCCCTAAGAATCTCCTGAATTGAACAAAAACATAGTTGCTTCAGGTCTGTCGTATAGGACGGCGATTGTGTGTAGGTGGGTGAGCTACACATGCTTTCTAATCGTGTCTCCCTACCGCAAATTACAAAATTTGGAGGGTCAAACAATGGATCCTGCTTCTCTTTTCTCATTCTCTCTTTTTCTTAGTGTAGAATTTACAGGAAAAAAAATTAAGCCTAGTATAATAGTTTTAAAGCCTCCAGTCTCTAAATACTTATTACCTATGTGGGATGTGGAGCAGATTTTGACTGTGATTGAGAGTTGGGGCAACAATTACTTTAAGTCTGAAATCAATTTCATGGAAATCGACTAGGTTGCTAAGTTTGGTGTCATTTAGAATAACTTAATATGTGAGAACCCTGGATGTCTCTCGTAGAACTTTTCGGTGAGAGGGTGTATGTTTTTATATTAAAAGAAGGACTAAGATCCTTTCACTAACAATATTCTTTTCATATTTTGACAATAATGAGTGTGTGGTTAAATTGCTGAAAGATTATGAAAGAAGAATGACACATCTGAGAGGTAATGGAGTGGCACACTTGTTGATCTCTTACAAATTGCCACATAATCCAGTTTCACCCACTATCCTGACAAGGTGGGTGAAGGAAGTGATGAGAGTGGTGGATAGCGATGTTGGTAGATCTGCTGCGCATTCTGTGAGAGGTGCTTCTGCATCAATCAAAGGCATCTGTGATGGGTAGAAGTATGCAGGACACTATGAGAGCAGCAAACTGGTCAAATGAGAGTATATTTAGAAATTGTTATTTACAGCCAATGGTGAATGCAACTGATAATGTACTGACTGGCAGGGCTTTGAACTTGCAGATTAGCGCCTGTGGTCTGACATAAAATGTAGATTTTTCACAATCTGGATTCTGTTAAAGAAATGCAGAATAAGAGAATCCCAACACTATTATGAGTGGGAACAGATGTTATACTGTTCCAGGAAGAACAATCTTTGACTAGAAAACAGAGATGAACTGAGTTTGGATTTGGCCTGAGTGACAGCCAGGAGAGCCTGCTGATAAACGAAGCATCTACTGTCCAGCTACCCACACCAATTACCTAAAGCGAAACGAATCCAGACAGCAACCACAACCAGCTGATGTGTGGAAAGACCCATCCAACTGCCCCAGCGAGAAATAGGAGGGGCCTAAGCCCTCTGAGCTACCTTCACCAAAGGAGGCAGGGAGACTGTTGGGTGAGATGAGCTAGCAACTTTGGCCACAGGTTTAATGCCTTTAGTGGTCACATACACCTCATAGTATGCGGGACATTGCACCTTTCCAAAACATCTTAAACATGGCTACAAAGTGGCTATGTTTGATCGATGACACATTCTGTCAGTCATGCCATTATAGCCAAAAACACGTTAATTGTATGCTGGGAGTTTTGACCAATACATTCAATTTTGAGTGCAACATTACTTGTCCGAAATTATAACGTACTACAGGATAAATAGGCAGGACTGGTGGAAGGGGCCTGTTTTGAAGTTGTGATACTGACACACCAAGGTAGTGGTAAATAATTCAGGCTTCATTCAGAGATGCTTTTCAGAGAGTGAGCCTCCATTGGCAGCCAGGAACTAACTAAGCATGGAACAACAGCTCATTTAGAAACAACAGAACATGTTGAATGCTGAAATTCTATTTATGTCTTGAAGGCATAACAGTATCACACAAGGGAGGAGGAGGACTTGGCGGATACAATATCTTACTTTTCTTCCCTCTGTTGCTCTAATTATCCAGGATGGCTTTGCGCTGCTTAATCCTACTTGAATCAACATCTTGGAGCTAATAAGAGAGTCTGAAACGCAGGTCCCTGAGCACTGTCTCTGCGTGCAGGAACTGTGACAGCTCTGTTTACAACCCATAAGCAGCAAACAAAGACAGACTTTGGGCTGCCACTCACGCTCTCTGAAGGTAGTGGTGGCAGAGCAGTGTGGTGACATTACTAGTCACCTGTAATAACGTATTACAAGTAATTAGGTGCATCATTTTCCTTTGATAGGGCTGTTCTGAAATCCTAATTAATAAGCATATTGTGCTCTCCCACATACTCTACAACCCTCCTAACCCCCAAAAAAGTGAATTTTACTGCTTGACCAAAGAAGTTAAAAGTCAGCAGTGAGGTACATTCTGATCAAGCAGGGTTCATGCCTCGCCACACCACCTGTCATAACATTAGTCGATTGTACAACGCACTGGCACTCGCCGACAGGTTGGGGGGGACCGGTGGCGATTTTTCTAGCTGATATCCACAAAGCCTTTGACTCTATGAGCTGGGAGTATTTATTTATCCTCCTTCAACGCCTACATTTCGGCCCCCAATTTCTTTTCTATCTCAAACTATATTTCGGTGCAGGTAGCTGGTGCCAAGTCGGATTTGTTCCCGATACAGCGGGGAACGAAGCAGGGTTGTCCCCTGTCTCCCCTACTGTTTGCTCTTGTCATAGAGCTCTTGGCGGTATGTGCAAGGATAGACGCTCAGGTGCAGGGCTTCAAACGTGGGGAGGGACTCTCCGATAGAATAGCATTATGCCCTGATGATGTCCTCTTCTTCCTCACTCACTGATGACTGGGGGGGAGAGGGGGGCAGATTGTGCATATTTTGGGGGAAAACATCAGGTCTCTACATCAATGGAGTCCACGGCTACTGTGTTCTCAGCTGGTACACGCCCCAGGATTTCGGTTCTGTGCGTGGATAGAGGGTTGCTTTGAACTGGTTCAAATAACTGGGTGTCTTTGGGTCCCCTGATGTGACACTGGCGCGGATGCAAAGGGAGGATGTTTGGATTTGGTCTGTCTTGCCTTTGTTCCTGACTGGTTAGTCTGCCATTTATAAAATGGTGGCCTTGACCCGTTTTCTTTATCACTTACAAAACTTACTATACGTAAATGGAATTCTATCCTCACTACTTTTCTTTTGGAGGGTGGGTCCCCTCATATTGCCCTAAGCAAATGTTTCCAATCCACTTACTGTGGAGGCATCGCCTTGGCGGATACCAAATCATATTATAGTGCATATCATCTTTTGATTATAAACAACTGGTGATACAACCTCCAAAGTGACCCGTGTGTCTTAAAAATTAAGTGATGGGCGTTACCCTTGTTATCTCATGCCTCATACCTATACGGTGAGGGATGCGTGATGATCATTCCCCGGTGATGAGGGTAGTTCTAAATCAATAGTATTCTTCTTTCCAACGGATGGGGTGGTGGAGCAAGTTGATGGAATGGCCGCCATTTTTGCAGGGTCGTTTGCTCTCGCAGGTGGCAGTCCCAGAGGGCTTTCACAAATGGGACCCTATTGGGATTTCTACTCTGGGGGATGTTATGCATGGCACGGTCCTTGAATCTTTTCAGACCCTGCAAATATAATGTCATCTTCACTATAGCCAATGTCACCATATCTCGGCCATGTGCAATGTATGGATTGCTGCCCTGTCTGATTTTCCCAAATTTAAACCATTAGAGGGAAAACTTCTCATAGGAGACCTTGCCGATCATAAAGTCACAAAGATCTATCAGACACTTGTCTCCAACAAACCTGACACATTTAAAGCCCACTGGGCAGCATGGGAGGCAGACGTAGGGACTCTGGAGAATGAGATTGGACAGAGTGGGGCACCTTGTGTGGCTGCCATTGCAGAAAGACTTGGCTGATTCAACCACCATAGGCTTTGGCAGTTGGGGGTGATCGCCTACCCATCCTATCTTCGTTGTGGCACAGAGGATGCCATGTTTTTTCATACGGTTCGGAGGTGTCCTGAGTTGAATCGATTCTGGCACGGGTGACAAATTGTTTGTCTGGGGTTTTCACTTGACCGATTCTGATGAACCCGAAACTCACTCTTCTCCATGTCACTGACAATCTGGTTGGTGATGGGTATAAACTTGTTTTTGGGTCTGCTTTAGCAAAATGAGATATAACATGGGAGAGGAAGGCCACAACACACCCATCCTTGGCTGTGTGAAAGAGAGGGCTGAACCTCTGCATGTGCTTGGGAGTGGCGGTTTATAAAGCGAGAGGCTGCCCCAGAAACACCCCAAGATATGGCAGGTATGGGTGGATTATCAGAGCATAGAATCAGAACCTGTCCGTCCTGTGTATCAGTTGGTTGACTATGAAGTCGGACAATCATGGTATGAGGGCGGGTTGGGTGGATGTGGGACGAGCAATCTAACATTTGGAATTCATCTGTATTTCATTGATGGGGTTGGGGTTGGAATAAGCGTGCAGGTATATATTGTCTTTTTGCCTTTTTTTACTTATAATTTTACTGTTGAATGTTTGCCTATTGGGCCTCCTTTCCCATTTCAACTTCAAAATAAATAAAATCTGTTTAAAACAAAAAAAAAATAATAAGTAAGCAATGAGAACAGAAAAATGTGAAAAGTTAAAATATTAAATACCTCTACTGTTTTTTTTAAAGGGCATGTCACCATTAACCTGAGTCCTTTCAGGTCTCCAGTGGTCGAAGCGCATTAAAAAAGAATGGGAACTGTGATGCTGCATGCAAATGGGGGCGGTGTGAGTGAACGTGGGGAAAGGGTCAAAGGCATGGATGAAAAAAAAACATTCTGAAACTCTTTTCGGTCTTTAAGGCACAGCTTAACTGAAGAATAAATGCTTAAGTTAAGTTAATCAGTGGGAAATTCCCTACTGTACATAATTGTTTTTTGGGGGAGGGGTGTTTATGTAGTGCCAACTCGACCCGAAGGTATCAGAGCGCTTAACATGAGCACCAGTTGCATTATAGACGGATACATTCATTTTGTTAGGCATGGGAGATTAAGTGATTTGCACAGAATTAAAGGATGTTGAGCGTCCCTTCCGAGGCTCGAATCATGTTCCCCAGCTTTGAGGTCGACCACTTTAGCAGTTAAGACACATTCTCTCCCATTAGTTAATGCTCTGCACCAAAGAGCCATAGAATTGAACACTGGTTGGTGCAGTGGAGAATTGTGACTTGTGTATGTTTAGTGCTACGATGTCCCAGTATGTGACAAAAAGCAGTGTGAATATGTAAGTCATTATTTTAAACTTGGATTACACAAAGAAGATGGGCTACTATAAAATACACAAAAAAGGTTTAAGATGAAGAAAATGGCTCCCAAAATATAGATTTTAGAAATACCCAAATTGTACGTAGTAGTGCATTTAGTTTTTATAACTGTTCTTTAAAAACACACATTTCGTAGCTCAGCTGGTAACTCCCTTGCAATCCCCACTCAAAAGAAAGTAATCTATGTCATCAGGAAGTTTCAGTGATTCTGTTAATTAAAGCCAATACCGGCTTCTGAGCTCCCTTTACATTTGCTGATTGACCAGTGGCGCACATTTACATTTCTTTCAGGCAGCAGGCACCCTGGCAGGAAGGCTTGTTTAGCTCGCCGCAACTCTTGCAGTTTCACAGCGCAGGCAGGTCCCTGCCTTTACACTTCAGCTGAAGCATTTCAACTCTCAGAATTAACCGTCCCGAGACGATTGCCTTTTAACATAAAGTAGGGAACTGTTTTTCCTGAATGTAAAAATATGAGCACATTGTGCCCCTCAGATCCCACACACTTCGACCACTGGGTCTTGTCTATTAGACTGTGCATGTGCTGTCTGTTGCGAGCCATATTGTTAGCCTACAGAGGGCTTAACGCTCGCCCAATGCCTACCATTCTTTGGCTTTCCTGTCCAATTAATTTGCTGGCTTCTTATTCATTACAGTGAGTCCTTTCTTTTCTTGTATTTGTCGTTTCAGTGGAGCAAGGATGCATTACTTTGTCTTTACACTGCTCACTTTTTCATGCATTACTTTTTTTCCCATTTGTTTAAGCACTCTGTGAAAGACCATGTGTTTTTCAGCTTCTCCATCCACCGCAGTGCTCTCTCTCGCCAGTGTGCTTCTCCCCAGCCCCGTCCGTGATGCGTTTGCTCTTGTGTGCTCCCGCCTGCATTACTTTCTCACCCATGTGCTTCTACCCACTTCCAACTCCAAATGCCCTCCATCTCCTGCCCGCTTGCTTTTCTCTCACAGTCCTCAGAGCTCCAAGTTGCTTTTCCCCCTGGTCGTTTGCTCTCCACTTACCCGGCCCTCCATGTTGCCTCCCCCTACCCACACCCTCTGTCGCTTCTTGACCCTACACTGCTTCAGCTCGCTCTTGCCCCCGTCTTGCCTCCACACCTACACCTCTGGTTTTGCCTCCCCGCAACAGTCTCCCCCCCCCCCCGAAAATCAAACACAAACAAAACTGTTTTGCATATTCTTTTTCTTTTTTTTGCCACAGGTTGTATAATTCAGCGTGAATTGGTCAGCAAGATGGATCTGCCATGGCGAGGGGACAATTGAGCGCACTCTGTAAAAAGCTCAAAGAAACACGCTGCATGAGATGGGCTTGAGGGTCCTATGGCGAAAGCATCATATGGACACTTGTGCCTGTGTCGCCTTCTTGCATGTCCACCTAACACACTCCTGCATGGACTATATTCTGACCAGTAATGCTTTGGTCCCCCTCATTTTCACAGCTGATTTTAGACTGATGCCTCATCATCCTTCTGTTTCTATAAGCTTGGATGTAGGGTTGAGGCAACTTAGATCCTACAAGTGAAAACTGAGCCCATCTAGTCTGAGGGACTCAATCCTTAGAGAGGAAATAGGGAAAAAGATAGATGAATGGTCCTCCCATGATGAAGGCATTGCAGGGAGAGTGAACCGTCTCTAAAGCAGTGCGTTCAACCCTAAAAGTGGCATTCTAGGCCGCTGCCTCAACCAAAATGGCAGAGTGGCAGTAGGCCAGCCCGGTCATAGGAACGGCACACGTAAAAAACTGTTACTGATGCTGGGGTTTGGGAGCGGTCTGAGCTGTCACACTGAAACATGCTCTTTCACTCAGTTGCTCTCTCAAATTCACACAATCTAGGTCACTCATTCCCGCTTTTTGACTTAACACTATGTCTCACTTAGCTTCTGTTTCGGGCACTCTTTCACTGTAACACTCTCTTATGCTTTCATTCTCTTTAGGGGGGCGTGGCTTGGGCGCCGATGGCGATGGTCGCCTGAGAGCTCGGCTCCGGGACTAAGCCCGAAATTATCCTGAACATCGGTGGCTGAGGGGCACCCCAGACCCCGAATTCGGTTGAGCGAGGCGACGACACCCTGCCGAGGGCCCTGGTGGAGTTTGGACGGGGGTGGCTTTGAAGAAATGCCGAAGTTTGCGGAGTGGCGGAGGACGACCCAATATGGCGCCCGGACCCCTTTGTCCCCTTGAACGGACCTACGGAGTTGAGGAGATCTCGCGGATGTCGCCCGGCACCCGGCTTCACCAGCCTCAGTGGTTTTAGGAATTGGACATTGGTTGGATCGGACCCTCCACAGCGGGACCATACTCGATTGGACGACCGGGCGGGTGCCCACGCGTTAGAGGGTGCCGGGCCCGGGTGCCCTCAGGTCCAGGCGGTGGACTGCACCGCGACTCCGCAACAAGCTGCGAGTTCCTGGCCACCCCGTCTACATGGATGGCGCGACACTCGGGCGCCACAGGACGACCGGGAGAGTTGGTGGCCCTTGCCCCAGAGCTGTAGTGGGTGAACGGGCCTGCCCGACTCGGAGACGGATGTCTCCGCCCCCTTATCGGTGCCCTCGGACGCCGTGGCGGTGGCGTGAGCCGAAACGGCGGAGTCTCCACAGGCTCTGGAGAAGGAGGTCGCCCATTCCGGACTGGAGGGCGAAATCCCGGGAAAGTCGTGCTGGACACTTGCACACGGAGACGCCTACTCCGGGACCTTCGCGGAGAGCCCCTGGCAGCATGGGGAAACCTAAAGGAGCCAAGGGATCCAGCCAGGCCACCTCGGACTCTGAGGCCCAGGACAAGGAAGAGCATGGAGATCCTAAACGACCTGGTGGCGCACCACTCCAGCAACAATTCGACCGTGTACTGGAAGCCATAGAGGCAACTCGGTCGGCTCTACAACAGGACATTGCCCAGGTGGCGACTGGCCTGGGCCTCCTTAGGGCAGACCATGGTAAACTCTCAGACCGGGTCAAGGAGGTGGAGAGCACGGTAAAGACTATCGAACCGGCGCAGAGGACCCTGGCTGCGACGATCACGGATGCCATGTCCCGAATCGAGACCCTCGAACGGAGGGCGGAGGATGCGGAAGGCCGAAACAGGAGGAATAACATTCGGGTAGTGGGCCTGCCGGAAAAGATTGAGGAAGGCGATATGGTGCGCTACTTGGAGACCTGGTTCCGAGACACGGTGGTCCCGGAGGGCCTGTCCTCCTTTTACACTCTAGAACGGGCCCACAGAGTTCCAGCGCGGCCCCCACAGCTGGGACGAGCCCCGAGGCCGGTGGTGGCGCGGTTGCTCCATTTCCGGGACAGAGATCTGATCTTAAATGCCGCCAGACACAATGGCCCGTTCCAGGTTGCAAACAGTCAGGTGAATATCTTCCCTGACTATACCTACGAGACGCAGCGCAAGCGGTTCTCCTTCCTGGCGGTTAAGCGTGAACTCAGGAGTGAGGGCATCCAATATTCACTCCTATTTCCCGCGAGGCTCCGAGTCATTGTCGACGACAAAACCCAGTTCTTCGACACCCCGGAGGAGGTCTGTGACTGGCTCGAACTGTACCGAACGGGGAAGGAGGGTTATAACGCCTCGACCCATCAGGCGGAGGAGCCGGAACAAAGGAGGCGCTCTAAAAGGGTCAGGAACCGCCGCGGCCGCACGGGAGGGCCCTCGACAGCGGAGACATCATCTGAGCGGAGGGGAGTGTTGGAAGTTCTGTCGGAACTGTCGGGAGCGAGGGGCGAAGACATCGAAGAGGAGGAAGACAACCCGGGTGCTCAGGGGGCACCATCGGACTCGGAAGACTCGGTGGCAGACAGTACCCACACACCGGTGATCACACCGAAATCGGTGGAGGACCTTTTGGACGGACAAGGGTAATGGGATAGGTTGCCTTGTTTTGGGTGGGGGCCCGGCAGGGGGGAGGCGGCTGCCGTTCTTTATTGCTGACAATGGGAGAGGGAGGGTTAGGAGGCTTCTGCTCTTGCCCCGAAAGATTTTGACACAGGGGGGGGCTTATTATAGTCCTGGTGGCCTGGGCGACGGGGGCCCACTGCCTCCGCTCAGCCCGCACCTGGCCCATAAGGCCTTCCTACGGTGGCGACCGTGGGACTAGTGGGGGTTTTGGGGTTGTTTCTCATAGAAATTTGGATGGGATCTAGATGGCGCAGTTTGGGTCCTGTTCTGGGGTGGTTGGGAGGGGGTTTTGTTGGTTTTTGGGGGGTTTGGATCTGGTTGGGGAAAATGGCCGCCGTCAGCGCTGGGAGAATTGATGTCCTTTTTTTGTGGGGACCCGGACGGGGAGACTGTGCAAGAACACTCTGGGACAATGGCTAATGTTGCTAACTTGAAATGTATTACTTGGAACGTGAGGGGGCTTCACACTATGTCCAGGCGTCACAGGGTCCACGCTTATTTAGTGCGTAGGGGAGTGCAAATGGCGCTGCTGCAGGAGACGCATCTGAACAAGGCGGAAGGGGGCGGCGCTTCAGCGTAGGTGGCGAGGGCAGGTCTTTTCCACGGCGTACTCTGCTTATGCCAGGGGGGCGCTAATATGGATCAGGGCAGGAGTCCCCTTCCAGGTCACGAGGACAGTGTTGGACCCAGAGGGGCGTTTCGTGGCCATATCAGGCACGCTGGGAGGGAGGGACTTGAATGTTTGTTGTGTGTATGCCCCTAATGTGGACCAGACTGCCTTCCTTTCCAGGTTATCGGGCTCGTTGGCTCACTTATTCGCCGGTCCCCTCCTGCTGGGGGGAGACTTTAACTCCGTGGTAGATGTGGACATAGACCGCTCGCATCCCCCGCTCCCCGACTCCCCGGTCCGGCGGACGGCTAAGGGCCGTCAAGATTGGCAGACCCGCTGGGGTTTGACGGACATCTGGAGGGCGCATCACCCCGCGTCTAGAGATTATTCGTACTTTTCGAGCCTTCATGAGCTGCATGTCAGACTGGATGGCTTTCTTGGTTCGCCCGAATTAGTCTCGGCAGCGGCCCGATCGGAGTATTTATCGCGGACCATCTCGGATCATAACCCCCTCCTGCTGGACATTCGCTGGTTCCCTGGGACGCCGGCGGTACCCACCTGGAAGATGCGCCCCGAGATCCTCGAGGACAGTGTCTTCAAGGCAGACCTAGGGGAGAGAATCACGGATTATTTTGCATCCAACGGCGGCTCCGCGAGTACTAGGGCGTTCGAATGGGACGCTTTCAAGGTGGTGGTGAGGGGGTACTGCATCTCTAAAAAGGTGGGCATGCGGCGTGTTATCCTGGCTGATCTAGACGCAGCGGACCGAACGCTCCGCGAGCTCGAAATTAGCCGACCCGGACACCCGGAATTGCAAACACAAACGGTAGAGGCGAGGGAGAAGGTGGCGGTGGAGGTCGAACGGCTCCGCTGTTTCGATTATAAGGCCTACACGGTTCGATCTATAGCGGAGGGCGACAGATCGAGCGCGTTACTGGCGTGGTTGGCCAACCCTGCGCGCCAGTCTCAAACGACGACTAGGATGCGTAGGGCGGATGGGACTGAGGTGTGCACCCAACCGGAGATTCTTAATTGCTTCCGGCATTATTACGAATGCTTATACCGCAGTCGCTCCGCGCGTGACCCAGACCGGCTTGATAACTATCTTAGCCCGCTGGAACTCCGCACAGTGGAACAAGAAGTGGCAGACGCCCTGGGATCTGACATCGGCTTGGGGGAGATCCGCGGGGCCATCAAACGGATGGCGAGGAACAAGACCCCGGGCCTAGATGGCCTGCCGGTGGAGTTCTATGCAGCTTATGCTGACCTCCTGGCCCCTCGTTTACTGGTGGTCTACAGGGAGGCGAAGAGGCTGGGTCGCCTCCCCGGCTCGATGTGTGAGGCGTTGGTGGTTCCTCTCCTCAAGCCAGGCCGAGACTCGTCTGACCCGGGGTCCTACCGTCCCCTCTCAATGCTGACGGTGGACTACAAAATATTGAGCAGCATCTTGGCCTCGAGGCTGTTGGGACATATGAGCTCCCTAGTACACGAGGACCAGGCCGGTTTCATCCCACGGCGAAATACGACCATGAACATCCGAAGGTTGTTTCGCTTGCTTGGGGAACCATTCGTGGATGCCCCGTCCCCGGTAGTTTTGTCGGTGGACCTGGAGAAGGCTTTTGATAGCCTGGAGTGGGACTACTTAAGCGCGGTATTGCGGAAATTCGGCCTCGGGGAAGGATTTATCAAATGGACAGCAGTTCTCTACGCTTCCGCTTCAGCCAGGGTTAGAGCGGGCCCTTTGATTTCATCGCGATATCCGGTGGAGCGTGGCACGCGGCAAGGGTGCTCCTTATCCCCGCTTCTCTTTGCACTAGCGGTGGAGCCACTAGCGATGCATCTTCGCTCGGGAGCCCACTATACGGGCTTACGGACAGCGGCGGGCCCGCATTACGTCTCGCTCTATGCGGACGACCTGTTGCTCTTCCTGGAGGATCCGGTCGACGCATTACGGGGAGCGGAATTAGCGCTTACGGAGTTCGGAGACGTCTCAGGCCTACGTGTGAACTGGTCTAAGACCTGCCTCTTCCCGATGCGTAGGGGTGTCCCCACCCCGGCGCTAAGTAAGGAGATCAGATGGGAACCCGACTGCTTTAAATACCTTGGGGTATTTGTGTACCACGACCAGCCCGACCTCCTAGACGGAAACATTGCCCGTTGCATACGAGCACTCCGAGGCAGCATGGACTTTTGGGCCACGCTGCCGCTCTCCGTGGCAGGACGCGTCGCCCTGCTCAAAATGGTGGCGCTCCCCCGATTATTGTATTACTTTCGGACTTTGCCGATCTGGGTCCCGCCGGCTACGTTTCGCCGCTTGCGTTCCATGGTGGTCGGGTTCCTTTGGGGCACGGGCCGGCGGCGGGTGGCCCTCAATACCCTGATGAGGCCGAAGAACGAGGGGGGGCTCGCTGTGCCGGACTTCGAGAAGTATTACCTAGCGGCGCAGCTCCAGACATACACCCAGGAGATAGCCAGGGAGTTCAGAGGCCCGGAAGACGGTAGAGGGACGGGTATGGCTAGGCACGTCCTCTCCTTTATCGCGCTGCGACAGCGTTTGGTCCTTCGGGACCTGTCGATGGAGGAGCGGACTATCCGACTCTGTTGGAATCGGGCTCATAACAGAGGTCACCTGCGGACCCCATATGCACCTGAAATTCCATTGGGGATGCTGACGGCCCTCCCCCACGGAGGAGACTGGTCAAGACTGGCGGACTGGGAGGATTCGGGTTTACAGCTCGTCGGGGACCTGTATGAGGACGGAGTGCTCCTGTCCTTTCAGGATCTCATTGACCGCTTTGGGATCTCCCGGGGCGACTTTTTGCTGCACTCGGCCATTGTGCGAGTGATCCAGGCGCACTGGCAAAACGGACTAGAGGAACCTCAATTGTCCCAGGTGTGCCAGTATGTAATGATGTCGGCGGGCACAGTGAAGGCGGTCACTTGCCTTTAGGGCAGGCTGATTACCGAGGGGTTGGTCCCTCTCGCCACACTGAAGTCCCGCTGGGAAGAGGACATCGGTAGGGAGATCCCGGAGACGACCTGGTCCCAGCTGGTGAGGCGAGCATGGAAGGGTACACGTAGCGCCCGTTTCCAACTGGTCCACTATTATGTTCTCCATAGGGCGTACCTGACCCCGGTTAAGATCAGGCGTTATTTTGCCACGGCTTCGGCGGAATGCCCTAGGTGCCCGGCTCAGGAGGCGGACCTCCTACACATGTTATGGGCCTGTCCAGGATTGACGTCCTACTGGCAGGAGGTGGCGGCGACTTTGGAAGAGGTGACGGGGAGGCACTTATCGTTCGATGCGGCGGTGGGGCTATTGCACTGGTTCCCCCATACCCCCCGGAATAAAATCACCAGTAAATTTATCGACCTGGGGCTCCTACTTGCTAAACGAGAGGTGACCAGGAACTGGAAGGCACGTGCTGGTCCTGCGGGCGGCAGATGGCACGGTGAACTTTTGAAATGGGCGGCGGGGGAGAGCGCGCTGCGATATCAGTTGGCTTGGAGGCAAAGCAATGAGAAGGCGCAGGAGGCCGCGTTAGAATGGGAAACGCTGGTGCAGGCCCTCAGGGATTATTGTGCCCCCAGCGACTCCGAAAGCGAAGAAGCAACTAGACCCGAGTCCCGTTAGACACTAGCATTAACAGCACTATTACCTTCCCCGTGGGTCAAGCAGTGGATCCTAAAGTGATAAGCTCCCTGGCGCTGATGGTGGGGGGGGGGGGGAGGGGGGAGTTTCACAATGACTGGGAGTTTGAGGGGGGGGTACCTTTTGGGGGTTGGGGTTGGTTTAGAAAAGCAGAGGACGGACAGTGTATTATCCGGACCAGCTCCCGCATCCTACTGACCCCAGCTACATTCGCCGCCCAACCCCAGGGATATGGGCTGCTTGGCTGTATAGCAATGCTATGGAAGGGGGTCGGTGGGCTATATTTGGTAAAAGTTGGCTATATTATGATGCTGGTCGTTACTGTATTGTTGTACTGATTCCTGCAATAAAAATATATTTAAAAAAAAAAAAAATGCTTTCATTCTCTTTAAACCTTTATGGTGGTCTGGTGAGGCCATGCCAAGAACAAGAAGAATGCGCAATCACAGCATAGGAACACAAAAGTGCATTCAAACCCAGTCCTTCAGACTGGCTGAAAATAGCTTTCAGATGGTAAAGTAAAGAAGAGTGTTAATGGTCTGCAAGTCTGCCTGTTCCAGGTCCATAAGGACAGGAATATGAACAAGCAGTATTAAATTAGTGTTTGAAAACGTGCATGTCAAAATAAAATACCAAAGTGAATGGGGGATGTGTTATACGTGAAGAGGGCAAGAACATGGATGCAACAGATCTGTGCTCAGAGATGCACCAAAAGAAGAGGCCTCTCACTTGCAACAGGAAATCTGCAGGTAGACTGCAGTTTCTCCTTTGCGTTTATGCTAAGGTGTTCAGAAGCCCAATGGAAACTGATTAAACTAATCAATTACCTGCACTAAATGTATCAAAAATAATTTTATAAATGGCGTCAGTAACATTATGTCTAAAACTTCATACAAGTGAGGACTGTGCAGCACGCATCTGGAAATGAAATACTACAAGGTGCTCTCAAATTCGACATTTATGAAAGATGACACAGAGATACGTTCAATGATTTCCCTAAGATCACACGATAAGAGACATGCGAAGTGGAGAAGCATACTTTCATGTACACATTCTCTTTTAAAACTCCAAACAGTATTTAACAGGTAGCACTCTTATTTTGTGCAGCGGCAGAATGTTAGATTAAAGAGAACCACTGTAAAAAAATCATTTGGGTGATCAACCAAATACTGGCAATAGAGGCTAGCATTTCCAAAACAACTCAGAAGCTTCCTTTTCGTGTTTATGCTGCCCAAGGTCTTTTGTTTGGCTTCATTGCCTGCACAAAGGGCTCTCCTTCTGGCCAGCAGGAGGACTGAATGTAAAGCATGCTCCTTGTGGCCTCCTGCGTGGAGAGCAATTACAGCTCGAGGGGCTGCCACAGCCCTACCTTCGAGGGAACCATTGTTGATCTTGGGAATAAGGTGTTGGCAATTTGCAGAAATACAATAAAACAGATTATTGGACATATGCATTCGACTTAGAGTAGGCTGTACTCAGAGAGTGGAGGTATGCAGAGGATGGAAAGTAAGGAGGGAGTTTTTATTCAGGGTAGTAGGAATACAGAGGCGTTTTTTTTAGACTGCATGCAATGTAAGGGTGAAAAACTATTGTAAGTATTTATAAGATAGTTTGTTTTGATATGCACTAGAATCAGGCACACAGTTTCATCTCCTAGGTTACCACGAGACCACAGGTTCAGAACAAACAGCTGACCAGTTCAGGGATAAGCGTAAAGTAATGGCTGGAAGCATATGGAATGAAATATCCCGGTGTCTAGGTTGAGGTCGTTGGAAGCAGTAACCTTATGATCATAGCAACGTGACATAATATGCAGGGTAAATAAAGCAAACATCGAAAATGATATTGAGCAAATGCTGAAGCATAGATCTGCTGATGTTCACCCTCACAGACTGGCCCACACCATCAATTACATAAGTAAAGGGGGATCCATTCTGGATGCCTCTGGTTAAGCATGCCTCCTAAGGTGAACTATGGAAAAGGAAAAACTGGGGCTAAAGGGAAGACACTCATAAGTCCGGTAGGTGATTACCTCATTGTGCTGTATTGTATTGCAGCATTTATAAAGCACTTTCGACCGCTGTGTTAGACAGTGAAGCACTTGCCTACAAGAATACCACACAACACCATCTAAGGTGTGTGGTCAGAAGGATGTTGTTTTTGTTTTGATCCGACGTGGGAAGTGCTCCCATGTCGTGAGTGATGACCACGAGGTGCAGTTATCACGTTATGGGAAGCAGTGCGTAGCAGTGTGTTGAATGATGAAGTGCAAGAGACAGACATGCCGTTTTATGGTTTTCAGTATGCTGGTAGCTTTGAACAGCTCTGCAGGTCCCTTTATGGTATTTCATATTATACAGTATACTTATCTGGTGACTGCACTGGGTTGGCCAATCTGAGATATGTGTATTGTTGTGGTCCTGGGCAGACATGGTTGGAAGAAGAGAGAAGTGGAGGGTTCTGTTGGAAGAAATGCGTTACTTACCGTAACAGCAGTTATCCAGTATTGGTGTCTTTCATAGATTCACATGCCTGAATCATTCCCCGTCGTCGAGACGGGAGCCTCCGGTACATTGAAAAGTAATGTCCTATAGACATACATGTAGAGAATAGGCCTAAGGGCCTCCCCTTAGTAGCCTATCCTTGTCCTTATGTAAAAAGGACCAAACTCTTAGAGCCAGCCAATCAGCTATGACCTCCTCTAGAACCTTCCTGGCAGGAGCCTCAGTCCCTCAGATTTTCGTACGCACCCAGCTAGGTAGGCGTAATTAGTTAGAGAGAGATGTGAGTCTTTCCAGGGGAGGCGGGAGGGTTGCATGTGAATCTATGAAAGACACCAATACTGGATAACTGCTGTTACAGGTAAGTAACGCATTTCTTATCCAGTATTAGGGGTATCTTTCATAGATTCACATGCCTGAATCAGAGTAGTTAGCAATACGTTATGCACATTTCTGATGTAATGTTGCCTTACAGGCATGTTAGACAATACACATATTATCATATAACATTGGAATGGTAGCATAAAGCAGAATATCATAAAGACAAAGAATGTGCATACCCGGATGGCGGGATGTTGGAAGGCTCACCTCACTGGAATAGATGGCGAAGCACCGCCTGGCCCACTGCTGCATCCTTCTGAAGTTCGATATCCAGGCAATAGTGCCTGAAGAAAGTGTGTGGCGATTTCCAGGTCGCCGCTCTGCATATGTCCAAAATCGGCACTCCAGCAAACAGTGCTGCCGATGTGGACATTGCCCTGGTGGAATGTGCAGTAACAGGATCACTCAAAGGCCGTCCGGCCTTGTCATGGCAGAATGCAATCGCTGAGGAGATCCACCTTGAGATGCTTTGTTTCGCGAGAGGCAGACCCATTCTCGGTCTGCTGTAGGCCACAAATAGTTGTGATGATTTTCTGAAAGTCTTAGTCTTGTCTATGTAGAACTTTAGACACCTCTTGAGATCCAAAGAATGTAGTGTTCTTTCTGCTGCGGTGGAAGGATTCGCAAAGAAAGACCGAAGGACTATCGGTTCATTGAGATGAAAGTCTGAAGGCACTTTCGGTATGAATTTAGGATTAGGTCTCAGTACCACCCTGTCCTGTTTGAACTGCATGAATGGTTCCTGGATGGACAGAGCCTGTAGCTCGCTCACTCTCCTGGCAGATGTTAGAGCGAGTAAGAGAGCCGTTTTCCATGAGATGTACTTGATGGATGCTCGATGAATGGGCTCAAATGGATGCCTCATGAGTTGGTTGAGGACTAGGTTGAGATGCCATGTCGGAGGGACCTTCCGAGGTCTCGGGAAGGATCTATAAAGTGCCTTTAGGAACTGCTTTACCAGTCTACTGGACCACAGAGAGGGTCCTGTGAAAGTTCTGGTGAACCGTGAGATAGCCGCCAGGTGAACCTTAATGGATGCATGCGCCAGTCCTGACTGTGCCAAATGCAGGAGATATGGCAATATCTGTTCGGGTGTGATATGCAGCGGTCGCAGGCCTTGCTCTGAACACCAAATGCAGAATCTTTTCCATTTGAGAGAGTAGGTTTTGTTGGTACTGTCTGCTTTAGCTTTTGCCAATACGTCTCTGCATTCCTGCGGGATGTTCAGGCTACAGAACTCTCTGTGCTCAGGAGCCAGGCCGATAACCTGAGCGATGGCAGGTTCAGGTGTTGTACTTGCCCGTTGGACATTGTTAGCAGGTTCGGGTACTGCCGCAGACGAATCGGTGTCCTGATGGAGAGGCGAAGAAGATCCGAGAACCAGTGCTGCCTCGGCCAGAACGGGGCAATTAGGATCAGGGTACAAGGTTCCGCCTTCATCTTCCTGAGGACCCTTGGGATCATCGGAAACGGAGGAAAAGCGTACGCAAACACGCTGAACCAACCGATGGAAAAAGCATTTCCGAGTGACCCTTGTTGGGGATGCCAGCTTGCGTAGTTTGGGCATTTGGCGTTCCCCCTGGTGGCAAACAGGTCGATTCCTGGTACTCCCCATTGTGAGAATATGTGAGTCAGTGCGCTTTCGTTCAGTTCCCACTCGTGGGAGAGGGATCTTTGCCTGCTTAGGGCGTCCGCAATGGTATTGTCCTTGCCTGGTACATAGTCCGCCCTGAGCGTGATTCCATGTAGTACTAGCCAGTTCCAGATCTTATGCGATTCGCGTGATAGAGTGAGCGAACGCGTTCCTCCCTGTTTGTTGAGATAGTGCATCGTCGTGGTGTTGTCCGTTTTGACGAGCACCTAGGAGTTCTGGATGCGTGGTAAAAATGCTTGCAGCGCCAGATATACAGCTCTCAGCTCCAAAAGGTTTATATGGAGCTGTTTTTCCTGAGTGGTCCACTTGCCGCTTATTCCAAGGTCTTGGAGGACAGCGCCCCATCCTTCCAGGGAGGCGTCCGTGGTGATCACCAGAGGTTTTGCCGGAAGTAGAAATGGCAGCCCTATAGATAGATTCTTGCGACACCTCCACCAGTCCAGATTCTTGGATATTTTTGGTGTTATTTTTACAATGTCCTCGAAAGAACCTGTACTCTGTGTCCATTGGTTCGTGAGGGCCTCCTGCAATGGGCGCATCCTGAGTCTGCAGTGTGGGATGAGGAGTATACAGGAAGACATCATGCCCAGGAGAGACTTGTAGGTCCGCACTTTTAGGGTCTTCCTTGACGCCACAGCCGTGGCCAGAGATATTATCTTGTTTGTCCTTTCCATCGAGGGGAAGGCCCTTGCGCACTCCGTGTCCAAGGTTGCCCCTAGGAAGGTGATGTTTGTTGTAGGGATCATGTAGGATTTCTTGAGATTGAGAGTTAATCCTAGCCTTTGAAAAAGATTGGTGCAGGCGTTGGAGGATTCGGTCACGCCGATAGCTGAGGGTGCCTTTACCAGCCAGTCGTCTAGGTAGGGGAAGACTTGGTGACCCATTTGACGCAGGAAAGCTGCCACCGGTGCAAGGCACTTTGTGAAAATCCGCGGCGCGGACTTGAGGCCAAACGGCAGGACCTTGAATTGGTAATGTTGTCCTGCGACTTCGAGCCTCAGGAATTTTCTGTGACACTTGAGGATGGGGATATGGTAGTAGGCATCTTGGAGATCCAATGATGTCATGAAATCTCCTTTTTCCAGCATGCCTAGTATTTCTTGAATCGTCACCATCCTGAAGGATTGGCTCCGTAGGAAAGCGTTGAGCGCTCGGAGGTCCAGAATGGGCCTCCATTTTATCTCCTTCTGGCGTACAAGAAAGAAGTGGGAATAGAAGCCTTTTCCTTTCAGAGGTGATGGAACTCGTTCGATTGCCCCTTTTTTTAGCATCACAGAAATTTCTTGGAGAAGCAGGCGTAGATGTCTGTGTGGCCGTCTGCGGGGAGGAGTTGTAGGAGGGATGGTGGTGAATTCCAGGGAATGGCCAAATCTTATTATTTGGAGAACCCACCGGTCCGTGGTGATGAGTTGCCAATTTGTTAGGAAATGGGTCAATTTTCCTCCAATTTGTAATGAGGGATAGGGTGGCTGGGCTGGCTGGAGTAATAAGTCACTGGCGGCCGCCAGTGCCCCTCTTCTGGTTTTTGCCCCTGAAGCTTGATCTTCTATATGAAGACTGACGACTGTTGGTTTTTCTGTTGGTATTGATTTTTATTTTGGTAGGAATACGAGGACCTATTCTGATAGGAACCTCTGTAAGAGGATTGTCCCCTGGATCTGTTGCCTCGAAAGGACTGGTTCCGCGCCTGCAAGGTACCCAGTGCTCTGGCAGTATCGGTGTCCTTCTTTATGGTTTGCAGTGCCTCATCGATCTTGTCCCCAAAAAGGTGCTGGCCGTCGAAGGGCATGTCTAGCACTTTTGATTGCACCTCCTGTCGGAACGACGTTGCTTTAAGCCATCCTTGACGGCGTAGGACTGCTGCTCCAGCAAGTTGACGAAAGCCTGTCATGGCTGCATCAATGGCACAATCAATTATTTACGCTGCTGAGGTTTGACCCTCCGTAAGCAGTGCCTTGACTTCACCCTGAACTGTGTCAGGCAGTTCCGCTAAATAGGGGACTATGTCTTCCCAGAGTTGGAGATTATAGCGCCCCAACAGAGCTATGGAATTGGCCACTTTGATGGTCATGGCCGATGTTGTTGTAAATCTTTTCCCGATGGTGTCCAACTTCCTGCCTTCTTTGTCCGGAGGTGCTGACAGAGGGGAGGAAGGGTTGCGGGAGTTCTTCTGGGCCGCCTGTGTAACCACCGAATCTGGTTTCGGGTGTCCATTGAGGCAAGCTGCCGCTGTAAGTGGGGCTTTATATTTTTTGTCCAGGCGTGGAACAACCGCAGGTACAGAAGCGGGCGTCAGCATTAGTTTCTTGCCCTGCTCCCACAGGAATTCTATTATTGGAATAGATTTTGTTGACTTCTGCGTCTGCTCCTTGAAATCGTGTAAGAAGCATTTAGTTTCAGTTGATTCCATAACCATATGGAATCGTTTTGCCGCCCTTTCCACAATTTTATGGAAGCCGCCAATATCCACAGGTGGTGAATCTGCTTGGCGTGCTTGGGGTGAAGCTGGGGAAGATGCTACATATTCATCCTCCTCATCATGTGCAGAGTGGATTTCTTGGACCTCTCCTTCTTCCAATTCATCATCATCATCATCGTCGTCTGACGATACTACCACCTGAGGTTGTATTCTCTCATGGTGGGCCTGAGGGAGAGGTCGAGACTGTTTTGGGGCTAACGCTGGATTATTTACTGCAGGCGTCTGATTCCCACTTTCCGTTGCCGGTGTTTCCGGGAAGCGTTGCTTGTAATCCTGTATAAGATATTTCAGGTCATTGACAATCGAAACCGGCAGGCATACCATCGGGGAGACCTCCGTGCGCACACTGGTGTGGATCGAGTGTTCCTGGTAAGTTATGTCCTCCTGTTCCTCGTCTGTGCTCTGGCATTTGACATTAAGGTCTGAAATGGAAGTTGCAGGATCCAGGAGATCCTCTTCCTCAGATTCTTCGCTCTGGAAGATTTCTGTAGGCAAGTGAGTTTGCACTTTACTCGGAGACGTTGTTTCCGGCGTAATTTGCGGTTTGGCAATTTTGCCAGACGTAAAACTTGTTGTAGAAGCTTCTGCTGTCGTCGCTGGAGTCGTCGACGGTGGCAGCGTTAGAGATGGCATCTCTACGAGCTTGGATTTCTTCCACGGCTCAGAAAAGGCAGTGTCGACGACGAGTCATCCGTCGACGGTGTCTTCGTCGACGGTGTCTTCGTCGACGGTAAAGTCGTCATCGACAGTTTTTCCGTAGACGGTATTTTGATCGTCGACGACGTCCTCGACGTCGGTGCGCTCGTCGTCGGTGCGCTCGTCGGCGCATCATTTCTCGTCGACGGCGAGCTCGTCGTCGAAGTTTTCGTCGTCGGCGTCTTCGTCGTCGACGTCCCTAGCACAACGTGCGGTAGAAAATCTGAGGGACTGAGGCTCCTGCCAGGAAGGTTCTAGAGGGAGGTCATAGCTGATTGGCTGGCTCTAAGAGTTTGGTCCTTTTTACATAAGGACAAGGATAGGCTACTAAGGTGAGGCCCTTAGGCCTATTCTCTAAATGTATGTCTATAGGACATTACTTTTCTATGTACCGGAGGCTCCCGTTTCGACGACGGGGAATGATTCAGGCATGTGAATCTATGAAACACACCCCTAATACTGGATAATAGACATGTTTTACCATCATCCCATATCTGAGTGTCTGTGTAAGATGAGTATAAGCAGTCAGCTTGAATAGCTATTTGGGACCTGCAGTGAATGGACTATATTACATTTCTCCAAAACTGACCATTAATGAGTGACAGATCTCTTCAGTTATTCCACGCCTGTACATCTGGTGGGATTTGTTTTTTGGCTGTAGAGAGCTGCTGGTAGACAACGCTCATAGCAGATAAGCATTATGTGAATTTAAAAGGTATAAGTATGTTTGTTCCCGGCAACTGTCTATTACGGTTTAAGTATTATTGTGGGCCACAACTGTTATAAATGGAAGTACATTACTATATAATACCACTTCGATCTCTAGGTCGACCCTTTTTTGCTTACCTGAACATTAAAAGCAGTTTGCTGGTTGAGTTGTTCGCAATTCGTGGGTTGTAACCTGAGGATTGTGCTTGATGGCATGGCTGTTATCTGGGCCCTGCTGCAGGAATGTGGAGTAGTGTAGTTATCTGAAGTGTATATGGTCGTAGGTGCTTCTAAAACTGTCTGGTAGTGAGTTCCAGAGCTTGGCGGCTTGTACTGAGAAAGTAGTGCCTCCAGCGGATTTCTTAGAGTAAGGTGGTGTGATAAGTAATGCAGGCCTCAAACGCAGTGTCTTGTATTGCTTGTATTTAATTGATAGGTATAGAGGTCCATTTCATTGGGAGGCTCTTTGAACAATGCAGAGAGCCTTGAACATTGCCCTTCTTGTTATAGGACGCCAGTGGAGAGATTGAAGGACCGCAATCATGTATTCTCTTGGGTGAAGGCGGAGAAGGACCATCGTAGCAGTATTTTGGACGCTTGTATTTTGCATATCATGGATACGGGTGCACCAAGGTATACTGAGGTATATTGAATGATCATCTACAGCTTCTTTTTTTGCAGAGTTCAATTTGTGGGTGGTAGGGAGATTACACAGGGTTTAAGGGACCAATATTAATCTGTAATAGACCATACATATGCGGACTATGCAAGGCACCTGCTGCTATAGTTGATGTTTTAAACTCAATATACGTTTAGATAAAAGATACAAAAGCATGCTAATGGAATAGTTTGAGTGACAAATTGTGCTTTAAAACTGAGCCGATCTACTAGTTGAACATACGTTTTGTGGAGGGGATTTGAACCCTTTCACTGATGACTCAAATTATACATGATGGTGCTTCAAAAACCTAGATGTGTACAGGATTGTTTGTGCATATACCTACGCAATAAATTACTAAGCAAAAGAAGTTAAATTTCCTCTTTTTAGCCAACCCATCTTGACTAACTGGTTTTCTACATCTCTACTTGAAATAATTGGTGTAGTAGGGAGCGAATGGAATGTGGTCAGGACAGTGCTTAATTTGAACTGGAGGTTTCCAGTGCTCACCACTGGCTCTTAATTTTCAATGCTGGCGCATGTGGCACTCTGTCACAAGGTGGTACTGTCTGGCTAATTTAGAGATGACCACAACAACAGTTAATTATTAATTCAATATACCTTAAACATGACTATTTGCCTGCCAACCATCATTGGCAGCATGGTTGGGGCAATGTGTGTTGCACGCTGCAGTGGCCTCCCGCTGAGGGCCCTAGAATGTACAATTATTATTTTTTAAATAAATGAAGCACTGGGTCAGGATCACACCATGTAACTGCAGCATACAGACCAGTATCTCTCTCTTCCATAATCAGTGACTGACAAACAAGGTCCCTTCAGCTGATGAAGGAGGGGAGACCCCGAGAGGATGGGAGGACGGATGCAGAGATGGTAATGGGAGGAGGAGGCTAGTTTTATTGCCTTAGATCATTGAGTAGTGCCTTGAAGTGCTGTTTGCAATGTTATGAACCAGCAATATGTCCTCAGCAGACTGCATGCTTCAGGGCTCAGATGAATGCTCTGCACTGCTGGTTTCATAACATGGAAGTGCATAAGGCACCCTGTATGTGAGGGAGTTTGACAAGTATGCGTGGCTGGTCAGAAGCGTGAGAAGTAAATTCTTAGCATGAGCACATCATTCGACCTAAGGAAAGCGAGGGGATTGTGGGACAAGAGAGCGTCAGAAAGTGCCCAGAGACCTTTATAAGCTAACGTAGTCTCAGGAAGGCCGCTATAAATACAATCACTCTATCAGATAGCAACCGTAGAAGAGTCCATCACTAGAAGCTACTCTGAAGGGGTGAGGTAAGGCACCACACTCGCCCCTTCATGTAGGGGAAGCTATGGTCTACGCCCACCCTGCGATGGAAGGATGAGCAGACTGCGTCAAGGTTTCCGCAAGATCAAAAACTTAATATCTAAAGTATTAGTTTTGCTTGACCACTTGGGGACTAGGTTATGCTTCGGCGGGCTTTCAGTAACCAGGCAGAGATTAAGACAAAAGCCTTCTGACTGGAAGATAAGAGTACGCGTGTGTAACTCTTGAGTATATAAGGGAACGTGGGACTGTAGGAACAAATACTGCTATCACGGATCCCACAGACCTACCTCTTGTCGGAACGTGTGTGTAGGGGCACCACCCTCACCTACAGTACTGGATAACCTGGTAGTTTGGTTTTATAGCACTTTGTAAATTGATTCCAGGGACAGATCATGCTATGATCTATCAGAAAGGTGGTACAGCGACAGCGAAGCCATTGCATGTTTGGTGCATGCACCCTGAGCATACAGACCCCCACAGAACAGAGCTAAGGATGCTGATGCTTTACACTTAAGATCATTGGCTCCAGCCTTTTACTTTGTCAATGCACTGTAATACAAAATGCAACAATACTGGTCTAAACAGGAATAGAACCGATGTCGAGCTTGATTTACACTGACATTTTAAGCAGTGAATTGCAGTTACATGAGAGAATGCAATGCGGGAAATACTCAACTCATGGCATAAGTCTCAGGGTGCACATATCCTTCTCAAGTTCCCTCGTCTGCGTTAAGTCCAGTAATGACCAAGAGCCCAGGCGGTCTCGGACCTACACCCGAGGGCTGGCTGGGCGCCTACCGCCTGTTTATTTGGAGTGCGCACAGGCCCGGTTCTAGTGGGTGGGCCTGGTGGGCCGGGCCCACCCAAACATGAGCCTGGCCACCCAAACACGAATCTTGGCCTTTGCAGCGACGACGTCAAGAAGGCAACAGAAAATTTGCACTATAATTTAAAACGTTCCTCTGAAGGTAATTTATCATCTCCTTCTAGGAGTTGCGTGATTGGGCCTTGGCGCTCTCTCAGGCACCCCCAATCACGCATCTCCTTTGGAAAGGTGAGTTGTGTCCCCGCCCACTTGTGGTACAATAGGGACATGGTGAAGGGGACAAATCCCTTCTTTGGCACCAGGTGACCTTTGCGTGCTGCATGGATATTTCCTTCTTTTCAGCTCTGGAGAAAGGAGTTTGTTTATCCTGATTCACCTTTCCTGACCCCCTTCAGCTGCTTATCAGATCGGGCTATGAGACAGATTTCCAACCAAGTGGGTAAGAGAATGTGTGGCTATTTCGTTTTTAAAAAAACCTGCAAAGGCCCAACAAAATACATACTCATGTATGCTCCGAGAATGTGTGGCTATTTTCATATTGTTAAAATCTGTGAGGGCCCAGCAAGACACATACTTTGTGTATGCCGTGTATATTTCACTTAAATTACTTGTATCATTTTCATGACTGGCTCTGCCACAAATACAAGACAACAGTACAAATGTCCAGATAACTCTGGTGATTAATGGTCCTGCTGGATAGAAATCTTTTGTCTGTTTGTAGTTTTGGGATGCAGATAAACTGTAGTTTATGTGGATAGCTCAGTGGGTTACTTCCTTTGTCAAAGAGATCCTGTTGTTACTTGCAGTTCAGAAGTTACAGATCTAACATAGGACAGCGACATATGAACTGTATTCTAAGAGCTGCATACAAACCTGAATGATATCATTAGAAAGTTTTTTGTGTATTGCGATATAGTTAGAATTTCCCCACTCTTTCATTATTCAAATGTTGCTATAAAGAGTTTGTTTGGGCAGATGTACATTTTTATCAGTAAAGACAAACCCTAACCTCTGGGGTATGCTTTAAATCCTGAGTTTGTGCTTCTCCAGACCTATCCCTCTTAACACATACTGCCCACCAGTATGGCTGACAAGTGAATCCTACACCTGGTAATCCTCATTGGCTTATGTGACATTCCCTATAGGCTGATTTACATATATGTATGATTCATTGTCTCTGCATAATGTGTGAATTATATAAAGTACTGTGAAACCCTACACGATGAGTAGCGATATACCACAAATGAAAAGCATATGAGAGTGGCCACGGAGAGATGATGGGCACTGTTGGAGGGTGGCAATAAGGGCATCAGAGGAGGAAGTGAATATGGGGAGAGTCTATGTCGAGATGAGGGCACTGTTGGAGAGTAGCAGTGAGCTAATCAGAGGAGGAGGTCATGGAGGGCTACGCAGAGATGAGGAGCACTTTTGGAGGGTGGTAGTGAGGGAGTCTGAGGAGGGAATCATGAAGGGGAGAGGCTACAGAGAGATGAGGGACACTGTTGGAGGGTGGTAATGAGGACATCCGGGAAGGAGGTCAATAGGGGAGAGTCTAGGGAGAGATGAGGGGCACTGGTAGAGGGTGGTAGTGTGTGAGTCTGAGGAGAAGGTCATGAGGGAGAAATTCTACGTAGAGATGACGGGCACTGTTGGAGGGTGGTAGTAAAGAGAAAAAGGTCAATGGGGTGGCACCAATAAAGACTTCCACACCAGCGCTAAAGCCAACCCTGTCATGGCCTTTCTGTTTTTGTTTATTAAATTAGCAGTCGGGTCATTAGGGCCACTGTGGAACATATTTTAAAGTGTGTGCTAATTATATTTACTGGTATATTTATTGTTTTAAGTTTGAGGGGGATTTTACTCATTTTTTTTACCAGGAATAATGAAAAAGGATCTGGATGGTTGCTGATATGGGGCTGGGGCCCAAGGTCAGCTGTCTGTGGGATAAAGGTGCACAAGAGATGGATGGTAGAAAATGGATAATCAGGGCTGGAAGGGAGTGTGCTGCAGAGTCCGGGGTCAGGTGGCGTTAGTAATGAAGAGAGATTCTCTCTGAAGGCTGGCAACGCGGGAGGCTGAGTAGTGTTACTTGCCTGATACTCCCACCTCAGAAACCTCCTTTTCACATTAAAGGGGCCTTCCATGGGATGCATTTTAAAAAAGAAAAATTAAATGTCTGTTTCATTTTTTTTAAGAGCAGGCAGCAGTCCGTGGGACCACTGCTTGCTCTTCAAAAATATTTTCACATCCTTTCACAAAGGGGAAGGGCTCCCCTGGTGACCCCTTCCTCTTTCAAGTGGATTACTACCTATTTGGAGTAGGAGGTAAACTGCAAGTGTTTTGTGACTTTAATTGTGGTCGCAAAACAATGATGCATATAAATGTGGCTCGCTATTAGGAAGGGACGACCCTTGTTAATACCGTCTTGACCAATAGCGTTTGTACATGCGAGCATGGCACGGCCACATAGGCCCCTGGCTGGGTGGCATACTGACCAATCACAGCGCTGCTTTGAGCATTGTGATTGGCTTAGGGGAGGAAGCCTGGCTGCCTGCTTCCAGTTTTCTTTTATGAATATTATTAAATTGAACCCCTCCCCACCAGACCTCTGCACACGACCCCCCGCCAACCCACTATTCCTCTCCCCCCATTCCCTCCCGCGAGTCGCGACTGCCGCAGTGGCCCACCCGAATGCACTCTTGGCCCACCCAAATAAAAATTCCTGGAGCCGGGCCTGGGTGCGCGCCATCGGATCTAGACTTATGGAAAATACTATGGGGATACAACTGGATAGATAAGAAATGTGATAGTATTATCACAAAGGGCGCGCTCCTTTCACATGAAACAAAATTGTTTCTTAAGCTTTCTTGACAAAATATGTATTATCTTTTTTTCAAACAAACGTTTTGGTGTTAACTCATTCTGTCTTTATTTAACACTTCATGTTCATTGCATCCATTATTTTCCAAATGTCCATTGTAATCATGAATTGAGCATCGCGTGTGCACGGAGATAATTGATTCATCACATTGATACAACTGTATAGGCCACATTCGATCTTTTGTAGGAGCCTATGGTGTTTCTAAAACCTTTACTATGGGGGTGCAGGTGTGCTTAAATAGTGTACATACCAATTAGCAAAAGGCACTCTGGATCAGATCTTCGATCAAAATGGTTTAGATCTGAGCGGTAAGGTTGTTAAGTGATAGTTGAGGCTGCTCTAGAAATGTATTAAAAAAACAGACTAATATGAACCTAAGAATCACAGTTGGTCAGGACGATTAGAGTAAAGTTGTCCCTGCTGCCAAAGAAGCTCCTGAAAAGCCCCACTTCAGCATGGGATCGAACCACAAGCGACCTCTATCTGATCTGTTTTACTCTCTGCCTGGATGTACTGCAGCCCAGAGCTCGTCGAGTGCTACAAACGTTGCAGTGGGTGTCACAGTACTTCAGAACGAAACAAATCAGCAATGTGAAGGCAAAAAGGGCATATGTATCAAAGAATGGTTTTGCGATTCTCACATCGCGATTTTTAGAGAATCGCTATTTGAGAATTGCAAAACAAGATGTAACTAAAAATGAGCAAATATTTTGAGATTCCTTGGCATTCCTTAATTGCGACTCGCAAATAGCAAGTTGAAATTAAGGAATGGCTTCCATTCATTTCTACGAGCCAAGAGGCGCATAGGAATGAATGGGAATTGCATGCGCCATTTGCGAGCGCTCAATAGGTACTCGCAAAGTGCGCATGCAATTTCAAGGGTTCCAAAAGAACACCCTGTTGCACCCCTGAAATGTGCATGTGTGCACATGTTGCGCATATACATGACCTAAGGGCATGTATGTGTGCTACATGACACTTTGAAAAATGCAAAAAAGTGCATATTCCCAGGAAATTGCAAATTACCACCAACTTCAAGTTGGTGGTAATTTGCGATTTCTTAAAGCAATATAGCAATTTGCGTGGACAACAAGAATAGCATTTAGAGAATCGCAAATTGCCCCAGAGCTGAGCACTAGAGTGTTAACCGCTCAAGATGGCCCCCAAAGTCAGGATGCCCCACTCTCCAAAAGCCTCGCTCCACTCAATCAGCCTTCTAAACAAGGCCGCAGTGGACCGGAGAGTTTGCCGAGCTTTCAAGTTAGACCCACTACAGAAAATATATGGGACCGCACTATAGAGTCGAATCAGACCCACTGCAGACCAATATACAGGACTGCACTGTAGAGCATCTTAAACCCACCACAGACAAATATATGGGACCACACTGTAGAGTCGCCTCAGACCCACTGCAGATCAATATACGGGACCACACTGTAGAGTCGCCTCAGACCCACTGCAGGCCAATATACGGGACCACACTGTAGAGTCGCCTCAGAACCACTGCAGATCAATATACGGGACCACACTGTAGAGTTGCCTCACACCCACTGCAACCCAATACACGGGACCACACTGTAGAGTCGCCTCAGCCCCACTGCAGATCAATATACGGGACCACACTGTAGAGTCGCCTAAGACGCACTGCAGGACAATATACGGGACCACACTGTAGTCTCGCCTCAGACCCACTGCAGACCAATATACCGGACCGCACTGTAGAGTCGCCTCAGACCCACTGCAGACCAATATACAGGACCGCACTGCAGAGTCGTCTCAGACCCACTGCAGACCAATATACAGGACCGCACAGTAGAGTCACCTCAGACCCACTGCAACCCAATATACGGGACCACACTGTAGAGTCGCCTCAGAACCACTGCAGATCAATGTACGGGACCACACTGTAGAGTCGCCTCAGACCCACTGCAGACCAATATACAGGATCGCACTGTAGAGTCTCCTCAGACCCACTGCAGACCAATATACAGGACCGCACTGTAGAGTCGCCTCAGACCCACTGCAGATCAATATACGGGACCACACTGTAGTCGTCTCAGACCCACTGCCGACCAATATACAGGACCGCACTGTAGAGTCGCCTCAGACCCACTGCAGACCAATATACAGGACCGCACTGTACAGTCGCCTCAGACCCACTGCAGATCAATATACGGGACCACACTGTAGAGTCGCCTCAAACCCACTGCAGACCAATATACAGGATCGCACTGTAGAGTCGCCTCAGACCCACTGCAGACCAATATACAGGACCGCACAATAGAGTCACCTTAGACCCACTGCAGACCAATATATAGGACCACACTGTTGAGTCATCTTAAACCCACTACAGATCAATATAGGGGACTGCACTGTAGAGTCGCCTTAGACCCACTGTAGACCACTATACGGGGCCACACTGTAGAGTCGCCTTGAACGATATACTGGAGTAGTTACATGCTTAATAATTTAACCAATTCGGCACTATGGCTTTCCAACAGTCCTGCATTTCATCTGGCTATTAATAGGGAAGCTAATGAATAGGAATGAGCCAAATCATGAATATGCATCCACTCCCTGCAGAGAATTTCCAACAACTTACTTTCTTTCAATCTCGCCCAGACCGCTGGCTGATAATCTCACAAGAACATTAACCCTATTACCATTTCAGGAGGCAGTGGTGTGCAGTCCCCTCTCGCCTTCATCCACCACCCATTCCCCAACGTGGACTGACATACGATCAAAAACACACACCTGAAAGGGGCACCTTATTCTGTATACTGGAAGAGCCTTCATATCAGTTGCGAATGAGGAAAAACTTCAGCAGACAAGCATCACCAGGCAATCTAACTCGTATGACTGCTACCACCAAGTAAAGGTCTGTGCAGTTTTTGAGAAGCAGAACCGTAAAAGTAGAGGTGCTCCACACCCCAATGTAAGACATCACCAGCCGGCTTGTGACTGTGGGAGGCTGCCTAGGGGTTTTAACCTCATCGATGTTCATGACGGCTCCCGGCCATCACAAGTCACAGTCGACGTGTGCTCATGACGGCCGGGAGCCGTCCGACCATTGCCGCTCTGCCCACACCCGGTTAATTCCCTGCCTGTGCGGGCAAATTAATTGGTGGGCAGAGTTCGGACGGCTCCCGGCCCTCATGAGCACACGTCTACCGTGATTTATGAGTGCCGGGAGCCGTCCTGGGTACCTGAGCGCCACGCCCAGCCACGCCCCACTCGCACCGCGGCGGAATTTGCCGCACGGCGAAGGGGTTAATAATCTGGCAAGCAGAAAGAATAATGCCTTTTTTAGAGAGAGAAGCCTTAGACTTATACAAGACAATAAATATATGAACACGTGTTTACGCCATAAAATGGCATAGGACCCCAAGCATTCAATATAAAATGAAGCATAAATGGCTTATGGCATTTAAAAACCTATGTATACATAAAATGTTTCATTAAACGAAAACTGAACGACTAGAGCGGAATAATTATAGGCTTGTTCCCATACACAAGTATTCGAATTGGAAAACATGAAAGAAGGACTATTATATATAAAGGCCTGCTATGAGGGAGCATTTTGAAGGCTTCACAACGAAAGCAGAACAGACGGAAATGTTAAGGACGAGACTGCAAAAGTGGATGTACTGTGTTGATGAGGCCACCATGTTACATGTTGGTCAATCAATCAATCAATATATTTATAAAGCGCGCTACTCACCCGTGAGGGTCTCAAGGCGCTGGAGGGAGGGGGGGTGCTGCTACTGCTCGAAGAGCCAGGTCTTGAGGTGTTTCCTGAAGGTGAGATGGTCCTGGGTCAGTCATAGGTGCGTGGGTAGGGAGTTCCACGTCTTGGCAGCCAGGTAAGAGAAAGATCTTCCTCTTGAGGTGGTTCTGCGAATCCGTGGTACGCTGGCAAGGGCAAGGCTGGAGGTTCGGAGTTGGCGGGTCGGAGTGTGGAACATGAGGCAGTTGTTGAGGTATTCGGGGCCTGTGTTGTGGAGGGCTTTGTGTGTGTGGGTGAGGAGCTGGAAGGTGATCCTTTTGCTGACGGGCAGCCAGTGCAGGTCTTTCAGGTGGGTAGATATGTGGCTGTGGCGTGGGATGTCCAGGATGAGTCGTGCGGATGCATTCTGTATGCACTGGAGCCTTTTCTGAAGTTTGGCTGTGGTTCCTGCGTAGAGGGCGTTCCCGTAGTCCAGTCGGCTGGTGACAAGGGACTGGGTGACCGTCTTTCTGGTTTCATTAGGGATCCATCAGAAGGTCTTTCGGAGCATGCGCAGGGTGTTGAAGCATGAGGATGAGATAGCGTTGACTTGCTTGGTCATCGTGAGGGAGGAGTCCAGGATGAATCCCAGGTTGCGTGTGTGGTCCGTGGGTATCGGTGCGGTGCCCAGTGCTGTGGGCCACCAGGAGTCGTCCCAGGCAGATGGGGATGGTCCCAGGATGAGGACCTCCGTCTTGTCTGAGTTCAGTTTGAGACGGCTGAGTTTCATCCATTCCGCAACGATTTTCATTCCTTCTTGGAGGTTGGATTTGGCGGTGGCTGGGTCTTTGGTGAGGGAGAGTATCAGCTGGGTGTCGTGGGCGTATGAGATGATGTTGAGGTTGTGTTCGCGTGCAATTGTGGCGAGGGGGCTCATGTAGATATTGAAGAGGTTTGGGCTGAGCGGGAGCCTTGGGGTACGCCACCGATGATCTCAGTGGCCGCTGATCTGAAGGGAGAGAGGTGGACTCTCTGGGTTCTGTCGGAGAGGAACGAGGTGATCCAGTCCAGGGCGTTATCTGGGATCCTGGCGTTGTGGAGGCGGGTTATTAGGGTGCGATGGCAGACTGTATCAAAGGCGGCTGAGAGGTCTAGGAGGATGAGAGCGGATGTTTCCCCGTTGTCGAGCAGGGTCCTGATGTCGTCGGTGGCTGCGATGAGGGCGGCCTCAGTGCTGTGGTTGACTCGAAATCCGGACTGGGATGGGTCAAGGGCGCCATTTGCCTCGAGGAAAGCTGTCAGCTGTTTAATGACTGTTTTCTCTATGACTTTTGCAGGGAAGGGAAGAAGAGAGATGGGGCGGAAGTTCTTCAGGTCTTTAGGGTCCGCCGAGGGTTTCTTCAGTATGGCGTTGATCTCAGCGTGCTTCCAGCTCTCTGGGAAGGTGGCAGACGTGAGGGAGTTGTTTATGACGTTCCGGAGGGAGGGTGCGATGATGCAGTTGGCTTTGTTGAAGATGTGGTGAGGGCAGGGGTCTGAAGGAGATCCGGAGTGGATGGTGTTCATAACATGGGTGGTGTCTTCAGTGCTGATGGGAGTCCAGTTGTTGAGGGTGGTTGTCGGGGCGTTGGTTCTGTGGCTGAGGGCGGAGTCTGGGTCTGAGCACCAAAGCTGTCATGTATGTAGGCGCTCTTGCGGTGAAAGAACGTGGCGAGGGAGTTGCAGAGGTCTTGTGATGGTGTGATGTCGTTGCTGTTGGCGCTGGGGTTGGCGAGCTCTTTTACGATGCTGAAGAGTTCCTTGTTGTTGTGTATTTTGTTTTCCAGCCGCTGTTTGAACGATGTCTTTTTGGTAGTGCGGATCAGCTGGTGGTATTTGCAAGTGGCGTTTTTGAGGGCTGTCAGGGTGTCTGTCGTCTGTTCGTGGCGCCAGGTTTTCTCGAGGGTTTGGCATGATTTCTTCGATTCTTTGAGGTTGTTGGTGAACCATGTGGCTTTCCTGTTGCCGGGTTTGCCTGGAGGGTTCTTCAGTGGTGCAAGGGTGTTGGCACAGTTGATGATCCGCTCTGTGAGGTTGTGGGCCACGTCGTTGGTGTCGCGGTGTTGATTGGTGGGTTCTGGCTCAGTGATGTGTTTAGCTGGTCTGTGGTGACTTTGCTCCAGCATCTGCGGGGGATCAGTTGCGGGTGGTGGTGGAATGTGGTCCTCTTGTAAGTGAAATGGATGCAGCTGTAGTCGGTCCAGTGGAGTCCGGTGGAGTGGCTGAAGGTAACGTGGTCGCTGGAAGAGAAGATGGGGTCAAGCGTGTGGCCGGCGTAGTGGGTGGGGGTGTTCACCAGTTGCTTGAGTCAACTCTGAACGTGTGGCCCTGTCCCGTCTTCCTCAATGCACTGATAAGTTTACCTACAGCTAACAGAGCTGCCATGATCCCTCAGCCACATTACCTGCAGGGTACGGATCTATTTACCACATCAATCTTGGCCACTATAAGACTGCACCTCCTCCTCTCACAGGATCATGATGTGTTTATTTAATTGTAACGACTGATATACATCGCAAGACCTTTTTCCACTGACCTATAGAGAGTTGACATGCATCTAACATGGCCGTCAGAGGACCTCGTCCCACCTCCCTTTGGGTATAGATCACTTTTATCTCACTAAAATGGCAACTACAAGGAAGTCTTTCCGTATCATCCCAATGGAAAATGATGAATCTCTCTATAACTAACAGATAGTAAAAGCCTTGCATCATTTCTCATTGGTTAATGGTGGATTTATAAGCGTCTAATATGTCCACCTCAAGTAGCATGGTTGTGACAAGGAGCTGCTCCCTTCTCACAAAATATGATGAATTTACCTACATCCCAAGTGTTTTCCACACGACCATGACCCATCTCCCATCAGAGAATTAAGAGATTATTTACAGCTGGCATGAGTGACACAAAGGCCCACTGCCATCTCCCATGGCTGCCACAAGGCCTCACTATGTTAAACACGCTCAGCCCGCAGGCGGACTGGACTGGTTCCTGCCCCTCATTCTAGGGTGCTCATATGCCAGGGCTGTCCTGTAGAAACTGCTGCATCAAACTAGGAACAAACTGTTCCTTGAACTCCAGGATCTCCTTGTAACTTTCCACCCCTCCTTTCCTCCTAATCTCCAATACCGAGCAGACTGCAGCAGGGGTGGAAGGACGAGTTTTTTGTTGTCCTCCTTTAGGGGTATGCTGGGAGCTCAGCCCAGGCAGTGTTGTAGAGAGACAGATGTTTGAAACAATGCATTGTAACACTAGACAAGCACCCCAGCCACAGAGGCAGACCCTGCTATGGGTGGTGTATCCGCCCGCATCAAGTGAGATAACCAGGACCGGATTTACTGACCAGGCCTTAGAAGACACAACTCAGAACACCCTCTTCTATCTCCACTGGCCTGAGATATCACTATTGGAATGAGAAATCACATTCGATTTACGTGCTTCCAATGCCCCAGCACTGTGGGCTTGTTAATGCATCTGGCTGCACAAACACAGAGGTAGATGCTCAGCACAGTCTGGGAGTTGGCGAAGTCTAAGTGTGCCCTGTTGTCCTTATTTGTCATGGTTGTCTATGTGTCTACAAGGCTGGACGTGGCTGGATGTGTTGCTTTAATGTGCAGGACCATGGAATGGTACTTTAATATGCAGACCTGGTGTATGCAGGAGATGCTCATTGGATGTTGAGGGCATGCGAGTCCCTTACTAAAATGATATCCCTTCTTATCAATCCATTATATGAGAAGGTAGGGGTGATCAACATTCCTGAGGGGACAAACAACAACAGAGAAGTTAAATAAATGTAGGAGGTGGGTATTCAAAAAACAGCATAGCATTAGTATGATGGGCTAACAAAGTCCATAATTGTTCTGAGAGTTACACAGAAAAGTAGAGACTAGTTTCAATGTTGGTATGCAAATATTAAGTCAACAAAGCAAAAGCTTCTAATTTACTAGGCTGGGCAGCACACAGGAGAGCTACTTACGGATAGCTGAGGAGCTACCAGTAACCCAAGAGTTACTCACTGGAGAAGCCTGCTCTAGAGATCACCTTTTTTCGGTATGATCAAACTTCCTTCCCCCAGATGTCGTTTTATATCTTGGTGTTAGAAGATTTGTCAGCAGCTGTTGTGGCACATATCACCCTACTCTTCTTTGGACTCCCACTTCCACGGGTCACATCTATCCAACATTAAATCTCATCTCAGCTCCTGCTTTCTCAGTCTTGGAGGGATTCTCTTTGAGCCCTTTTGGGTTCCACTTGCTTCTGTTCAAGGCTCATAATTATTCGTCTATTGTAGTATTCCTAAAGAGTCCCTACTTTGTTAGCTTTAAAGCACATTTTTTACAGACACTACTCAGATCTTTTTCGCTTATCTTCTTTCTTTTGCAGATTCTCTCTCTCTCTGACAAGTGTCCGTCTGAATGTGCTGCATCTGCTGATGTATGGATGGGAGCTCACTATCTTCGTATTAACTCAAAGATGGAAATTGTTTTCCCGCCACCATTTTCATGTGCTACACATTGCCTGCCGTCTATGGAATCAGGACATATTTCACCTCTTCTTCCTCATTTCATTTGCATTTATGCAGTTTCTATACACAGACATTTTCGGCTCTTTAACATAAACAAAAACTGTCTGTTCTTCTTTTTTGTCCACCAAACTGCTGCTTCAGACTTTGGGTCATTTTGTGGTTTAACTTCTGTGGTTCACAAAGAGAGAGAGAGCGTGTGTGTGTTACTCGTTTTAGCTTTACAATCTGTCCTCGTTTCAGCTTTACAATCTGTCCTTCTTATTCTGTTCGGATTTTCCTTGACTTTCTTATCCATCAAATTTTTCACCAGTCCACAACCATGTGTAATGGCTTCCATTACATGTCCTCTTTCAGTATCACAACTCTGCATTGAACTCTATTATCTCATTGCCTGTCATCTACTACAGTCTTGATATATCACCCTCTGAAGGAACTTCTTTCTATATCTATAAGGACTTGTCCTACACCTTGTGCTTCATTCTGATTTTGAGTCTTGGCTAAGTCCTATGCAATGGAATGCACTTTCTCCAAACCTGTTTGACTCTGTAGTTGACAATCTAAAAACATGTATCATGCCAAGGGTTTTTTATGAGTTTCCTTGGCAAACGTGTAATTTACTTGTTGGCCTTATCGCCCTTTCTTCCATCATTCCCTTTAACCTATGGGCTTAAAATGAAAGCCTAGGAGTCTACGCCAAGGGGTTGTCCTTTCTATTTTTAGCTCTCAGCTAGGCAGTGCATGCACTGTCTCGAAGAGACATGTTGTTTAGAATCTGTGGCCATCAACCCGTCTATAGGCTTACCATTTGTTCGCTCCATCGTCGCTCTCATATCCTTTGTTCCCATCTGTCAATTGCATACATGTGTCATGCCTTGTCTTGTGTTTAGCCCTCCCCAGACCATCGACCAAATTGCGTCCATCCACTGCTCCCGTTTTAGGAGCTACTATTTTCTTTGTGTCTGAGCACTCCACACGAGTATACGTTTTGTCACTCGCTTTGTCGTGAATCAAATACAGTGACTCGTAAAACGAAGCACTTCCAGTGAATGAATGCATAAATTAATAAATACTTTAGTGTTCAGTTAATTACAAGTTTTACCATTAAAATTATGACGACAGCACCAAAAAATTGGGAACAACATTGCTGCATATAAAAACATAAGTGAAAGAATTTCTAGGAGCTTTTTCTTTTTTTAATGTAGTATGAGCCGAAAAGCTTGATATGAAGAAATATTAAAAGTCAGATAGAACTTATATAGTTAAAATCTGTGCAATTACCACCAAAGTTTTGTGTAATATTGCCTTTTATCAAAATTTAAAAGAAATTCTCACAGTTTTGAAAGTACTGATAGCACGAAGAAAGTGCAAGCCCTGTAGTTTATAAAAACAATTCATAAACATTCTAAGAGTGGTACTGTACAATGTTCCACCTGTGATTAACAGATTAGAACTCATCGTTTACGCAGCTGTAAATCATAAAATTTTGATTAAATTCATCTACTGCAGTGATATATTAAAAATACAGATTATAAAGTACCACTCTTAACAGTTTTTAATGTTTTACTTATTCCCTACATGAGGCTGTGGGACCCCTGGCTGCTGTTCCCTCTTCTCGGCTCATCCGACGTAACTGGGGGTTGTAAAATTATTCGTTTCTTTTCAGCAGTGACCATAACATTCATAAACCTTCCGCTGAGTACAGGGTCATCTCCTTGGAGGCACGCTATTAATGCCTGCCTACATGTACAAATGCCTTTTCTTATAAAGTAAAGCTTTGGTATCTGTCTTCAATACTCCGTCAACAACGGGCATATGCATAAAATGTGGATTAAGTCCTCCCTCTTACAGTTGAACAGTCGAAATGTAATGAAATGAGGATTTATAACGTGCGACAAACACCCGGGGTATCTAGGTGCTAGGCAGACAAACAGGCTGAGAGGAACGGGAAAAGTCACTTATTTGCGGAAGAGCCAGGTTTTTAGATGTTTCCTAAAGTCCAGCAGATTTGTCTAAGTTCTGTTGGGAGAGAGTTCCACAGCCTAGAAGTGCAGTTAATGAAGCCTCTCCAACTCCAATTGGCTTCTTTAAATATGGGGATTATAAGATTACCACTTGTGGATAAGCGTAGAGGACGGGAATGGATGTAGCATTGAAAACGCTGAATCAACTAATCGATAGTCTTGATAGATGGTCTTTTCCAGCGAGAGAAGTTATGCAAAGTTACCCAGTCGGTAGCTCATCAGTTCCAGTTTCGCCTTAAATCCGCTGGGTTCTTCAGATAATCTTGCAGTTTCAAGCAGTTATACGTGCCAATCGTCATCCATGCAGGTGATCTTTTTGAAAACTGTGCCTAATCTGCCAACATGGAGGACTTTTTACCCACTGGGCTCAGGACTATAAGGGATCATGACCATAATGGCTCAAGTTGCAACCTTTTTTTATAGCCGAGTTCATATATTCTTTTCTTTGGCTCTTTTCTACACCAGACAGGGCTTTCCACAGAGTGCTGTTTAGCGTGCCTTCCTGCGCTCTTTTCATTTTGTAACACATTTTTATATAGGCTCTGAGATTGCCCAGATCTCGTCTACACAGGCTGAATTCTTGCCTTATTTGTGCTGGCGATATGTGGCATGGCAGCCAGGACACACACTGATAGGTGCACGCAATCAAACATTCGATGGTTCCAACTGCCCGCACCCTAGGGGCTTTGGAACTAATGCTAGGGTGGGAGAAAGTTTTGCGGCGATGACTGGTCGCAAAAGGTTTGAGAGTTTGGCCATTCAGGAAGTTCTTTTACGTACAAAACACAGCTGGTAGGGTTTAGCGCTTTATTATGAAACGTTTGTGAGCTAAAAATGTCCCTCTCGCATCAAATATTACACCCAGCATTGATACTCCAGTACTGGATCCAACTTGTTGTTATTCAGGTATAAAACGAGCTCAGAGAACTTTCCAGCGCTGATAGACATAGTTTTTATTTTTTTAACCTCTTTCATGCGTCGGACGGCCCACGGCCGTCACGGTGGACGTGTGCGGAGGACGGCTGGGGGCCGTCTGAACCGCGCACGGGTAGAATTCTCCCGCACAGCGGGGGAATTCCAACCGCAGCGAAGCGGTTAAGGTGGACTTCCAGGGCGTGTGTTTCTGAATACTCCACATTGGTATTTATGAACCTCTGTACTTCCAGTAGTAGTCACTACGTCAAGTAGTACTTGACAAAGTGTTGCAAGGATGTTTGGACAATTTATAATAGAAACCGAGGTTTGATAATGTTTATTTATTTATTTTTATTTTACAGAGTTTTATATAGCGCGAACTTGACCCAAATCGGGTATCAGAGCGCTTTACATAGCACCAGTTGCATTACATCAGGGCACATTCTTTTTTTTTTTTTGTCAGGCGCGGGGAGATTAAGGGATTTGCTCAGAATCACAGGATGTTCAGCGTCATTGCCGAGATCCGTACCCAGTTCCCCAGATTCGAGGTCGACCGCCCTAACCGTTAGACAAGGTAAGTAATCCGATCCTCGCTTGTGCCCCGCCTACATGCTGGTCTGATAGATTGCAAGTGCCAGGAGGCGGGCAGCTCTCTTCTATTGTTCCTCCAGCCCCCACCATCTTTGTACTGAGTCAGTGCCATCATCCTGGCCAACACAAGCTGTACCATCCCACGCCACCACAAGCGGCTCTCAAAGCAGCCACCTGGGAGGGGCGATGGTGGCACTGGTACGTGGGTGAGGTCCTTCTATGTTTTGTTCGCATTCTGCAGTAAAATCAAGGCAAACAACTTTGCAGGGAGAAGACAGCGACACTGGTACTTGTGATGGAAGCAAGCATCGCCTTTATATTATAGCTGCACAGAGGGGTTTGGAAGGAATAGCACATGCCTTCTGCCATCCATCATTATCCCTTGCAGGACCGAGCCCCCACCCCACACAATCCAGTATAAGAAAGTCTGCATGCCTCAGAAATCCTGCCACACCAGTTAAAGCTGTTTCCCTGCTCTACCCTTGTAGGCGTATATCAAAACAGCTTAACATGCTTTGTACAAAACAGAAAAAATAAAGGGGCATACCAGAAAATAAGGGTAAATAACGGCTTCCCTGCTTAAATTGTGCACTCTTGGCCCACATGGCTAAAATACATTAATATTGACAAAGACAATAGCTCTCACATCGAGGATTCCAATTGGCTTTACCAATGCTTAAGTTTACAGCATCCTCTATTTAATTACTTTTCAAACTTTTCAAAGAGCTGCCTTTAGTCATGCAGTTTTCCTGTTACCGTGAGATAATTTTCTACACTTTGTAAGCACATTTTCACTGGAATTAAACCCTGCCAAAATGAAAAATATGTGGATATATTTTTCTCTGCAGGTGGAACTTTTACAGAGTTTTTCTAGACACAATGGAAAATACATGCAGAAATGTTATCAGCCAAGTTTCACAGGACAGATTGTTGCAAAAGTTGATATTTTCAGGCACATGTGAGAAAGCATAGAATTTTGCAACTTTGTGAAGTTGCAAACATTTTCATAGAAAGGAGCACATGTTACGAGACAAAACATTGCAACTGTGTACCCTATTATCCTACAACATTAGCTTTCAAAGCTAACAGGCCTGCAGATTGTCTTGTGTTCCTGTCATGGTCGATTCTACATACGTTTGCATGCCCGCAGAGTGTTATGCTCTAAAAACTCACAAATCCTTCACTGACTTAGGGGAAGGGAAACTGGAGGTGCACACAGAACAGTGGTGCCTCTTTGCAGAAAGCTTTGCATCTCAGGTGATATATTATAGCCTTAGAGCCCAACCTAGCAGGCTCTACCGACCATTAAAGGCCCGCTCTTGGTTCGGGCCTTTAACAAGGGAGCTGGCCTTTAATGGCTAGTAGAGCCTGCTAGGAGGGCTCTAAGGCTATTAGAACATTCCACCCCAGAGGGCAGAATGTTCTAATTGGTAAAAACAAAACCCTCTCTGAGCCCGAGGGGATTTAAATCCCCTCAGGCCCCAAGAGGCCTTTGTTCACAGCAGCAGTTGTGAATGAAAAACAACATTAGAATGTTGTTCTACGGGCTTCTACCAGCCCACAGAAGCCTAGAGCACTCCATTGCCTGCAATGGAGTGCTCAAAATTCTAATGTTCTAATACCCAAAGGTGCCTAAATGCTAATTCAGAATCTTAATTTCCCATTGAGCCTCATAACTCTCAAAATGTCCCAAAATCGTGGCGACCATTTTGAAGATTTCAAATGTAACGTGTGTGTTCCAGTACGTCCTTGCTAGGCAACTGGACAAGGTAATACTGTGGTCAGATGCAAACCTTAGTCAGGGTTGTGTATCATTTCCTTAGTGGTAAATGCTGATGATGTTGTCAGCCACTAAACTCCCACAGGTTCCATGTAGAACTAGAAACTTAATGGTGAGAGGATGGAGCCCTGGGGGATTGTGGACGGTCACAACAATCCGATCGGGCCTATAGGAACCAATGTGTTCTTCTTGTATGAATCCAACCATCTCATGAATGTGCCACTGAAGTCCAATAAGCATGCATGAGTTTCAAGCAACGCTTTATAGTAAACATTCTTAAAGGCTGGTGAAGGCCACGCAGGTCAGGAAGACCAGCATTCCATTGTCTGTGAACAGTAGTGTCAGAGACTTGGATGACACATGCATAAAGAACAATTGATGGACAGAAAGTAAAACAATGTCATACATTCACCCCAGTACAGAGATCTGGGCATAAATCCATTGTTTTTTTGTTCACCATGCCATTCCAGTTTAGACCGAGCCATATGAAAATCAGTCTTGACTCTGCGCCCAATGGGAATAGTCCAGCCCAAACTTCCAGGCCAGGTCCTCCCTGGGCTGGAAACAAGCATCCTAGGACCGGTTTCTGGGTAACACCCTTCCTCAGCCAGGCTATCTTAAATCCAGAGGCAAAGTGAGCAAGGGACCCACGTCTGGGCATACCCTGCCAACTGCCCAGACGTGGGTCCCATTCTCCATGCCACTGGAGTCAAGCTATCCTGGCTAATATGGGCTGAAAGCCCGAAACAGGTCCTAGGTTTTCCTCACATGAAAACGGGATGTGTTTAAAAGAAAAATTCAACAGTTAAAGTAACTTTTTTAAGAGTAGGCAGTGGTTCATGAGATCACTGCCTACTCTTAAAATTGTTTTTTTCATCATTCTCAAAGCTGAAGGAGTCCAAGGGATTCGAGTGGGCCGGGCAGCAGTCATTTAAAACTGACATTGAAATGGGTCCCTTTTGGGCCTTGTATTCTTGTCTTTAACTTTTCATGCAAAACACAATCGATTTTTGAACAATGAGTGTGAAAAACATTACAATCCATGTCGTTCCTGCTTGGGTTATACTTTTTTTCCAGGCAGTATACTACTCTTGTCTAGTGCATATTCTGAATTGAGTCCCAGCCTCAGGTTTATAATGGGGCACAATTAAGTTGCGGCAGAAGGCAGTACGAGTTTCTCTCAGTGCCCATCAGTGGGGCACACAGATGTTCAGAATACTTAGTTATCCAATCCTTACTACTAGCCTCTAGTTGATAAAATATTAATGTTTTGCGACCAGATTTCAGCATCAAAACATTAACCCATACCATTCCGTTATGGTATTTGGAAGCGACATCCTAACCACGCCTCTTCCAAATACTGAATCATTATTGGGTTTCCAAACCAAACTTTACCTAATCGCAATTTGGGTTTGCAATCCAATACCGAACAGCACGTTATCATACATTGCAAAATTCATTTTTGCAGTCGCAAACAGCCCGATTCTGTGAATACTTTATTTGGGAGCACAAAATGCTTTTGTGCATCTGGCCCATTGTGAGCTGTATTAAAACCTGCACCCACTCACAAGTACACTAATCTTCACCCGCAATAGGGTCTACATATGTGACCATTAGGGAGGGGCGGTCTCTCACACCCCTCCCTTCGTATTCTTTCAGTGATTTCAGGTCGTTCTTTTAGGTCGAGCGACCTATCTCAATGCGCATGCACATTGAGCGGGAGCGAGATATAAAGGGGCTTAAACAGAGGTTTAACTAGCTGGCGATTTGGTGCTGTGCCCGTGAAATGCTCGTGCACAGCATCAAATCGCCAGCCATCTGCCATCTGTTCCCCAGCAGCTCCGCCCCACAAGCTTCCCCCAGCGTGCGCTTTGGCTCAGCCGAGCCGCACTCCTCCCACACCTCTCACACACAAGTGAAGCTTCATTTCAAAGCATGCCGTTATCATATATATATTCTCATTGTTTTCACGGCCGGCCTCCGGCCGTGACTCGCATTTCTCCTTCCTTCCAGCGCAGGCTTGTTTTTATCATGTCCCTTTACTTGTAAGGCAATCCTTGATGGCAGACTATCATTGCAGCGTTTCTCTGTCCACGTTATTTCATCCATGAGTCTTGCATTAAACATTTAAACCTGTTTTCATTAGAGAAAACAGTATTTTATCGAGATACCATCACTTTTCAACTATATCTTCAGTATGTAATGCTGCGTTATAATATATAAATTCTCAAGATACTGTTTGAATGTTACATCCTCTGCCCGCAAGGCCATTCCATTATTTTTACTGCGACTTGCACCACTAGATGAAGGCTCCAATGAGAACTTCTGGTCTTCTTTACATAGATGTTTGATCCAAGCATTAAGTTCTTGTTTCACTAATGGATCCACAGGACGTCCTGATCTTTCCTGCAGGCAGTCTCTGCACTCTCCCAAAGTCTGCATCATCTCTTACAATCTGGGGAACTGGGTTCGAGTCTTGGCAACAACGCTGAACATCCTGTGATTCTGGCAAATCACTTAATTTCCCCGTGCCTAACAATAAATAAATGTGTCCTCGTGTAATGCAACTGGTGCTATGTAAAGCGCTCTGGCACCCGATTCGGGTCAAGTTCACGCTAATTAAAACTCCGTAAAATAAATATACGTGTTAGCAGGGAGCTGGTTGTAACGGTGCAAGGCGGAGCGCTACCGAGGAATGGTGGTCTCCCATTACTGATCCTGTCACTCCTCCTTCCTTACAGACTGATCCCTGGGATACGGGACTGGACGACGTAGAAGAAGAGCACGGCGCCTTTAATTGGGCGTACTCTGAGGAGGAGGTGTTCCCTCCTCCTGTATTCGTTTGCGAGGCCGGATTGGATAAAAAGCAGGAAGTCCGGACGGTGGCGTGTGACATCACCCCGGAGGAGGAGCAGGCGTGGAGCGGCGTCGGAGAGCGGTTGGAGGGACGCGGAGAAGTCGGAAAAGAAGGACACCGAAGGAATTCCGAAGAGCAGGCCGAAAGAGAAGACACCCACGGAGAGCCAGGAGGCCAACGACCCTGTGAGCCGCCGTGCCACTCTCCCGGGGGAGGAGCGTGGCTATCCCAGGTACGGGACCGTATGGCGGTGTGGGTGGGAAGACGGCGTGCGTGTAAATAGTGTATAGAAAACCCCGTCTGTGTTTCCTCGTTATCACCCGCCCCTTGTATTCATTACCCCGCGTTTATCCCTCACTGTCTGTACCCTCCTCACGTCACTGACCACCTAGTAACAAAGTTTATCACTGGTGTCCTTCCCCACTGCACACGGGCCCCTAAGGTGTAAGACCCCAAAAGACTGTCGAACTAACGGCTCCCTCTCTGTTGGTCTTCCTTTACATGGGCTCCGGGAACAACGAGACTACCCATTGACCAGACCTTGAGGAAAAGACCGGAAGACTACAGACCCCTGAGAAGGAGAACACCACGGCTCAAAGACGGATCCCAGTCACTTTGCTAGGGAGAGACTTACGTTTAGGACCAGGAGAACTTTGCAACCAAACCCTAAGCGACCTATACCAATAAAACCCTCCTTACTCCCAAGACCTGTTGTCCATTCGGTTTCTGATTCTATACCGGGGGTGCCTGTCAGTGCTGTCCCAGAGCCTACTCTCGAGCCTACGGTTAACCCCTCACCCCTACACCCGGTCACACTGGTGTATGCATTCTCTGCCAATGGCACACAGCAAACCACCAAATACATCAGTGCCTTCTAAGATTAACCATAACTGCCACTCATTTTCACTTCCTCACATACTGACACGCTGAGGCGCAGGCACTTAGCACAGCACGAGAACAACTCTTCTCATGGAGCATTGAGCAATGTACTGAAACACACTCCCCATGGTATTTCCTATCAAACAACGCAATTCCACAAAGTGACATGCAAGAGGTCGCTTTGGCGCCTTTTCTGGGTGTAAAGCACTATATGAATGTAAACCCATAACAATACCCGAGATGGTTGCCATTAAGGGCCAATGAACATTGAATTAAAAGATATCAGAGTTTGCACGTGTGGGAGGGTAGCATGTTACTGTGTAGCACAATGCATTCTTTTTTTCTCTATAAATCACAACACAGCACAATTAGCTGTGTGGCGAGCTGTAATTGGATATTTCATTACATTTGCAAAATACTTTTGCATTTTTGGGCCTATACGATGCGATACTTCGCTTTATACCGAATATGCATCACACAGGATGCATTGGAACACCGGAAGCTAATACCGCCTGGAGACCTCCGGTAGCCCTGCTGTGTGGTATTACCTCCTTTACGATCTCCGTGGGTCAGAATCGGAATAACTTGGTAATTGCTCATGTTCAACCCAGCATCACGCTGCAAAACGTAGAATACGGTGTGTTTTTCCCTTACATTTTAAATCTGGAAAAACTGTGGTAAATGTTTGTGGAGAAAAACAAGGCTATTTTATGTGGTTGTGTAAGCTACCAGCCAGCCTACTGAAAGCTGCATGGCACCTTCTTCCGAACAAGCATTGAAAATGCAATAGGTCTCGCCTTTGATTAAGTTAAAGCCATTTGCTTTGCTAATGGTATTGCATTACAAAGTAATTGGCTTTAACTTAATCAAAGGCGAGACCTATCGCATCCACCACCGCATCCACCACCACATCCACCACACCCACCACCATCACTTCCACCACCACATCCACCACCACTTTCACCACATCCACAACCACCACATCCACCACCACCACATCCACCACATCACCACCACATCCACCACCTCCACATCCACCACCACCACCACATCCACCACCACATCCACCCCCTCATCCACCACCATCACCACCACATCCACCAACAACACCACTACCACATCCACCACCACATCCACCATCACCATATCCCCCAGATCCACCAATACCACATCTACATGTGTGTGTGTAGGTGCACCCACCACCACCACATCCACCACACCCACCACCACTACATCCACAACCACCACCCCATCCACCACCACCACCGCATCCACCATCACCACATCCACCATCACCACCACATCCACCATCACATCCACCATCACATCCACCATCACCTCCACATCCACCGCCACATCCACCACCACATCCACCTTCACCTCCACATCCACCACCACATCCACCACCACTGCATCCACCACCACTGCATCCACCACACCCACCACCACTACATCCACCACCACAACCACCACCCCATCCACCACGACCACCGCATCCACCGCCACCACCGCATCCAGCACCACATCCACCACCACATCCACCATCACCACCACATCCACCATCACCACCACATCCACCACCACCACCACATCCACCATCACCTCCACATCCACCATGACATCCACTGCCACATCCACCACCACATCCACCACCACCACATCCACCACCACTGCATCCACCACCACCACCGCATCCACCACCACCACCGCATCCACCACCACCACACCCACCACCACTACATCCACCACCACATCCACTACAACCACCACTACCACCACCACCACCGCATCCACCCCCGCATCCACCATCACCACATCCACCGCATCCACCACCACCACATCCACCGCATCCACCACCACAACCACCACCGCATCCACCACCACCACATCCACAGCATCCACCACCACCGCATCCACCACCACATCCACCATCACCACCACAGCCACCATCACATCCACCACCACCACCACATCCACCATGACATCCACCGCCACATCCACCACCACATTCACCACATCCACCACCACCACATACACCATCACTGCATCCACCACCACCACACCCACCACTACATCCACCACCACATCCACTACAATCACCACCCCATCCACCACTACTACCACCACCGCATCCACCACCACCACCACCACCACCGCATCCACCATCATCACATCCACCGCATCCACCACCACCACATCCACCATCACCACCACATCCACCATCACAACCACATCCACCATCACCACCACCACATCCACCACCACCACCACCACCACCACATCCACCACCACCATATCCACCACCACATCCACTATCACCTCCACACCCACCACATCCACTATCACCTCCACACCCACTATCACCTCCACACCCACCATCACCTCCACACCCACCATCACCTCCACATCCACCATCACCTCCACATCCACCATCACCTCCACATCCACCATCACCTCCACATCCACCATCACCTCCACATCCACCATCACCTCCACATCCACCATCACCTCCACATCCACCATCACCTCCACATCCAACATGACATCCACCACCGTCACATCCACCACCACATCCATCACCACCACATCCATCACCACCACCACATCCATCACCACCACATCCATCACCACCACCACATCCATCACCACCACATCCACCATCACATCCACCATCACATCCACCACCACATCCACCACCACATCCACCACCACATCCACCACCACATCCACCACCACATCCACCACCACATCCACCATCACATCCACCTCCACCATGACATCCACCATCACATCCACATCCACCATGACATCCACCACAACCACCACCCCATCCACCACCACCACCGCATCCACCACCACCACCACCGCATCCACCACCACATCCACCGCATCCACCACCACCGCATCCACCACATCCACCATCACCACCACATCCACCATCACATCCACCACCACATCCACATCCACCATGACATCCACCGCCACATCCACCACCACCACATCCACCAACACCGCATCCACCAACACCGCATCCACCACCACCGCATCCACCACCAACGCATCCACCACCACATCCACTACAACCACCACCCCATCCACCACCAACGCATCCACCACCACATCCACCATCACCACCACATCCACCACCCCCATATCCCCCAGATCCACCACTACCACATCTATATGTGTGTGTGTGTGTGTGTGTGTGTGTGGCTTTGTGTGTGTGTGTAGGTGCAAATGCAATGTTCTTGGATTTTCGTCACAATAAAATACACTGAACATAATCTTCACAAAAGTTATTTACAAACGTTTAAGCTATTGCCATTATAAATTACAATAACTTTTATTTAAGTATTAATTATTTACAAAATTAAAAGCCATTGTTATTTGTAATATCAAGACATCTAAGTCACGTAAATACAACACACATTGCATTACAAATGCTGTAGGTGTCACATTTGCAAAAGTTAACACTATTGACATTGTAACTGACAAAGCTATTAATTTTGCTACTTTCAAAACCAACACATAAATAAAAAAAAGTGTCATTTACAATACCACTAGCTCAAACTTTCCTAATGCGAGACCTATTGCATTTCCAATGCTTGTGTTTCTCTCCCACTTTGACCGCTTTGTTCCCCTCAAATTACTTTTCCCCTTTGCTTGTCGGCCTGACTCTATCTGCACTCCTTAACCCGGTTTACCATTCCCTGCTACCATTCATTCCCCACAAGACGTATGTTTTGTTATGCTACGCGCTAATAACTCATATTATTGTGTAATTTCACGTTTTTGCTCCTATGTCCTTACTTGGGTCCTGAAATTGATGTAATTATGTAACCTGTAACTCGCTGAACCTCGTGTAAAGCGCTCTAATACGTCCGGGTCTAGCCAGCGCTATATAAAACTTTGCAAATGAATAAAAATAAAATAAATTAAATAAATGTGAACAATTCCTTCTCTACAGTCGAGAGGTAACGACACCTAATAAGAACAAGTAAAAAAAGACAGAAAAGGCGTGATTTTGAGCACTAACAGTGGAAAGGTTTCCAAATGCCAGCATATTCCTCCGTGGCGACGCACTCTTCCAAAGGGGCGGCTGAAATCCACGCAGACTGCTGCTGAAGGCAGAGTCACCCGGGCTCAACCCTCATCAAGCAGCCGCCGGGCCGTCACTCACCTCAGCACTCGGTAAATGGGATTTCGTTGAATTGCTCTTATCTGCGCATTGTACAAAAAAGACAAAGCGAATTGACAGTCCACAAACATGATAGGCGCTATGAAAAATGAGAGCCCTCGCGCAGCTGCGCGAGAACTGCCGACGGTGACGAGCAGGGGATCGGAGACAAAAATAAAGTGTAAACTCAGCTCATCTGGCCGGGATGCGCGTTATCGCGCGGGCTGGAGCGGGCCATTAATTGTGCGGCGGCCGCGGACGGGCGCTGCTCCGATAGTCCCCGGAGCGGCTCTGCGGCCCCTTCTGGAGCCGCCTGATTGTGTCACCGCCGCTGACATCCGGAGGGCCTGCCAGGGCCGCCATTGTCTGCGGGAGCAGGAGGTGGGGCGCGGGAAGATGGATGGCCCGGGACCGGCCCTGGCGCGCTGGGCACCTCGGGACGATCCGCCCCCACCCCAGCGGGGCTGGTGACCGAGTTAGATCGCTTTTACTTCAAGTATTGGGTGCAGCCTGGCCCCAGCGCACAGCAGCGCAGCCTTACACGGAACATTTTTACTGTAGCAGGAACACACGAGCAGCTGCAGGTTTCCTTATTGTGCAGTTGCATATGGCACGGGCCAGTATCACCCTCACATCATTTGTTAGATAAATGTACAATGTGTGCATGGCTGCTACTACTCTTCAAAACAACAGTGGTTTAAAACACACATTCGATAGTTGGAGGATGATATTTTACAGGTATCATTACTATATTCTCTGTTCTAAGTCCGATTTACTTCCCCGCTGCTAGCCTCCAAGTATGACGGTGCATGTAGATTATGACAGCTCTGAATCCCTCAGCTAATTTATTTAAAAGTTTTATAGAGCGCGAACCAGACCTGTGAGGGTATCAGAGTGCTTTACAAGATTGAAGGGTGGTAAACAGGGCCGGACTGGCAGTAGCGGGCACCGGGCAATCCCCCGGTGCGCCGCATGGGTGGTGGGCCGGTTTGGGGGCCCTGGGGGCCGTTTTTGTTACAGGGCTGTTTTTGCAGCATAACAAAAAAGGCCAAAAACCGGCCCTGGCAAAGAGCTCAGCGGCACCCACAACCCCCGGGTGGGGCCGGCCGAGCACTTTGCCAGGGCCGTTTTTGGTTCCCAGTCCAGCCCTGGTGATATACAAAAGATTTAGGAGGGGAGGAGGTTAACAGTGAGGTAAAAATAAGTAGATACAATATACAAGGAAAACAAGCAGTACAAAGTCCCAGATAACTTTGGGATAAAAACGACAGGTAGACCCCTGCCCCTGACTTTCCCTCTGTGCCTGCTTGTCTCTAATTGCACTCTGTACTGTCTCTGTGCCGTTTCTTTGTGCTCCCCCTTGTGTTGATTCTGTGCCCCTTGTGCCGCTGCCCCACCCCGCTCCCTGCCACTGCTCCCCCGCGGCCCCACCCCGCTCCCTCTGGCATTACCGCATCGCTCCCCCCCACTCGCCACCCGCTCCCGCCTCCCAGCTGCTCCTCCCTCGTCCCGCCCCCCCCCTCTCCATTTATGGCAGAGTGGATGCGTGCGCGCAGCGGGCGTGCCGATTGTGCGCCGAAGGCGTGCCAAAGGTAAGCCCGTCTGCGCCAGTCCGCACCAGTCCGCGCCTGGACCGCGCCCAGCGCCAGACCCCCTGGCCCCCGAAGAAGCCACCCCACCTGCCGGACTTACGACCACGCCACCCTCAACGCTCTCAACACCGGCCGAATCCCCGGCTACCACCGAGCCACCCCAGGACGCACCCACGGACCCTTCACCTGCCAATCCTGCAAGTTCTCCTGCATCCGGACCTGCACTGCACCCGCCAAGACGAGCACCAGCAACAACCACCTGAAATGCATCCTGCACAACACCCGCTCCATCCACAGACACGCCGTAGAACTCTGGAACCTCCTCGACACCACAGCTCCAGACGTCGCCTTCCTCACGGAAACCTGGATGAACGCCTCCTCAGCGCCCGACATCGCCAGCGCCATCCCGGACGGATACAAGATCACCCGGAGGGACCGCGTCAACCAGACTGGAGGAGGCATCGCCATCGTCCATAAGAACAGCATCCGCATCACGACCAACTCCGACGACACTCTCACAGCCGCCGAACACCTGCACTTCCAGATCCACACCAACCCCAAGACCACCCTCAGAGGCACCCTCATCTACAGACCCCCGGGACCAAGCACACAAATCAGCGAAGACATCGCCGACTTCATCAGCCCGCACGCCCTCCCCTCCGCTGACTACATCCTCCTCGGGGACCTCAATTTCAACCTGGAGAACAACAACGACCGCAACACCGCCACCCTGCTGGACAACCTCGCCAACCTCGGACTCAAGCAACTGGTGACCACCCCCACCCACTACACCGGCCACACGCTTGACCCCGTCTTCTCCTCCAGCAAGGATATCTCCTTCAGCCACGCCACCGGGCTCCACTGGACAGACCACAGCTGCGTCCACTTCAGCTTCAGAAGGACCACGCTCCACCACCACTAGCAACAGGTCCCTCGCAGAAGCTGGAACAAGATCACAGCCGACCAGCTCCCACATCCCCGAGCCAGAACCCTCCCGCCAGCTCAGCAAACCCCAACCAAGCCGCCAACAACCTCACGAGGTGGATCAGCAACTGCGCAGATGACCTCGCTCCACTGAAAACCCCCCCTGCCAGACCCGGCACCAAGAAAGCCTCCTGGTTCACCGACGAACTCAAGAGCTCCAAGAAGAACTGCCGGGTCCTCGAGAAAGCCTGGCACAGAGATCCAACCACAGACAACATGATCATCCTCAAGCTCGCAACTCGAAAACACCACCAACTGATCCACACCACCAAGAAAACCGCATTCAAGGAACGACTGGACAACAACGCCCACAACAGCAAGGAACTCTTCAACATCGTCAAAGAGCTCTCCAACCCCAGCGCCGGAAACAACAACATCACCCCATCGCAAGACCTCTGTAACTCGCTCGCCTCGTTCTTCCACAGCAAGATCGCAGACATACACAACAGCTTCAGCACACAGACGACGCAACCCACGACAGTACCAATGCCCCCCACCACCACCCGCCACGCCTGGACCCCGATCAACACCTTAGACACCATCCGCTCGATGAACTGCATCCACTCTGGATCACCAACCGACCCCTGCCCTCACCACGTCTTCAACAAGGCCGACTCCGTCATTGCACCCCATCTACGGGACATCATAAACGCCTCCTTCGACACCGCCACCTTCCCAGAGAGCTGAAAGCACGCCGAACTCAGCGCCCTACTGAAGAAACAATCAGCAGACCCCACCGACCTCAAAAACTACCGCCCCATCTCGCTCCTTCCTTTTCCTGCCAAAGTCATCGAGAAGACCGTCAACAGACAGCTGGCCGCCTTCCTCGAGACGAATGGATCCCTCGACCACTCGCAGTCCGGCTTCCGGGCCAACCACAGCACCGAGACCGCCCTCATCGCAGCCACCGACTACATCCGAACCCGGCTCGACAACGGGGAAACAGCGGCCCTCATCCTCCTGGACCTCTCCGCGGCGTTCGACACGGTATGCCACCGCACCCTCGTGCAGCGCCTCAGCAACATCGGAATCCAGGAGAAGGCTCTGGAATGGATCATCTCCTTCCTCACTGAAAGAACACAGAGAGTCCGCCTCCCCCCGTTCAGATCAGAAGCCACCAAAGTCATCTGCAGCGTACCACAAGGATCATCACTCAGCCCCACGCTGTTCAACATCTACATGAGCCCCCTCGCAGCCATCGCATGCCAACACAACCTCAACATCATCTCCTACGCCGACGACACCCAGCTGATCCTCTCCCTCACCAACGACCACGCCACCGCCAGAACCAACCTACACGAAGGGATGAAAGACGTAGCTGAGTGGATGATGAACAGCCGCCTGAAACTGAACTCAGACGAGACGGAAGTCCTCATCCTGGGATCATCGCCCTCCGCCTGGGACGACTCCTGGTGGCCCCCTGCCCTGGGCAGCGCACCCAAACCAACAGACCACGCACGCAACCTGGGCTTTATCCTGGACTCCTCCCTCTCCATGACCAGACAAGTCAACGCCGTCTCCTCGTCATGCTTCAACATCCTACGCATGCTACGTAAGATCTTCCGGTGGATCCCCACCGAAACCAGGAAGACGGTCACCCAGGCCCTCGTCACCAGCCGACTGGACTACGGCAACTCCCTCTACGCCGGAACCACTGCAAAACTCCAGAAAAGACTCCAGCGCATTCAGAACGCCTCAGCACGACTCATCCTGGACATCCCCCGACAAAGCCACATCTCCGCACACCTGAGAAACCTGCACTGGCTCCCCGTCAGCAAGAGAATCACATTCCGACTCCTCACCCACGCACACAAAGCTCTCCACAACCAAGGCCCAAGATACCTCAACGACCGCCTGACCTTCTACACTCCCACCCGCCAGCTTCGATCGACCAGCCACGCCCTCGCCGCCGTCCCCCGCATCCGAAGAGCCACAACGGGAGGAAGATCCTTCTCCTACCTGGCTGCCAAGACGAGGAACTCCCTCCCCATCCACCTCCGCCTGACCCAAGACCACCTCACCTTCAGGAAGCAACTCAAGACCTGGCTGTTTGAGCAGTAGCGGGCCCCCCTACCCCAAGCGCCTTGAGACCCCCCGGGTGAGAAGCGCGCTATACAAATGTTTTGATTGATTGATTGATACATAATACAAGAAGGCATGCAGTCTCAACTCTTGGGTGGGATGCCCAGGAGTGCCGGGTCAGTATCATCCATAAAAGCCATGGATAATGCTGAGGTGGAGAGTGGAACAGGTCACTGAGGTAATTGTAATACGATTGTTATGCGAGGAATTTGCCCATTAGGAAAGTTTTGGTCTCCTTTTTAAAGCGAGCCAAAGTCAGAAGTCTTCTGATGGCGGGTGGGAGAGAGTTCCAAATTCTTGGAGCGGCCCCCGAGAAAGGCCAGATTGTACTTTTTTTTTTCTCCAGAAGCGTGCTGGTTGGAGCAAAAGGTTTCTGGGAGATCGGGAGTTTCTGGCTCCTCTGGATATCATGAGTTTCTGGGTGAGAAATGCAGGGGAGTTGGAGTAAAGAGCCTTGTGAGTAATGCAGGCCAGTTTAGGTTGGATTCTGGCCTCAAGGGGAAGCCAGTTCAGAGCTTTAAGGTGAGGAGAGATGTGGTTGAATATCTTTGAGCCAGTTAGGAGTTGGCGGCGGCGTTGAGGCAGGCTTTCAAAGGCGCCAGAGAGTTCGTGGGTAGCTCTGCGAGAGTAGAGCATCCATATTCTAGTCTGGAAAGGACTAGTGCCCGGATTGCTGTTTTTAGGTCGGAAGTGTTGAGGAAGGGTTTCAGGTTTCTTAGGTAACTCAGGTGAAATCTGGCAGTTCTGGCCATCGAGTTGATGTGGTCTGCATGTTCAAGCTTCCGTCTAGGGTTATTCCAAGGGATTTCACAATGGTAGGAGGAAAGTTTAGTGCAGTGATAGCCTTGATCCATTCCTGGATGTCTGGGTTGGTTTTAGGTGGGGAGATAAGAAGAAACTCAGTTTTATTTGCATTAAGTTTGAGCTGGTTGGTGGTGAGCCAGTGAACAGTCAGCTTCAAGGCCTCATTCAGGGAGAGAATGTCTTCAGGGGAAGAGATTTTATTGTAGATCTGAGTGTCATCAGCGTACATGAGGTAGGAGATATTGGCGGTGCGTGGCACCTCTGTGAGCTGTTCAGGTAAAGATTGAAGGGGGTGGGTGAAAGGGTTGATCCTTGGGGGACTCCAACCGTGATCGGAGAGTGAGCGGATAGGTTACCATTGATGAGGACTCTCTGTGAGCTTAACACAAGTCAAGCGAATTCTTCAATCCACCGCTGAGCTCATTTTAGGTCTGGCATTAGCCAAAACCTTTTAGTACTAAAATTATATATAAAATATATTTACGTAAAGGAGCATTCCGACAGCTTTCTTCACCCATTGGTCTGTCGTTTCATTCACAATTTGCTTCCACCTACTACAACAAATTAGCACGGGGCAGTAGGTCAGCCTACTTCAGCCACTGGTTAACTTCACTCTGATTCACAGCATTCATTTTTCTCAAAATGAGCACATCAGCTCACAAGGTAGTTCCCTTCAGTGCCCGTGTTTTTTGTTTTTACTTTATAATTACTTCAGTGTTGCCTTTGAGTTTAGAGCCTGATGTGATAGCAGGACGCGTTCTACCAGATGTGAGCACAGGGAACATTCCAGCGTTATCAGTTCCAGTCTCCTGCCTGTGAATTTGAAAATTACGTTTGGAGTGTCCTTTGTTTATCCGACTGCTGCTATTTCACTGCATAACAGATTATGTCCATTTGAAAATGTTCTGTATCAAGTTATCCTCTTTCTACTATGCATGCGGTACACAAACCGAAAGCTTCAATATTATGTGATATGAATTATAAATGGAAAACTCTTCAGAGCATGTTTCTTCAAGACTCCGTTTCACCAATGGCTCCTCAATAAACTTTACTTAGAAGGAAAACTGGCCTTTATCTTATTTAATTTGCAGCTGTGGTTATACGTTTTTTCGTCTTTCTTTCTATTTTTCTTTCCAACTTCCCTTTTTCCCTTGCTTTCTTTCTCTCTTGTCTCATTTCTTTTTTTCTTCCATTCCTTCTTTCTGTTTTCTTTCTATCCATTTCTTACTGCCATCTTTATTTCCTTCCTTCCCTTTTTCTTTCTCTCATTCATCCTTTTTTCTCTCTCTTCTTCCTCTTTCGTTCTCTAAGGCAAGAGGCTAGCAGCCAATGGCAGAACAATTAGCTTTTTTTAGGTCAGTATTAGCCGACACCTTTTGATTTTACTAAAATTATGTGTATGACATAGTTACCTATATGGGTTTTTTAGCCACACTTCATCCTTTCGTATGTGTTGTGTTATTCACATTTTTCTTCCACTCACTCAAGCATGCATAAAGGGGTAATGCATCATCCCAGTTCAGCCACTGGCTGACTTACTAAGAGTTACAGAATGCTGCCTATTTACAAGGAGCACATCCACACAAAGTAGTTCCCTTCAGTGCCAAGTAGTACTATGGTAATGTGTGTTTTTTGAGACCCCAAACCACTTTTGCCTTAAGCCAGTGCTTTCTTTTTTTTCTAGACTTTTGAGGGCCTGGCAGCTTCTCAAACAAACTTTTGCCAAACACATAACAAAACAAAAAAAGAATTACCAAAAGACTGGTGGCGAAAGCCAGACTTATTGGCTTTGTGTAACGAAATGGGGTGTATTATATGGTGTGGTTGAGCACCCTCACTGTATAATAGGAATACCATCCCCTTTAAGACCAGTAGGTTTCATTTGTGAAACCCTCTAGCTCAACCCTGGGTAACTGTACCTCAGAGCAGCAAGGCTTGCACAAAGGAACAAGTGTTTAGCACTTAAACAGCAGCAAAACAATTGAAGAAGAAATGAATGAGACACTGAAGAAATCGGACATCAATTTACAAAAATAGACTGTATTTTTATATCTTTTTAGAGACGGCAACGAAAAAGATCCACTGGTGGGTTCTGGAGATATAGGTTTTTCAAGGTATGCAATTTTTACTCAAAGCACTGGCATATTCAATACATTTGACAATTATAAACCTTTTGAGAAAAATCTTTGTCTAGTTGTATTTCGGTCGGTTAGAGTTACTTTGGGTGACCAAGTTTGACAGGGAGCCAGTCTGGGGACCGGTAAGATCCTCAGAAATAGTTACCTCAGTCAGTTACAGGTACATTTATCCTCTGCTGTAGGTATCTATAGAAGTGGTCCTAATGCAAGTTGTAGAGGATAATGAAGAAACCCATGGAAGCGATGCAGGAGATGGGGGTCTACCTGTGGCTACTCTTTGGTCCATCGTGTGGGTGAGGCGGTCCTGGTCACAGGGTGGATGTCCCTCGATGTCCTCTAGGTCCTGGTAGAAGTTGGCACTGGGCTATCAGTCTCCCGGTATCATGGTAACAATCAAATCCTTCCCTGGGTATTAACTTGTCTTCTAGATGACCAAGCGGCACTCTGATGACTCCCCAAGTCCAGCGGACACAGATGCAACTTTGAGCGTCGGATCCTTGTCTCTGGAGCTGCATGGTAGCAGTGTGAAGATTCTGGGCTACCAACTTTCCCCTGCAGACTTCTTCAGCTGTTGTGGACCGGTGCTACGAACAGGAGGTCAGCCTACTGACCCTTGGACTCTCTTGCTTCAGCTGTGCTCCAGAGATGACTTCTCCATGAGCAGGACACAACAGGCACAGTCCCTTCTCCTTTGTTAGCTATCACGTTCAGCATATGCATTCCATGCCAGTGCAGTCTCTCTTTGCAGAGTGCATGGTGCAGCAGGGCAGTCCTTCCAGTCCAGTCAAAATCTGAGTTCTGGGTGCCCTTTTTTTAATACCCACAAAATGTCTTTAGGGTAGGATGCGGTTGGTAGCCAATGTGCTATCAGGTTCCCTCCCTCCTGATGACCACTTTTTGTGAAGTGTGGCATCCATGTGCACCCCAGAGTGCACTTTTACCCCCATTCTCAAGATGGGAGAACCTCTCCCTCGGTCTCTAGACACCTGTGGTTTGACAACTGACTTCCCCTCTCCGTCCCTAGTGCCAGCTTGTCTGCCGAGACAATAGAGAAGCACCTCTCACAAGTGTTATTCATTTGCCCTTCAATGGCGGCTTACTCTTTAAAGGTCGCTGTTTGAGACAACTCCTTGTGTGGCTTCCTTGCTGGATGAGGTAACCCCAGCGCAAGTAGCAGGCCTCTATTGTTACCTTTCATGGGAGTAGTTCACCTGTCTCCCCAGGAGGGCAGGAGGCTGTCTATTAGGACAATCCTTGTGTACAATTGTAAACTAACACTGGAAATCTTGGGCAAACATAGTGGCAACTTCTAAAGTCCCAATTTTGCCCACCAAATACATTAAATTCTATTTAACCATTAAACTGGATTTAATGTGCTCATTCTTTTGATACCTTACAGACCCAACTTTAGTAGTCTCATTCAAAAGTCAGCATGACTGCAATGTCCGCATGTGACCCTGTACTTGCCAATGGAGCTACTGGCATTTTGCACAGAAAAAACATCAATTTAGGGCTTTTACTTTTAGAACACAGTAAAGTACATGTTCCACCTTTTATTATTCAGAGCGCTGCCTTCAGGCTTGACAGGCCTACCTTAGGTGTATGCTACATATACTACAAAGGGAGGAGTGGGCTTTCCCATTATCTTACAAGGCAGAGTTAGCAGTTTAAAACTGCCCTTCCAGTCTGTGGCAGAATGGGAGCCATGTTTTACCTTGTCCCACTCAGGGTGGCACATCAAGTGCTGCAGTTCCCGAGGGGGCACTCTAACTTAAATGCACTGGGTACCCCTGTTACTATATACAAGGGACTTTCAACCAAGTTAGGCTATACTGTGAAAAAGCAGCAATTCTCTTGTAAATACCAAAGCTTGCTCGGTGCAAAACGCCTCTAATTCACTCCGTTGTTATCTATCCAATAAAGAGGCAGGCGCTGGGAACTGGAAAGCAAAGAACAGGTTTATTGCTCCAGAGGAGAGTACGTCAATTCGGACACACAGAATGTCTTCGGGAGGTGCTCTAACTGCCTCTCTGCGGCAGCGCTTCTTATACCCTTTTACATTGGGTTATTGCATGGTTAAACATTCCTGACACCAGTTTATTGCATATTCAAACATCCTTGGAATTCCCGCCCTCAGCTAGTTCCCACACAAACCCAGCGGCAAACGTCCCTCCACCCAGATCTAACAGATGATCGCTATCTCGCAGCCGGACATTCTGACAGGATCTAAAAACACGTGGGATCGGTCAGATCGAAGGGTTTGGGTTACTGATTAAGTCTTGCCCCTTTGTTAGTAAAACAAGCCCTGCCATCTGTAGGCAATAAACTATGTCCACAGGGGTCGGTTAGTGCCTGGGACCGGGTTGAGTAGCCAGGTGCAGTGGAGGAGGTTATCAAAGGGGTCTGTCGATGCGCGGAGGATGAAAGGACGAGTGGGTTTGGCATGGGAAGTGACTCCGGGGCATGGTCGCGCTGAGGAGTTTTTACGACCCTGGCATGTGTGCTCGTGTTTAGCCAGCGCGTGGGTGATGATAGCGAGGTCAGGGTGACACACAGGTGACCAGCAGTGTACGAGATGGCCGCGGTATCTAAAATAGTTGCCGCTTACGCGCTCGCAGAGGCCTACGCTAAGCAAGATGGCGCCGGCAATGTTCACGTTATCGTATTATATTTTAACAGTGGCCCCATTGAACATTCCTAGACAGCTTGTCAGTTCACATTAATGTCCATAATGTCCTGAATCTCTTTGTCATACATTGCTTTCATATTTTCAAATCGGGTGTCCAAAGTCATAGGGCATAAAGAGTTCAAACAAAGGGAACACAAGGGTGGTATGCATTGTATCCCCAGACAGCAGCCACATATTACAAAAATTGGCACCAAGATATCATCAGTAGTTTCCAACCCCAGTCTTTCAAAATTCCCCAAAACCAGCTTCCAAGTGTCCAAGTTTCTGTCTCCTGATGGATCTCTCATGCCAATCTGTGCAGATGTTCAATTGCCTTGTAGACTGAGGGTGAGTTGTCAGGGATAAAGGTGCAGCAGCTGGCACCGATGATGCGGCATGCTCCTCCACGGTCCGCTAGTACCACATCTAGAACAATGCGGTTCTGTAAAGCCACCAGGCGGACCGCCTGAAGCTCGGTAGTGTTGTTGGTGAGGATGCCAGCTGTGACGAGTTGTTCCAGAATTCTTTTCATCGTTCTCGGAGGTGTGGGGGCAGAGATATCAGGTAGTGTTCTTTCTTAGTGGTGGGTTGCTCAGTAGGCGACAGTGTTCTGTGTGCAGGAGCACTCTCCTCAATTATCCAAATTGTGACCATCAGCAAGAGGCATGCGAGTGATGTAACAAAAAGTACAATTGTCTTTGTGTTGTGCAATTTGGCAGTTTTGGAGTCTTTGCGGCGGTTCTTCGGTCGTCCGGGATCTTCCATCACCGGCAGGACCACATACTTTCGTCTAGCGTTTGTCCTGGTAGCATTTGTAGTGTTTGCTATCGCTCTGAGACTTTTGACTCAGTTAGTGGCCTGCTTCGTTGGAGCACTCTCCTTTCGTCTCAAGTTGTACCCTTCCTTGGATGGCACCGTAGGGTCCGGAAACTCTGCCATTTCAAGTGTCTCTGTTTCTGGGTAACAACTCAGGGCTGGTCGGTCTTTCGTCAGGAGCTCTTCTTGGGTGTCCACTTCTTCGTCCGTTGTCAGTGTTGATTATATCTTCAGGTTTTTTTTCCTTCCACTCGAAGTGCAGTTCGGTGGTGATCAAGACTTGCCAGGGGCCCGTCCACTTGGGGTCCAAACTCTTCGACCTCAGGAAGTTCCGCGTCAACACAATGTCTCCAGGTTTGATATCGTGTCCTGGGCCCCTGGCTACGTCTGGTATGACTTGCTGCACCTGTTGATGGATAAGAGTTAGTTCGCTCATCAATTTGCACAAATAGTCGGACATTAGTATGTCCGGGACATCATTAATGGTTGTCGGTTTTGGTGCCGCCCAAACGTTCATTGGTCTACTGAAGACGACCTCGTAAGGGGTCAATCGATGTTTGGTTGGGGTGGACCGCATTGATAGCAATGCCAGTGGGAGGGCATCGGGCCATTTCATTCCCGTGGTGGCAACTATTTTTGCCAGTTTCAGTTTTAACGTGGCATTGCGTCTTTCTACTAGACCTGCCGACTGGGGGTGGAAGACGGCATGGAACTTTTGTTTTACCCCCAACCCCTTTAGTATGTTTTATATGACCTCGGCTAAGAAGTGGGGGCCATTGTCGCTCCATAAAACTCTACAAAGGCCGTAGCGAGGGAAGAATTCTTTCAGTAATAACTTCGCAGTAGCTGGGGCAGTGCTGTCGCGGGTGGGGTATGCCTCCACCCATTTGCTGAAGGCGCACACAATCACAAGGACATATTTCAGATCATGGCACCTGTCTAGTTGGATGTAATCCATTTGGAGGATTTCGAAGGGGGGGGTTGGGGACCCCAAACCCTCCTCGTGGTACTACTGTCCCCTTCCCTGGGTTGTGTTGCAGGCATACTGTACATTGCTGTACCAAATGTTTTGCTGATTCGGCTATCTTGCTGTTATGCCATTCTCTTGTGATTAGTTCGGTCATGGGGGCAGATCCTATGTGTGCGGGCATATGTGCCATGGTCAATATGGGGATCAGATATGCATTAGGCAGTAGCCATTTGTCTCCGTCTTTTGTCCTCCAACAGTCTTCCTCGTCTTTTTGTCCCACCCGAGCCCACTCAGTCAGTTCGTTTTGCGTGCCCGTCGTTTGAATGCCCCTTATAGTGGTTCTAGCTTCAGTCCATGGTCACATACATACGTGTCTTAGTCCTGTCTTCGGCTGTGGCTCGGGCAGTAACATTGGCTAGTGCATTACCCTGTCCAATGAGATCTGTCGCTTTCTTATGTGCTTGGCATTTAATCACTGCTAGCTGCCTGGGGAGGAGGACTGCTTCTGTCAGGACGGAGACTAGATCTCCATGTAGGATGGGTGTGCCGTGTGAGGTCAGGAACCCTCTTTTCCTCCATAGAAGCCCAAGATGGTGAACTACCCCGAAGGCGTACTGGCTGTCCGTGTATATGTTTACTGTCATCCCAGCTGCTAAAATACATGCTCGTATGAGTGCAATGAGCTCTGCTGCTTGGGTGTATCGTTGGGCAATGCTGGCTGTTTCTAGGACGGTTCGGGCTGTGGTGACGGCATATGCGGCTGAGGTGGTGCCATCAGGGAGTTTAATGCATGAGCCATCTACCCATATCTCTCCGTCTGGCTCTAGAAAGGCAGTGTCTCGGAGATCTACTCTACTCTTTGTTCGTCAGTGAGCGTCACACAGTCGTGCAGGGGAGTCACGCCAGGGTCATTTTCGGGTAGAGGTAACAATGTGGCTGGATTGAGAGTGGTGCATCGCTTCAGCGTGATGTGCGTCGCTAGCAGGGTCAACTCGAATCCTGTCAGTCGTGCACTAGTCAGGTGTTGGGTTTTGGTCTGGTTCAGGAGTGTGTCGACTGCATGGGTTACTAACACAGTAATAGGGTTGGAGAGCACTATTCCCTCACTCTGACGTATCAATACTGCTGCAGCTGCTACAGCGCGCAAGCATGCAGGCAGCGCTCTGGCTACTGGGTCTAGGGTGGCTGAGAAATATGCACAGGGACGTTGCTTGGGACCAATCGACTGTGTCAAGACAGATAATGCACATCCCTCTCTTTTGTGTGTGTAGAGGGAAAATAGTTTGGAGTAGTCTGGGGTTCCTAGAACGGGTGCTGAACAAAGGGCGTCTCGCAATTCTTTGAATGCTGACTTCGGGTGTCCAAGGGAGTGGTAATGGGATGTCTTTGGCTAGGAGGGAGAGAAGGGGTTTGACAATGAGGCTAAAGTTCGGCAGCCACTGTCGGCAGAATGAGGTGAGGCATATCAGAGAGCGGACTTGCTTCTGATTCTTGGGAACGGGAGTGTCTAGAATTGCCTGGATCCTGTCGGGTGTTAGTTTCTTCCCTTCTTTCGATAAGAGGTGACCTAGGTATGTTACTTGTGGTATGCAGAACTGTAATTTCTTTCGGGAAACTTTGTGACTATTCTCTGCAAGGAAGTGTAGGAGTTGGATGGTAGCTGTGACGGCTAGTGGAGTGGTGTCTGCTGCTAGAAGGATATTGTCAACATACTGTATCAACACCACCCCGTCCGGCAACTTTAGGGCATCTAACTGTCTTTTGAGCGCCTGGCTATAGATGCTCTGGCTCTCGGTGTACCCCTGGGGTGCACGACAAAATCTATATGAGCGGGACCTCAGAGTGAATCCAAAAAGATAGCGACTATCTTGGTGAATGGGTATGGAGAAGAAGGCGTTTTTGAGGTCAATAACAGTGAAAGTGGTAGCAGTGGACGGAATCAGGGTCAGGATGGTGGTGATGTCAGAAACTACTGGGTACTGTGGTACTACTATCTTGTTGATCTCTCGTAGGTCGATGATGAAGCGGTAGGCTTTCCCATCTCCCTCTCCCTGTCTCTTTATGATCGGTAAAATCGGACTGTTACAGACATTGCTCACTACCTCTTCTACCACTCCTGCCTCTACCAGTGACTGTATGATGTCGGTCAATGCTTTTTCGCCCTCTGGCAAACTCTTGTACTGGGGTATTTTCGGTAAGGTTGCGTCTTGTCGTATTGTCACATGTACTGGGTCAATCATCATTTGTCCTACGTCTGAATCAGCCATAGCCCACAAGTGCGATGGTAGAGTGTCCAGTAGGGACAGGTCTGCTTCGGTAATGGGATACATGTGCTGGGAAGGGTGTTGTCTCAGATGGTGTTGATTGTCATATAAGATGACTCGAACTCCGTCTGGTGAACATCTGATGGTCGCAAGAAAATGTTTCAGTACATCGAGACCCATAATGGCGTCTGGGGTATTGGAGGAGAGGAGGAATGTTGTGTTGATAATATTATTTTCAAGATTGAAAGGGATCGGTTTGGATAATGGGTTGGTGGAGGGCGTACCATCAAATCCTATTGAGGTTACATGTGAGCCAGACAAGGGTGCCCTTGGAATCAGTCGTTTGGATAGTGCACTACGTGATGCTCCCGTGTCTACCAGAAAGGGTGACTTCGTGCCCAGGACCTTTGCGGTAACGTAAGGGCCTTGCTGGTCAACATAGAGCTCGACTGGATCCCTCCCTTGCCCTTGGCTGTCCTATGCGAAGTCGTAGGTGTTGTCATAATCTGACTGTTGGTACTGAGTCTGTCTTGGGTGATCGAATGCATTCGCACTTCCTGGCCTTTCCTCACTAGCGTTGTTCATGTGTCCTCTTCTGCGTCCCCTTCCTCTCTGTCCATTGACTATTTCTCTCGCACCTCTTCCCCTCCCCATTCCTAACAGAACCGGGCCTTGGGACTTCCAGTGACCATACTCTTTACAAAACGCGCACTGGTCCTGCCCTAAGTCTTGGCGTCCTGGGTACGGCATTAACGAAGTATTTCTGGGTGGTTGTATTCTAGGGGCATTCTGCTGATATCCTCCCTTGTATTGCTCTCTTTTTCTTCTCAGTAGCCCTATCGTTTTCGTTTTTCTGGTGTTCGTAGTACTGGGCCATCTGTAAGATGGCCGCTGGTTTAGAGGCCGCCCAGCTGCTTTCGCTGGTTTGCAGTTTCTGCGAAACCTCTGGCAGCAGTCCTTTACGTAATTCTGTACGAACAAGTGGTGCCCGGTTGCGGTGGATATGTCCTGTCCGCTGTAATCGGAGAACACTGTTTCGAATCGGGAGAAATACTCTGAGACATCCTCCTGTGGTTTCTGGCGGCACGCGGTTGTCTATGGACCAGTTGATCTTTTTCTCCGGGATCATAGTCTTTACCTTTTCTACAATTTTGTCAGGGAGGTCTAATATGGCTTTTACGTGTTTCTGGCAGGAGTTTCGTTGTTTGTCTAGCACACCGAATTGCCCCCAGGTATGGCCGAGCAGTTCTGTGTGGTCTATTTTTCTGATTTGTTTCCACACATCTGCTGGCAGACATAACCCAAAGAACAAGTCAATGTCAGCAAGCGTCATGATGGTCGATCCCAGAGCAGTACCTAACTCTGTATAAAATGCGGTGGGATTTTTCCATAAATCTGGTAAAGATTTACGGAACGTCAGAATGTCCTGTCTGTCTCAGGGTTGATACACCCAGTTATAGACCACCCTCCCTTTGGCGTCCTGGTGGTTTATATCGTCATTTTCCCCTTGCCCCCTAGAGGGGACCCAATAAGGTGCAGCTTCCTTTATCGGCATCATGTTGTCTCGCTTCTCTATCGGGGGCCCTGTCTATATTGAGGCTGTGTCCGCGACTACCCGTCCTTGCTCTATGAGGTGGCGGAAAACCTCCAGTGTATACGAGAAGAGTTCCATCACATCACAGTCATTATTGTCTCCTGTATCTACTTTCCTATAAAGAGCCATGAGCCGTTCAGGCCCTACATCTCTGTACCTTTCTTCGTACGCAGTGAGAGTGTGGTAACAGAGGCGCACCACAAAGTGTCGCTTACGGTTCTCGACATAGGAGTTACATATGTTGGTTATGTATTCTTCCGTCTCCATTCTATCTATGAGCGTTTTAACTATCTTTTCTATGCCTGCTCGCTTGTTCTTACTCAGTCGCGGGACCCTCGACAACCCTTTCCCTTTGGCCTCGTTTCCTGTAGGTGCTTCTTTTGATGAGGCATTTGGCGCAAGAGGCTCGGTCGGTGCAGAGGCAGTGGAGACCGAGGCAATGGCGCTACCTTCGGCTATGTTTTGGGATTCCTGTCCTTGCACTACAGGGTGATTAGGGCCATAAGGAGATGGCATGTAGATGATCGGTGGGCATAATAACAGATCATCGTCTACTCTTTGTTTTGTTGGTAGTTCGGGGTAAAGAGTCAAGGACGTTCTAATGGGGTATTGTCCCGAAATCTTTCACTCTTGTTCCTTCTCTGCAGTTTCTCTTTCCTTTATCTCCTCTTCTAACTTTTTGCTCGCTAGGTGAGCTGATTTTCGCAGTTCTTTATCTAATCTAGCTTCTTCTCTCTTTCTTCGTTGGGCTGCTTCTTTCTGCCACAAACCGAAGCTGTCAAGCATAGTCAGTGTAGTTTTCTTTTTGTGAAGGGCTTTTTCTAGCGCTTCCATTTTAGCTGGTTCGAAAGATCCCGTCAGTGGCCACTGATTTTTTAGATCCTTCTTAGTGCGTTTATGCCATAGTTCACTATAAGCTACAGCGGGCAATCCGTATTTCACATACATGTCCTTATTGGGGGTGCCCTCCGGTGGAGCCGGATGACTGACCTCCAGTAAACGGTCCGGGACGAACAATTACCAAACAATCTAGAGAAGGTAGGCATGACGTATCTAACAGTCAAAATAAATATCTCAAATCTAGTATAGACAAAAGTCTGCACTAACTATCCTTTGCTGTCTGCAAGGAGAGAGAATATTCCTATTCTTTGTTGTTTGCAAGCAGGGAATGTCTCAAAATAACCAAAAAGCGGAATACTAGTATTCAATTCAAACAATTCCAAGTCAATCAAACAATCAATCAAATGACAGTCGTTTTTACACGACCTTACCCGGACCGTATGGGCAGTTCTTCGTCTTCCTCTTCCAGCGCCTGATCGTCCTCTTACTCCGGCTTTTCCGGCACTCCTGTGGGGTCCCAGTCAGGATCGCAGGTCACTCGAGAGAGGTCTGTTCGGAACTGGTGAAGTTCAGTTTTGATTGGCAGCCAGACGAGGGTCCTCTCAAGGCAGGTATACTCCAATCGTTTAGATGTTCACTCCGTCGTTGGGACCTCTCTACCGAACCCACGTATCGCTGATGGGCCCCGCGTTGGGACGCCAATTGTGAAAAAGCAGCAATTCTCTTGTAAATACCAAAGCTGCTTGGTGCAAAACGCCTCTAATTCACTTTGTTGTTATCTATCAAATAAAGAGGCAGGCGCTGGGAACTGGAAAGCAAAAAACAGGTTTATTGCTCCAGAGGAGCATGTCAATTCAGACACACAGAATGTCTTCAGGAAGTGCTCTAACTGCCTCTCTACGGCAGCGCTTCTTATACCCTTTTACATTGGTTTATTGCATGGTTAAACATTCCTGACACCAGTTTATTGCATATTCAAACATCCTTGGAATTGCCGCCTTCAGCTAGTTCCCACACAAACCCAGAGGCAATCGTCCCTCCACCCAGATCTAACAGATGATCGCTATCTCACAGCCGGACATTCCGACAGGATCTAAAAACACGTGGGATCGGTCAGATCTAAGGGTTTGAGTTATTGATTAAGTCAGGCCCCTTTGTTGGTAAAACAAGCCCTGCCATGAGTAGTCAATAAACTATGTCCACAGGGGTCGGTTGGTGCCTGGGACCGGGTTGAGTAGCCAGGTGCAGTGGAGGAGGTTATCAAAGAGGTCTGTCCATGCGCGGAGGATGAATAGACGAGTGGGTTTGGCACGGGAATTGACTCCGGGGCATGGTCGCGCTGAGGAGGTTTTACGACCCTGGCATGTGTGCTCGGGTTTAGCCAGCGCGCTGGGATGATAGCGAGGTCAGGGTGACACACAGGTGACCAGCAGTGTACGAGATGACCGCAGTATCTAAAATGGTTGCCGCTTACACGCTCACAGAGGCCTACGCCAATTAAGATGGCGCCGGCAATGTTCACGTTATCGTATTATATTTTAACGGTACCAATTGGGTATAAGTGAATTAAACATACAACATTCTAAGGGTCAGAGCACATGCACTCATGATTGCACTGTAAGGGACGCAGGTGTGATCAGACTGGTCCCATGCATTTGAATATATAGAAGAAACCAAAGGAAACAATCATGCTGCGAAAGCAACTGTGTCTGTCATCTGGATGCACTAATGACTGGTGGACAGAATCAGGGCTGCACCGACTGCAGCACAACTAAACTGCACAAGCATAAAAATTGAGTACGGCAGCTGCCTGGCAACCCTATTTTAGGTGCTGTTTGCGAGCAAGTAACTCGTCTTGCCCTGGTCATGAACAGGGAGTCTCAGTAATCACTGACTTACCCCCTTCTGAAGACAAATGTCTTTTCGGGACAGTTGGCTGCCCAGGTCCAGGTATGTGGGCAAGAAATTGTGAAAGAATGTCAGCAGAATCACTGTGCTGATAATTTCAAGGTAAAACCTGACCACTTGATGGATATGTGCGAGGTCATTTAGAGTTTATAGTCAACTGCAGATGCAAAAAACACTCCAGCAGAAGTTACATGGACACCATGTATCAGGTGTGTTCACCTCTGCAGAAGTAACAAAGACACCATGTATCGGGTGTGTTCACCCCGGCAGAAGTATCAGACACCATTTATTGAGTGTGTTCACCCTGGCAGAAGTTACACAAAAACCATGTATCAGGTGTGTTCACCTCGGCAGAAGTTACAAGGACACCATATATCGGGTGTGTTCACTGCGGCAGAAGTTACAAGGACACCATGTATCAGGTGTGTTCACCTCAGCAGAAGTAACAGACACAATGCATCTGGTGTGTTCAGCAGAGTATGTATTGGGTGGGTTCACCCCGGCAGAAGTAACACATACACCATGTATCGGGTGTTCTCACCCTGGCTGAAGTAACCCAGGCACCTTGCATCGGGTGAGTTCACCACAGCAGCGTTACAAAGGTACTATGTATCGGGTGTGTTCACCCCGGCAGAAGTAACACATACACCATGTATCGGGTGTGTTCACCCCGGCAGAAGTAACACGGACACCATGTATCGGGTGTGTTCACCCCGGCAGAAGTAACACGGACACCATGTATCGGGTGTGTTCACCCCAGCAGAAGTTACAAGGACACCATGTATTGGGTTGTGTTCACCCCGGCAGAAGTTACAAGGACACCATGTATTGGGTTGTGTTCACCCTGGCAGAAGTAACACAGACACCATGTATCAGGTGTGTTCACCCCAGAAGAAGTAACACAGCCACTGTGTATTGTGTATGTTCACCCCAGCAGAAGTAACCCAGGCACCTAGCATCGGTGTGTTCACCACAGCAGAGGTTACACAGGTACTATGTATCGGGTGTGTTCACCTCTGCAGAAGTAAAACAGACACCATGCATCAGGTGTGTTCACCTGGGAGAAGTAACACAGACATAATTTATTGTGTGTGTTCACCCCAGCAGAAGTAACACGGACACCATGTATCGGGTGTGTTCACCCCGGCAGAAGTAACACGGACACCATGTATCGGGTGTGTTCACCCCGGCAGAAGTAACACAGACACCATGTATCGGGTGTGTTCACCCCGGCAGAAGTAACACAGACACCATGTATCGGGTGTGTTCACCCGGGAGAAGTAACACAGACATAACTTATTGTGTGTGTTCACCCCAGCAGAAGTAACACGGACACCATGTATCGGGTGTGTTCACCCCGGCAGAAGTTACAAGGACACCATGTATCGGGTGTGTTCACCCCGGCAGAAGTAACACAGACACCATGTATCGGGTGTGTTCACCCGGGAGAAGTAACACAGACATAATTTATTGTGTGTGTTCATCCCAGCAGAAGTAACACGGACACCAACTATCGGGTATGTTCACCCCGGCAGAAGTTACAAGGACACCATGTATCGGGTGTGTTCACCCCGGCAGAAGTAACACGGACACCATGTATCGGGTGTGTTCACCCCGGCAGAAGTAACACAGACAACATGTATCGGGTGTGTTCACCCGGGAGAAGTAACACAGACATAATTTATTGTGTGTGTTCATCCCAGCAGAAGTAACACGGACACCAACTATCGGGTATGTTCACCCCGGCAGAAGTTACAAGGACACCATGTATCGGGTGTGTTCACCCCGGCAGAAGTAACACGGACACCATGTATCGGGTGTGTTCACCCCGGCAGAAGTAACACAGACACCATGTATCGGGTGTGTTCACCCCGGCAGAAGTAACACAGACATCATGTATCGGGTGTGTTCACCCCGGCAGAAGTAACACAGACACCATGTATCGGGTGTGTTCACCCGGGAGAAGTAACACAGACATAATTTATTGTGTGTGTTTACCCCAGCAGAAGTAACACGGACACCATGTATCGGGTGTGTTCACCCCGGCAGAAGTTACAAGGACACCATGTATCGGGTGTGTTCACCCCGGCAGAAGTAACACAGACACCATGTATCGGGTGTGTTCACCCGGGAGAAGTAACACAGACATAATTTATTGTGTGTGTTCACCCCAGCAGAAGTAACACAGGCACTATGCATCGGGTGTGTTCACTTCAGCAGAAGACACTATGCATCGAGTGTGTTCACCTCAGCAGAGGTTACACAGGTACTATGTATCGAGAGTTTTCCCCTTGGCAGAAGCAACACAGACACCATGCAACGGGTGAGTTTACCCCAGCTGAAGTTACAAGGACACCATGCATCGAGTGTGTTCACCCAGGCAGAAGTAGCACAGGTACTATGTATTGGTGTATTCACCTCGGCAGAAGTAATACAGACACCATGCATTGGGTGTGTTTTTCTGCAAATTTACACTTTTGCATAAAAAACAGTTACTCAAGAAAACTGTGTTTGTATCTATTTTGCGATGGATATGTCTACATTTTCTTTACAATATGAGCAAGTATTGAAAACAGGGAAAGGAGCACAGTTTGTGTTTAGTTTGTCACTGGCATGACGAGTGCCACAGTTTTGTTGGTTACAGTAATGAATGAAAAATATTTGTAGAGCGCACGATGGCCAAACGGCTTCCTGGCGCAGGGAGCTCTAAAGAACCGAACAGTAGATCTCTCTATACCCCCAACGCCTTCAGTTAATTCTTAAAGGCACTGCAGAGCAGAGGGAACATAGAGCAGTCCCCATGGCCTAGATCACAGCTAGAGTTAGTGCAGAAGCAGCTCCTCCACATTCCCCCGCCACCCCTGCTAAGTTGCAGCCGCCTCTGAGTTAATGCAGAGGCTGAATAGAGAGTATTTAGGCCTCCAGGGTTTTTGCAGGTAGCCATATGCCTCGTCAGCCCATGAGTCAGTAGCACCAACAGTCTAAAATCTAGATTATGGACTGTCCCAGTGCCAAATATATGCAGCATAATTACTGCAAGAACATTTCTAGTATTGGCAAAAGCAAATGTTAGAAAAGTGAATAATATGATCACACCAAACAGTGTCTGAGCAGGCGAACAGAGAGCATCTTTTAGAGTCTGCTGTGAAGACAAGTGTACCATCAGACCAGCACATGTGCTAGACACAACACAAGCCTCGCATAAGTAGCTCATAGCTGTCCACGAGCTACACCCTCGGATCAGGCAATTTTCCTGCAGATTAGCTCTCTGATGAAAATTGTATTTTCTACCCGTTAGCAGGACAACCTGCCTTTTGCAATAACCTGCACGAGGTAAAAAAACATGTGAAGAGAGGATTTTTCACAGGAGGTGGGTTCACAAACAGAAGAGCGCAATAGAGGACAGCTATTAAATCCTTACTCAGAATTCACTCCTCCAAGAAAAAACCCACAGACTACATTTCTCCATTATATCCTCACCAATCTGCCAGGACGAAGCAACCATTTTACTATACAACTACTGAAATGTACTCATTCAATCATCCAACAGGAATCTAGAACGGTTTGACAAACTCTTGTTGAGGATCAAAATCATGGTGTCGAACAATGCTCCCTCTACCCCCAGTAGTCCTTCCTACCACCCTCCTACTGAATCACAGACACATCCCATTTCCTCCCCTTCCTTGTCACCTACACCACCTTGTCACCTTGCTTCCCTTTAACAATAGAACCAACTCTATTAAATCTAGACCATCTTTTCCTAGCGTTGACTCTTGCCCCTCCCCACTATCCTCTTCTATCACAGCTCCCCTCTCCCCCATGTAACTCACAGGGGAATGGAAACTACTATACAGGGCTGTGATTCTGTCATCAGCCTCAATTCAGTTGGACTCAGGACCCCTATCCGACCCCCAGGTACAACTGCGCTCCCCGCCGCAAATCTGTCGGAAAACCAATCGACTACTTACTTGACCTCTTCCACTAGCCTGCTCACACCAACCTCCCAGTTACACTCAAAATACCGCTACTGTGAAACCAAGGAGACCCTGTCCTACTCTTCAACCTATCATCACTCCCAGCTCCCTACAATCCTGCCCACATCCTCCACCCACCTCCCCTACTGCTTCTGTCTCCTACCAGCATCCCACCCCCGGTTGTCCCACCTCTCTGGAGAACCCTCTCATGACTTCCATCCCCAGACTAAGTCACACTTGCACCTATAGCATCAATCCCCCTACCCAGGAGGACAAACTTGATGCCCTGGATAGAGACCTCCAAATTATCAAAGCAGACCTCCATAACCCTAACTACACCACCTTGAATCAGGAGAAGCGTTGGAACCCCATTTAGGCACTTAAAATTAACAGAACCCCATACCTCAATCAATACACCCTATAAACTAATGGAAGGTCCACCGACTTCGTGCATGAGACATCAAACACTGAGAACCCTACTGTTATACCTGTGAGATCAAGAACCCACCCTAATATCTCCACGAGACCTCAGGGAATCATCAAACATCTATCTGATAATGACATTCACTCCCCCCTAGTATCCTACAACTCCACTTGTGTGGACTCGGCCCCTTCACAGTTCACTATCCAGACCATTCCTTCCAATCCTCTCAGAGAACCAAGTCTTAACCGTAGAACTTTGAACAAGTATAATCTTCAACAGGTCCCAGCTACTCACCAAGAGGCACTACCGGCCAAATCTCAAATCAAGTCCATGCTTCTCAACTGCAGGTCAGCGGTAAAACATGCTGCAGACATCGCTGATCTCATCCCTGCACAAGACTTTGACCTCCTAATCTTAATGGAAACTTGGCGCAATGATACGTCCTCACCCACTATGGACATTCTACTTCCACCAAACTATGACATCATCATATTTGATAGACCGATTAAAACTGGGGGCGACATAGCATGCATTTCCGCTCCTCGCTCACCCCAAAACAGGCACATACTGCTCCAATGCCCTCTTGTGAATACCTAGGTATCGATATATGGAACAACAATAAGATACTGTGCACCCTACACACTCTCTATCATCCCCCGAGCAACAACCTTCTCTTCATTGACCAACTAATGAAGGCCATTGTGTCTAACTCAGACTAAAACACCAGCCACATCTTACTTGGTGATTCCAACATTCACTGGATTATACTAACAAACATTTACTGAACACCTTCAAAGCCTTCCTGTCGGGCCTCAGCCAATCATGTAATGGCCCAACACATAATAGAGGCTCCACCCTCTGCCTTATCATCTCCAAAGACAATCTCATGCAAGTGGATTCTATATCCCCTTGTGACTGGTCTGATCACTATCTAGTTTCCTTCCTCATCTTGGGAAACACGTTATTTCGACAGGATCAACTACGTAAAAACCAGACAATGGACCAGAGACCTAAGAAATATCAACCATACCAAGCTATCTTCTACCAGCTTCAAACTCCTACAACCTTCCACAGACATGGTGAATGCTAACGACCTTACAGATCACTTTTTCCAATCTATCACAGACATACTCGATACAGTTACTCTGATACAGCTAAAAATACAACTTTACAAACACTCCAAACCCTGGCTCAAGTGCAATCTTAATGAGTAAAGGAACAACCTAAGAGATATGGAGAGAGCTTGAAGAATCTCTACCTTCCTCTCTCACCTCAAGCATTTGAGATTGAATAGTTTGCTTACAATAAACTCATTCAAAGATTTAAAGCAGAATACTATAAGACAACTAGATGAAGCCAAAATAGACCCAAAAACTATTTGAACTCCACAAACAACAAGCAACTCACAACCCTAACTCCTATTCGGGAGATAAGGGATCATTAACTCGAGGAAACGACTACTCCGCCCATTTCATGGAAAAGACCAAGAAGATTGAATTAGATCTACAACTTGCCTCCCAACATGTAATAAACCATTCCCAATCTAATCCCACCCTTCCCCCACTCAACAACTGGGGAGAAACCCCCAATACTCAACATAATATCACTAAAACCCTCCAACCATTTTTTTGATTCTTTGCCCGCTAAACCTACTAAAGAGCTGAAATACTCCATTCTTCCGCTCGACTATCATTATTAATGCTTCCCTATCTCAGGGCCTGATTCCAGACTGTCTAAAGATAGGACAGGTTACTCCAATAGTCAAAAAGCCTAATGCAGATCAATCTGACATCAACAACCGCCGTCCCATTAACAACCTACCTTCACTAGCAAAGGTCCTAGAAAAATGTTTACACTTGCAACTCTGTGACCATATCAAAAAGTGTAATCCTCTGGACGATTGCCAATCTGGCTTCAGATAGGGTCATAGCACTGAAACAGCCCTAACACATATTGTTGATGATGCCCCGAGACTGCTTGATCAAAATGAATCATGCCTGGATATACTTCTAGATCTCTCCTCTGCGTTTGACATGGTCAAACATGGCAGCATGATCAGCCTTCTGGAGTCAAGGATGGGGCCATCTCGAACGGATGCAACCTGGTTTGCTTCATACCTACATAACAGATCTCAGAGAACAAAAGTCAATCATCCCCTCCGACTCCACTTCGGTCTCTATTGGAGTACCTCAAAGATCCACGCTCGCTCCTACGCTATTCAATCTGTTTATGTAACCACTCACTGAAATTCTAAAGTAATAAAATATTCTTTATCACATGTATGCTGACGATGCACCATTATACTTGAAAATCTCATCCCTTGAGGACAATAGGACTCTCAACCCTACCCTGCTGCAAACCCAGCAATGGCGAACACACAACCACCTCATGCTCAACGCCCTTAAAACAGAATTCTTTTTGATCACCCCCCACAATTGCTTTGTCCCTATACAGGAAAGGCTCAAACAACTTACAGCTCTCAACTGTGCCCAGAACATCATTGACTCAACAAAATTACTTGGTATAACTTTGGACAAATATCTGAATATGCACGATCATATCAGCGCAACAATCAGGAGAGCCAATTACCAACTGAGCGTCCTAAAGGAAATCAAACCTTTCTTGCCTCCTGATGACCTTCATTTGGCAGTAGAATCCCTTGTCATTTCCTGATTAGACTACGGGATCAATACTCTTGCAAGCATTCCCAAAAACAAGGTTAACACCATTAAGAGCTGTGCTGTGTGTACTTAGTAGCTAGACTAGTCGCGGGTTCAAGAAAATGTAACCATATCAGCACAGACCCAAAACTATTAAACTGGCTCCTGCTTGAAGCAAGAATCCAGCTGAAAATAGCTTGCACGACTCATAAGGCTCTTGACCACAATACTCCCATTTACCAGGCCAACAATCTAGAACGGTCAGGGGCAGTTGTTACTTAAGAAGCGCCAATTCCTTATTGCTGAACCCGCAGAATTTCAACAAAAAGACAACATACAACCGCTCATTCTCTGGCTTATCCCCGAGCATATGGAACTCACTGCCACCCACAATCAGAACCAACCCCTCGATGACCGCCTTCAAAATAGAAATGAAAAGGTTTCTGATGAACAAATTTCTCCAATTAACAACCCTGATGAATGATTCTGGATGACTCATGTTGATAATATTGGATCATGATTCTCTCTGTTCTCACTTGTAACTGTTTGCCTCTTACTTTATATGTATAACTCATCTGCTATTTGTTCAGCGCTCTGATATCCGGATGGGTCATGTCCATGCTTTATAAAACCCTTCGAATAAAATAAATAAATAAATAGAATGCAAGCAAGTGTGGTGAGAAGAGGCCACACACTTGGTAAAGTAGCAAAGAGGGCATTCTATTTCTTATACACATTATACAAGAAAATGTGGTACGGCGAACCTTAGGTAAACATGGCAAAACATCATGACTGAACAAATTATGTTAAATGCAAGATGAATTACAGTACTAGAATACCTGAAGTGATCAGAGTCGCAGCTCTAAGGAGGAAGCCATCTGTGGCAGGCGCTAGCGGTAAGTGCGGATGTTTGGACACGACTGCGTGGGTCTAAATGAACCGGTCGTTGGAAGGAACGTTCAGACAAAATGTTCTGGGTCATTTTAGGAACTTTATGTTCATTTTCTGTGTTACCTCCTAAATTGTAAGGATGTTAAATACTTCTGGTCTTTTTCAGCAGCCCAACCACCTGTCTCTCCCATTTTGAAAAACAATTGCCACATGGTGCAAGGCTTGGAGCTTTGGAGTAATAAATTAGCTGTGAGCATTGGAGTAAATACCAGTAGACAGTTTAGTTGACATTGAGTTTTATACAACCACCCAAACAGAGACACGAGAGATGCAACCGCTTGAAACTGTAGCTAACGCTTCGCGAGATTAAGTTTGGGTGATATGTGACATGTAGGGAGTGCCAAACACTGACAGTAAAGAATTCATCCCAATTTGAGATGACACTGTTTCTATAACTAGTTGTTACTTGGACGAACAGGAAAGCCAACTAACTACCCTATATAGGGATCTATCTAGTACACCCTTGGTGCATGGATTTTTCAAAAGGATATTTGCAGTTTGGACACTACTTTTCCCCAGCAACAGACAGACATGTTCTTACGGTCCTACGTTGCAAGCGGGCACCCTTCGTGGCCAGTTTCAGGGGCGCTCTAAAGGCAGATGCAGGACCGTACTCCTCTCAGCTCAGCCTGCATGGTTTTCAAGATAGACGACTTCACAACTGCAAGGACCCAGTAATTGAGTCCTTCCTGGCGAGAAGCCGCGCGGCAGGATTTGTCATAACCAGCAGCCTGTTTATATGGGCGGCCTGACACTTAACAACCGCCTCCGCCGAATGGATAAAGAAGAGGCGCCAAGGAGAGCCATACATTAATATAAGGCTCATTAACTTGTGATTTCCCGCTCCCCGTGCGAGTGCATCCGCTTCCAGTAATCTTCGGAATTGAAAGCACTTCTCCTCAAGACGGTCGCCATTTGAGGACTGTATTAAACTTTTGATCAAAATAGTTCTTTAAGTGACAGTTTCAAACGGAATCTCGCCTGTGCATTGCTCTTTAGTGTAATGGGAGCTCATCTGAACTTGTTCTGACGTGCCCCCTATTGGAAACTTCCTGCGGAGTTTGCATGATGGAGTATGCCCATTAGATTTGGTCATGGATTTTGGCCTTGCAAGTTTTAGCAATTTTTATTTTTTATAAGACAAAGTACAATTTTTGCAGAAGCTCATGAGAGAGCAGGCGGATATCTCAACCAAACGTAGAAGAGACTGAGTAAGAACAGTGTGGGTATTTCCTTCAGGATAGTGGCGTCTCGTGACAATCCAACCAGGTACAGCACGAAGGCTAGGATCTCATAACAGGTGGCCCTCCACCCCTACCCGCAGGCATGCCTGATTTCATTCTAATTACTCGTCCGCAAACCATTGATCCACTACCAACCCATGAGTTAGAATGGTAACTGGCTAGTGAAGAGAAAGCTCTCCCTGGTGACAGCTTCCCCTTTGGGATTCACATTGGGTAGGCTGGTGTTGTGCAAGCAGTTGTCAATGACGGCTTCCATTTTGGGAATCAGGATGGGTGACCTGGTAGGGCACAAGTAGTGGTCCACAGGACAGGTACCATTTAAGGAAAGACATTAGGCTGCCATGAGGGAATAACTTAGTCTCTTGGTTTTTAAGTGTGCAGGTCAATGTAGTTATTAATTCACCTGCTATGTAGAGCTTATTTGCCATATCTGAGGGTGCAGCACTGCTGTATGAATCCCACACTGTAGGAGTGCAAGCCGCATCGCCAGCTTTATGGAACTGAGACACCCCACCTATACCTCAGCCATAGACTGAACTTTGTCCTTTAACCACAAGTCAACAACAGGCATAAAAATAACCTGTTAACTCATTAGGGTGAGCGAATCCACTTACCTCTCTTACCAGACAGCCCTCAATACCTGGGACGGCTGGATCCTCTGGTCTGGAAGAAAGCCTTCCGACCCATAGTGGCGACATAGGCTGAAACATGTCGACCGACCTTTCACCAGGTGCATTGGGCCTATAATTATCCAACTAAGCACCGACCGCCTTTTTTAACCTAATCCCTCCCTAGTGCAAATAAAGACAATGTACACAGGAGAAAAGACTTTTTTATTTCATTATTTATGCACACTTCCCATTCATGACTGTCGCACACCAGACAGTCTCCCTCCTGGTGGAGGATGACGAAAACCTGGAGAACGGGACAGTCAGATGCTAAGACCCAATGATAATTCATCCCGCTTCACCAAATAAGCAGAGAACCAAGATATACCGCTGTCGTGACAGTGTGGCTGAGGGTCTTCATCACAATTTTATAAGATACTCTCGAAGACTAACTATGAGATTCATTCATCTTGATTATCTAATCACCAGTCCGGGAAGCTGAATGAATCTCTGTTTCTCTCTCCCTCTCTCCGATTTTTTAAATTAATATAATGGCTGCATGTGGAGAAAAGGGTTACATTTAAGACACTAAGAGTAGCACATTCTCTCAATGGACCAAATACAATGGCTGTGTGTCACAGAGACCCTTTGCCCGAACAGGACTGAACTGAGAAACTTTCAAAGGCTAAAAAGACTATAGTGCCTGCGAGGTTCACCGGTGGGCCCAATGAGAGCGGGTGCGCTGATCAGGGTGTTACCTCAATCTGTTGTGAAATAAAACAAAGATGATAGTTTTGAAGCAGCTTGACAAGAACTTTTATAGAGATTAAACAGAAGAGAGGCTAAGGGTTACGCTAGGAGGTACCTGCTGTGTTTTTTTCTTCAGAAAGTTACCTGAACAAAAGAATGGTTATCCGCCAAATGGAAGGTGCACCAGAGATAGAATCAATACTGCCATTATCAGTTCATCATCTTCTATTATTGGAAATTATTGATCAAAAAGATCAGCCATCAGCCAATGCGTTTTGTTCCTTTTCACAGTAGGAACTTTGTCAGGACTCCAAAATATGGGTCCAGGGGATTCCCAGCCTGGGCAGAATCACCCACGATAAACTTTATCGTGGGTGATTCTGCCCAGCCTGGGAATCCTGAGCTGGGACAGGAACCTACCTCACACCCTGACCCTGGTTGACCACCTTGGCACTGCTACTACGACTCTTATCTACAAGCCTGGTTACACTTTTTATTACTTGGAGCCCTGACGAAGTTCCTACTTGAAAAAGAGCGAAACACGTTGGCTGATCTTTTTGATCAATAATTTTCAATAAAGAATATGATGAAGTGACACTGACAATATTGATTCTATCTCTGGTGCACCTTCCATTTGGAGTATATCGGTTTCTCTGGTTTCCAGTGGTACTGAACGGCAGCAAGTGCCGGAAGAGGATGCACAGGCCTGCTTACCAAAATGAATGTGAAGGGGAGTGTGGTGCGGAACCTATGGTCAGCTGCCGATAGCTTTTTGTGTCATGAACAAAAGAATGGTTTACCTACGATATTAACTTCTATCTCAGATTCAGACCAGCATCTCGATTATTCTCATGTCAGAACCACTTTATCTGGCCACCAGCACCTTCATTTAGTTACAATTACTCTTCATTCTTTTGAGAATCTTTGACTACAACCTAAACTGCTCGAGGACAACAAATATGAAGATTCATCGGTTTTCAGTCTTCAGACAGGGTGTTTGGAGGTACAGGCAGAGTTTCCCATAGTGGGCGAGTCTGAATCTTATTTACAAACTTGAGGAATGTGGATGAATGCTACTCCATTACATACAATCCATTTATCTCATTCACTGAAAACACGGAAACGCGACCTGACACTCGAGAAGCTGCTCAGAAGCAGAAAAGAAGGCTGTAGATCTACAAGCGTCTGTTGCCAAACCACATCATTTAAAATGACGCAAGCACCTCTCCAAAGATGCTATTTAACATGCCAATCACGTGTTCAACGTTACAACGATGCCCCTGACTATATCCCACCCTACCTGCCTTTTTATCCACTAGGCACAATTACATCGCTTCAGATTAAAGTGTTGCTACTTTTTGTAAAACGACATGCAAGCTGGAGTTTCTTCGTGTTGCTATTGATACAAGCATTAATTCACAACATGATGGCACAATGTGCTCTAATGTAACGATTGCTTGTTAAAGAAAAGAGAAACCAGGGTACTAAAGTGCATGATATTTTTTTTTTTACTTCGGATTAATAAAATATCATGTCAACACGAATTTTAGTAGCTCCCCTCTCTCCCGCTCCTACTTATACCAAAGCTGGAAAAAAAAACATTGCACACAACTTATTTTGCACGAGTCTACTTAACTAATACTTCTAAAACGTCACCACACATCCTTGAGCCATCCTTTCTCCTTCAATCCAGAGGGAATCCCTCAGATCAAGAGATATTGCCATCTGCCTCTTACCTGAGTAGATCAAACTAGCAAGTTAACACTACGAATGTCAATACGAGTAGGAGGAGTTCGGGGGACGAACAACCAGGACTACAATATTAAAAGCCAAGTGAGCACTGCTCTCCCCACTCCACAACAGTGGTGTAGGGTATTTGTTGAAGAAACTAAGCTCAAACTTGTCCACGGGCCCTTATCTAGGTCATCTGGGCAGAAACCATGGCTAATTATGGCCTGAGCATGAACAGAGCAGTTTGCAATTTAAATCCCCGTGTCCTCAAGGAGTCGATTCATTGATTCATTCCTTAGTCTTGCATAAAAAATCTTACCCTGCGATCCATCACGGATTACTTAAAATTGGAGCTCATTCACTAGATTGACTCAAAGTAACACAAGCTGCTGTATGGCAAGAGAAGGTTTAAATCGGTGCAATGACATGGACTGCATAGAACCTGTTTAACCCCTTGAAGAAAAGTAATTAAAGCAACAGAATATATAAAGAGGAACTAGTAAACAAAGGCTATAATCAAGGAAAAGGAAGGGGTTTGGAAGAAGTAATCTCTGTGAAAACTGTGATAAAGTTGTGCCATAATTTTAAAAGGGAGCAGCTGACAGAAAGTCAGTGACACAGAAGAAAGACCGGGGGGCAAATCACAATATGCTCCTATGCGCACTGCTGTTAACTCTATGTCGGAGTAACAAGTATATTTATTATTTATATCTGCACGAGAAGGTGATATAAATATGCATAAGTAAACATTCTCTGAAAAAGTTAAACATTTGCTTTTTATTTGAAAAATATAATGAAGTTTAAAACAAATGATGGGCCAGATGAACTGGTTGCAAAGTGGGCTCACATTTGCGACCCGAGCCCTATTTGCAAACCAACCTATTAAGGTAGTTTGCAAAATATGGTATCAGAAGGGGTTGCAGTCGGACCTACCTATTTAATATTATTTAGGTTGTTCTCAAATTGTGATTGACTCCCATTGGCCAAAATCAACATGATTGTGGGCAGCAAGCGTGAATAAGAAAGATGAGTCTGTCTTGAAGAAATCTTCAGTTTGTTCCTAAGTGCTTGGGTAGATGCCGTGTATGCTTCGAAATCATCGATTAAGGACTTTCAGTCTCCTTTCATGGGCAGGCAGAAGGGAGGAGGCAGCTCTCCATTGATGCCACAAATGGAACCTAAGAAACATTTCTTCCCGATGTCACTTTTGACAATGTAAGGGTTTCTTCATTGCCGTCCGGCAGGGTGGTTGGAGCTCGAAGAACATTGATTTGAGGGACTGGAAGGTGGATTGGGCAGAGACGTCCTCTTGTAGCTAACACCTTAGTAGAGTCAGAAATTGCTTAGGGATGAGTTGGAGTCTGACCAGTACCTGTCTCTTTAAGTACAAGAAGCAGGTCTATCCTTTCCGGTTGTGGTCTAGGTTCTCCAAGAAAAACAACAAGCTGTGCAAACGGTCCAAGCCCATATGTTCTGGTCCAGCTTCCAATTGATCCTTCTTTCAGAAGAGGAGTTACAAGAGGTCCCACCAGACACCTGGCTGATCCCTGTGAAAGTGCCAATAGCTGTCCAGTGGCAGGAGGACCGAGATATATTTCTGTAGATGTGGCGCAAGTCAGAACTGAACAAAAGAGTGCTGTAAGCCCTTTCCTTGAGGTTATTCCATCTAACTCTCAACCACCCCTCTGGATTCAGCCTTCACTCTGACTCTCAGTCCAATTCGAGACCAGGCATAGCAAGCACTGGAGGGAAACATCCGGCCATAGGCGCATAAAAAGCAGTGACTGTTCAGATTCCTGTCTTACAGTTTGGCTAGGGAGGTAGTCCAATGTACTCCTTGTGAGGAGACATTCCTTACAAGCAGGGTATAGACGTAAAGGGGATCAACTGAAATGTGGCACCATGCCACTTCAAAATAGATGCTATGCAATCGCTCCTGCCACTGTGACCAAGTGGGACTTTCTGGTACCCACTAACGTGCAGGATGCTTATCTTCATTTGCCTAACCTTGGATTTCATCACATGTATCTGAGGTTCTTGGGGGTGGGCTCATCATTGATTCACCAATATTTAGCAACTCTGAAGGAGAGTCGATAAAGGGAGGCACGACCTGATAGTCCATGTTCCATCCAAGGTCATGTCTATCCAGAGCTCATCTTCGGACAGTCACTGTTCTCCAGGACACCGTTTCCTCAGCTATCATTTCATGTCTCGTTTTCACCCAGGCCAGGATTTGGATGCACAGGTGCTGGGTTTCGGATCTGCCTGGGGATGGTCTTCCTCCTGCCTGCTCAAGCTGACAAGCTTCTGTTATGCTGGACTCTCCTGTTACAAAAGGCCTGTGCTTCTGCTGAGAAATGGTTTGGGGTACAGTGAACTCTGTGAGTGGTTGGCTCTACACCGCCAGTTCTCTCTCTGGTGGGGTCCTTCTGTGCATTTTCTCTCTCAGGAGCCCATGTTTTTGTGATGCTGTAGGCTCGTCTGCTGATGGTTCCAGCACAGTCAGCTTGGATAGACTTCAAAGCACCCAGCTCAGTGATGGGAAGCATCAGAAGTCACTTGAGGTGATGACCGTAACCTCCAGTCTGTCAACAGGAATCTCACTCTCTCCCTTCACTCCAGTGACTCTGACCAGAGATGAATATGCCACGTTACATTGCATGCTTTTTTAACACATGCCATTACAACGCAGTCATTACAAGGACCACGTTGATACAAAGCATGGCATTACAACGCAGGTCGGAACAACAACTTGCTCTGAGGGGGGGCGCTGAATGTTGGACTAGTATAATTTAGTACTCCAACTCCAGTCTGTGCGACAGTAGGGAAGGTGTTGGATTTTAAATCCAACACCTTCTGACCCATACAGCAAGTCGTTGTCCCGACTTGCATTGTAATGGCAAGCGTTGTAACAACGCTATAGTTGTGATGACCACGTTGTAATGGCATGCGCTGTGTTGCATACAGTATAAACGATGTTTACCCCAGAGATGCCAGCATCTTGGTAAGGAGAGTAACCTTGGGGTCTGGCTTGGCTCAAGTGCGTTGGGCCATTAGGAAACGGGACATTCGTACATTTGGTGGGAGCTGGTAACAATAATAGAGTCTTCATGTGATTGCCCAAGAGGTCCGGGAAGTAGTCATTGTGAGTGGTCCGCAGAGATAACACTGTGACGCCAGTTCAGAGAAAGCTCTGGACTCCTAGTAAATCTGGTGGTTCCAAAGTGTGCCTGGGTTCAAACTGGAATGGCATAGGGAGCAACAAAACGATGGATTTAGGGACAGATCTCTGTACTGGGGTGAATGTATGACATTGTTCTGCATTCTGTCCATCAATTGTTTTTGCAAAGTGTGCCTTTACCAGAGCAGGCTGTGGTGCCCATAGAGGCATCTCACATCAGTGGGGTGGACACCTTCATGGCGGACAGGTGACCCTTTCTATTTTCAAAATCTGCAACTGGTTCAGCACACCAATTATTAAAAGTCTGGACAAAATCCCGCTTCCTCTAGTTTTGTGCTGATTTCCAGGACAGGGGATGATGTGCAAAGAGAGTTGGCGCTACCGGCAAAGATAAGTGGCCTGAAAGAACTGGGTTAAAGCGAATTCATTTCGCATGTCTCGCCAAGCAGGCTTCAGATGGAAACAACGAACCAACAGACATCTAGCCCCTTTTTGGATGTAGCAAATCCCATTCAGACGACAAGATGAAGCTATCTCTCATGTACAGGGCCATAATTGAAAACAAGATTCCATCAAAATACCTAGATAGAAGAGGTGGTGCTGCAAGGCAGCCAATCACAAGCTTGCCCCTGCAATTTCACGTTCTATGGTATATAAAATTGAATGACACTTATTTACATTTACTACATGCACTCATGCTCATTCAGGAATGAACATTTCCAAAGGCATTTTGGAATTCCTGCAAGTTTGCCATAAGAGCAGTTGGGCTACTGTAATGTCCTGATAAATGCATAAAAGCAATAATGAGAGAACTTTGGTTTGTTGCTGATCTCTGTGCAGCTTCACTTCAAGACGCCTGTCTTTTGCTGTACGAACTGATTGAGAGCCATTGAATCTAAATGAGCTGAGCCCTTGAACTACTCCATTACTCATTTATTTATTTGAAAAGTTTTATACAGCGCGAATATGCCCCCCGCGGGTATCCGATCGCTTTACAAATAACAGGGAGCAGAGACGGAGAGATCATGTTGGGTCATCACCAGCACCATCTGTACCTCTGGACCAGTACAAACCTGAACACATTTGGCCCCGCACAGGATTTGACTTCCGGTCTCTGCTTGGACAGAGGCAACCATACAGGAAATTGTGGACTGCATCGTGTCGGCATCAAGTTTCTGTTGAGGCAGCGGCTCGCATCCGGAGGAATTGGTATTGCAGATACCATTCTGAAGGTGTATACTACGCACCATCATTAATTAATTAATTGCGGGTTTCTAACGCGCTAGAATCGACTCCCGAAGGAGTATCTCTGCGCAATAACCGCTGGGGAACCCGTCCTGGCTTTCCCTGTGAGATGGTCCCTACTGGGAATCTCCAAGGTGAAACCAGGGATCCCCGGCGTATGTGGGGGGCCGTTGTGGAGATGAGGCAAGCTAATGCCCAGAGTTGCCGAGTGTGATCCCTGGTTAGAGTAGGCACCGAGGTGAGAATTATCGAGTCCGCTGACCCTGGTCCACGACCCTGCCGCATCGGGAATTGAGCCCTGGTCCCGGGCCGTCCTCTGCTCCCGGGTCTGCTGCCTCTAACCAGTGAGCCACACCACTCCACATCATACCCGCCACAGCTTATACGGACAGGAAGCATCCAAACATAGGAAATGACGTGGCATAGAATGCATAAGGAAAGTAATAGGTGGCGATTAGTTCACTGGGAGCAACTGTTTGGTGGTAATCATGCTACCTCCCTCAACCCACTGCTTTAGCCCTCATTAACTAGATCATGTCGCCAACCTTTTCAGTAATAAGAGCTACTTATTTTCAGTGAAAATCATCCCGGGCTACTAATACTAGTGATGGAATAGTGATCATCATAAGACAGGATTACATTAGTGGCCACCGAATGCACGTTTCTGAGCAGGGATGTTATGTTATGTTAATAACCACTTATAGAGCGCACGTACACCCATAGGTTTCATGGCGCTGAGACTAAGGGAAGTAGCCCAAAATTCCTAGGCATAGGCTTGCTCAAACAACCAAGTCTTCAGGGCTTTCCTGAAGACCAGGCGATTGTCACATCTCCTAAGTGACAGGGGAAAGGGATTCGAGAAAGTGGGGGCCAGATAGGAGAAGCAGCTACCTCCTTGCCGTTTCCGTTTGAATGACAGGATTGTTACCAGGTGGAGGTGGGCAGAGCGTAAGTTACGCGGGGTTCGTTTTTGGTGATCATGTTTTTAACAAATCCGGGGCTGTTACCATGCAGAGCCTTAAAAGCTAAGCATCCCGTCTTAAAGGCAACCCTTTGAGCCACTGGTAACCAGTGGAGCTTTGACAGTCCCGAACTAGCTGACTGCCATTTAGGTGGTTTCCAGATGAGTCTTGCTGCTCGATTCTGCACAATCTGAAGTCGTTTTGGCAGGCCCGCTGGCAGGCCATGGTAGAGAGCGTTCGAAAAATGAAGACGCAAGAGTACCAATACTATCACCACCTGTATGAGGGCTGAGCGTGCCAGCAAGTGGGCAATTTTCTTAATTTTCCGTAGTTGGAAAAAACTGGAAGAGACAACTGCTCCCACCTGTCCTTTGAGCGAGAGGTCAGCATTAAGAATGACCCCTAAGCTTTTGACCGAGGGGGAAGCAGTAGGATCCCAGGTCTACCGGCCAGTAGTGCGAGCCCCAGCTGATCTCACTCTTCCCAGGCAACACTAATTCAGTCTTGCCTGGGTTGAGTTTCAGGTGGTTCAGGTCCATCCAGCGCTGTATGTGAGACATGGTCACCCGGAACTCTGCCGCTGAGTCTGGGGAACTCAGTGGTATTATCAACTGGAGATCATCTGCATAATTAAAAATGGTGATCTTGCTGTGTTTTAGAGAGTGTATCAGGGGTCTGAGATATAAATTAAACAATAGCGGCGAAAGAGATTAACCCTGAGGGACCCCACAGGAGGAGGTGAGTTTAGGGGCGGTGAAAGCTCCAAGCCTGACTGATTAAGTCTGGTCAGAAAGGAACGAGTCTATCCATCTGAGTGCGGGTCCCCTAAGGCCAGCATGCTCGACACGGTTCAACAGGATGGTATGGCCGACCATGTCGAACGCGGCCGACAAATCCAGAAGCTCCAGGGCCTGGTGGTCACCTCTGTCAGGGTTTGCTCTAAGAGTATCCAGGACTGCGAGGATCACCACCTCCGTTGAGTGTGCCGGACGAAAGCCGGCTTGATTGGCTTCAAGGAAGTCAGAGCGTTCGATGAAATTCGAGAGACATCTCGACACATGAGCCGCCAGTATTTTGGCCATGAAGGGGAGAAGGGAGATAGGACGATAATTAGAGGGATTTGTGGGGTCTGCCCCAGGTTTCTTTATGAGGGGAACAACCGTTGCATTCTTAACGGCACTGGGAACCTTGCCTTGGGTGAGAGATTCATTAAGGAAGGGGAGTATGCTCTGAGGTAGGGACAAAAATACATCTTTCAGGGTGCGGTGGGCAGCTGTCGTTGTGAGACCCGGAGTTGACCCGGGACAAAAGCTCTGATAATGTTTTTGGGCAGATAGGATGAAGGGCGTCTAAAGTGAGGTGGTTATTAAAAATGTCATCCAGTGGTTCCCAACTGGAAGAATTAGGGAGGCTGTCTTTGATAGCAGAAATGTTATCTTTGAAAAAGTTATTCAGCGAGTTGCAGAGCTCTTGAGTAGGGGTCTGGGTAGGTGCGGTTCTCTCATTATTGCATAGGTCATTCACTATCTTAAAAATTTCTTTGGATTTGTTTTGAGAGTTTAATATTTTGGTAGAGAAGTATGCCGCTTTACTATTCAGGATGGTTTTTTTATATTCCCTACGAGCCGTGGAGAATTCCTCCTTGTCTTTCATGGTGTAATTTAATCTCCATTTCCTCTTTTTTTGGCGCAGTTCAAGTTTTTGTTTTTTTAGATCAGAGGTGAACCATTTGTGGGCATCCGCACAGCGTGCGCTGGAGAATTTAACAGGAGGAACGTGAGCATCGCTAGCCGATGATAGCCGATCTTTCCTTCCATAATATTAACATCCGGGCAGAAGATAAGTAGAGTGTTCTTCAGAGTATCAACGAAAGCCGGTGTGTTCAAGGATTTCCATTTCCTAGTCACCCCTCCCTCCCGGGGCAAAGACTTAGTATAGCTATTAATAGTGGTTGTAAACTGGATCAAATGATGGTCAGACCATATGCAAGGCGCGATAGTGGGCGTCGAGAGTAAGAGATTATGGGACCAGATTTGGTCCAGGATGTGTCCCTTTTCCTGAGTGGGAGAATGTATATGTTGGACCAGGTTCAGGAGGAGCTCAGAAAGTTCGGCCGCCTGGGGTCCACACGCGACGTTGTTGAACCAATACTTCAAGTCACCGATTAGGAGGACTTTAGCGAAGTTTACCACTAAGGAGGCCACCTGCTCACCCAGGGAGATAGGAAAAGTGGGCATGGCGGAGGAGGACGATAAATAAGCACCAGTGCCAAAGAGCCTGTATCCGTGTCGAGTTTGAGGACTAGGTTCTCGACCTCCGGCAGGACAAGGGAGGATAAAGTAATGAACTTATGGTTTTTATGGATGATTGCTGCCCCGCCTCCCAGTTTACCCGGTGGGCGGTTGGCCGATAAGATGTAATTATCTGAGGGAAGTGCTGAGGGATCACCTCAGCCTCGGCCTGGTGCCAGCAGTAATGTACAAAAGGCTTTGTCAATGTGGCACGCCTCTAGGTGGGTATAAAATTACAACCATCGCTGCGATTCCCCTGGCACCAAGGCAATACTATACGTAATGAGTCACCACAAAGTTGCACAATTTATCATCTTTAATTATATTTGCATTTTCAACCATTGTCCTCCCTACATCAGCTTGTGGATTTTGAAAATACATAAATTGTTGTCTAAAATCCATAGTTTTCAATTTTGGCATACTTATATTAATTTACCCAAGCAAAAGCCTCTCATTTAGTAGGCTGGGCTGCTCTGGAGAGCTGTCTAAAGGTAGCCGGAGAACTACCGGAGGCCACTCGTTGGAGAAGCCTGGCCAGATTATATGCCCCCTGGACTGTGATCGCCTGTTCATTTCTGACCTAATATTGTACTGTAAGCAGTCAGCTTTCTTACATCCCCAGTCGAGGCATGACTGACTCTTGCCAGGTGTTTCTCACACCCTCCATGCAGCGCCCTGAAACTCGGCTTGGTAGAGTTTGCGCTATAAACCCTGAAATAAATAATCAATCAGTCAATTAGGGTCATGGTCACGTGCCCCCCTCCGTTTTGCTTTTAGGTGGACAGCGGAGAGGGACTCTGAAAGGCAAGGTGACCGCTGGAGTTTGCAAGAACCCTGCATGCAACTGCTTTGTCCATTTCGTTTTCTAATAAAAATGCAGCTTCTGAAATATCTGGGTTGGCGCTAACGCTGTATTTGCAGCAGAACGACTCCGTTGAAGGCCAGGCACTGGGGTTACAAGAAGGCCTGATAGCTGACAGAGAGGACACGCCGCCTCGGAGGCCTGAGCACTGCAAACCGCCCTCCGAACCGGAGAAAAACAGACCGAAAAGAAAACCTTTCCAAGAGGAGAGTCGAGGCAGAGCTGCGAGATCACAGAGCGAGAAAAACACGATTCGCCTCTGAATAATTTTTATCTTTAAACGACTTTCTAATCCTCGTTTAAAAAGCTTCAATAGTGGCCCATGCGCGCTCACGCAGGAAAAAAAAATCAGCAGCTCTGGTTTCCAGACTCCAATAAAATGAAAAACACAGGCTAAGCCGAATTCAGGCGAAAAAAATGCGGCCCTTTAGGGAAAAGAAAATCTGTAATGTGTGCACTAAGCCATAACCTCTTCAGCGATTCTTTTTACAGATTCAGCGAATGTAATAACATTTAATCCTCGCAGGCTAATCTAAAGGAAACACTCAAAAGGAGGCCGAGACAATGCTGAAACAATGGCCGCAGCCTTCTGGGAGACCTGCCCTGTTCCAATAACCCCCCCCCCCACCCCCCCCCCCCAAACTGAGAGCATTACCAGGACCCAGGGCGGAACGCCATTGGCTTTCGCTGCAGCCGCAGCATTAGCGGGGTTTGCTCTCGAATCCCCCATCCAACGCGAGTCATGGATCCATGAATTTTGAGGGAAGGGCGCGCGTGGGTGAGATGCGCACCGGGGAGGTTGCGTATGAGACACCACATGCATGGATGACCAGGGTCTCCTGTACGCTGATTGGCCATGTAACGGGCCTGGCTATTGAAGACCAAAAATATTTTCAAGAAAATGTATGTTCTCCTGATTTTGGTGGTTATATGGCAGAACCACGCATGCCTAAACAATGCAGTCTAAACGACTGCGTGTTAAAACACGTTCCTTTAGCACACGAGTGGTTACAATGACTTGCCTTAGGGAAGAGCTGGACTTTGGAATTGTATCATTTACTATATGTATCAGTCAGGAGCGTAACACAGGCCCCCCAGGTCCTGCAGTGCGGGGGGGCCCCAAGCTCCAGAGACCCCCTCAGCACAGATTCCGGCCGGAGAGCTCCTAATTGAGTCCAGAGGGGGGCCCTCCACGCACCTTGTAGGGGGGCCCCCTCAAGTTACGCTACGTCACTGGTATCAGTAGGGATGTTGTTGGACTCAAAATCCAAGATCCCTAAAGCAAGTTGTTGCAACAACTTGCAGACTAAAGGAACGCGTGCTAAAGACACATTCGTTGTTCAGACTGCGTTGTAAAGACACTGTGTGGTTCAGACTCCATGCTAAATGATGTCTTCCGATTTTAGGTCACTTTGAATAAAATTCGTATACAGTCCACTGTAAGGCACCATAAAAATGGAAAGGCTCGACGAGGACAACCATCTACTGCTTCCGTGATATCAAGTGACAAGGACAAATATCGACTGGTGTCATGTCAGTGCCGCTGTAACCATTTCTTATTTCTTACTGCTATGCCCCAATCATTTGATCAATAGGTTAAATCTTTTTACTATACGGAGTGCGTGAAATTAGCATTGACATTCTCAAATTGTGTTCATCTGAACAAGATGAACTATAATTTGCTGCTGCTCCGAGGGCTTAATGACAAGAGGAGGAATTTAACGTGGAAACCGATCGCGTCACAGGTGTGTAAGGTTTATGCACATTTGCACTTACACTTCATTAAATCAGCCATAAAAGGTAACATATAACAGGCAGTCAGCTTAGACAAGATATACGGTATGAATATGTAATGTCAGAACAAAAGAATGTGGCATCTTTTTGATTCTGACCTGTATTTTGATTGTTTTGTTGTTGGAGCTTGCATTTAGTACCCAGCTGTACTTTATGTAGGCACTGGTAAGTAAAGTTATGAATGTAACCAAGTGGAAAACAAAACCAACTATGTAATGGGGTCCAAGAAAGTTGATTAAACTTCTTTACAATGTTTGATAAATAATAGCTAGGCTGTTGGACTGACATCTGCAAACGGGGTCAAGGTTGTAAAAAGGGGTGCCCCCATTTATTTACCCCGTGACATTAAACAGAATTGTGCTCAGATTTATTTTTCATAGGGAGCGAAAAAGAAGCAGATGGTTAGATCAGGGGCTACAGAAGGAGAAAGCAGTGTCTGAGGTAGGATGAAGGGGAGAACAGTTGTTCATGTCTTTGTCTGGTAAAGTCTCATATACACTAAGGGAGCAGAAAACTACGGTCGCAGGCCAGCGGGAAGACCCCCTTCCCACTCCCCCCAACCACAGCATGAATTGGAGACTGTGCTATAAACTGTGTGACCCTGGTCTGGAAGGCAATTGAGAATGGTAGATGGGATCTGGTCTCCTACAGGTGCTGGTTGGGAACATTTTCATGGCACACCATACAAAAATGTCATCATCAAACAGGTGGCGGCATCGACACGGCCTAGGCCAGGTCAACTGCGCATATCCCAGCTGTATTTAATGGCTCATCCCGGTCTGTGAACCCCAATCGCATATTCAGGGACATCTGTGCAACCACCACCACACTTAGCAAGTGCAGCGCGGCTGCCTGCGTTGGCACTCTATTTTCTTCAAACACATCGCATTATTAATGACTTTGATAGAGTTATTTGGCAACATTGAAGATCCCCTTGCAGCACGCACATGAGTCAGGAACACCCACCCGCCAGGCACATATTCACTTTGTTGATCTGTTTCCACAACCAAAGCAAGGCAGGGAAGTAAGAGAGACTCCTTACTTGACGCGGAACTCTGCATTGGTGGCGGCGGTGTGAAACTGCTCCGACGTCATCTTGTAGATCTCAGTGTTCTGCAAAGGGACAAACACAAGACTCATCAACAAGAAGTAGGGGGTGCGGAGGAGAAAGCAGGCAGCAAACATTGTTTGTCTAATTGTTTTTGGCAGTTAACAGGGCTTATTATTTGCAGAATAGCTGTTCAGATAATTTGGTAAAGTTTTCTTGCACATAAAACAAGAATAAATGATGCTGTCTACCGCTTCATCCAAATCTAGGAAATGCACAAAATATAGTCCCACAGTCTAAAATGCTCGGATGTCAATAACAAATGATGACGCTGTTTTTTGTAAATGCATTTTTTAGCTCATACATGTAGGAAGAGTCACTTCCAAGTAGGATGCGATTAGTTGAATCTTTGCTTAACAATATTACTTCACCTTGGAGAATATAGCCATGACATATAAAGCGACATAAAAAGATTGAATAGGCAGCATGATGTTTATAGAAATGGCTCAATATTGCACTTATGTGATGATATGCTGCAATTTTTAGAAGGTATCGTGTTTTTAACATGGGTTTGTGTTGGTATTTTTATGTATGTATTTATCTATGTACACAATGTTTGTTTTGAAGCGACTTACACTTGTTTTGTATGTCTCTTTCCTTCTATCTTATGAATTACAGCCCTGAAGAAGTTCCGCTTGACGGAACGAAACGCGTTGGCTGATCTCTTAAACGGACAATTAAAACAACTTTGAACTTCTTTTGCAATTACGATTCAGCGTTTATTTATTTGGGACAGTCTTTGATTACGAACTTTGTCACCCATGCACAGTAGAGACTGATAACTCCTAAGCGGTGCTTTTTCAAGTTTGATACCAGTATTGACTTTTTCCCAAGGCTTTGGGATATACTCTCAGGACAGGGAGTATTTGAAAATTTGCACGCTCTTTTAATGGAAATCATATATAATTATTGGTGATATGTGGGTTGGTGCTTTGAGTACATAAGAGTGGTCCACTGTCCAGATTGTGTTGTACATAGTCCTGTAGACCAGTTGAAACAATAAGAACTCTGAACTAGGAGACCTCAGTCTCAACCCAGATTCCGCACTTTATCATCATCTGCCCCAGTTCCTGCATCCAACACAACTGTGAGTGCCTTAAAATAGGAAGAATCAACATGCTCACTCCCACATGTGACATTTTCTTGCGCTTTCCAGAGGCACCGTAGAAGTGCACAGGCAAAGCTTTTTGAATGACTTACAACCATAACCTGGACTGATGTCCCTGGACAAAACTTTCCCCAAAAAGTATTTATGCACAAAACATTGTTCTAACTGTTGATCTTTTTTAATTTGCTAAAATCATGACTTTGAACTTTTCTATACTGTATCTCTTTGACTGCCCTCTAAACAACCTAAGGTAGAGCTTAATCCCGTATTGTCTTGCCTCCATTGCAGAGATTAAGCTCAGCTGCAATGAGCAATATCGTTCATTTTGAAATAACAATTGATAAAGGCAACACGTACACAGGCCCTAGAGCTGATCTCAAACGGACTCTTGTCCATTCCCGTCTCCCTTACATCAACTCCATTCTCATGAAAGGCCCTCCTGTCTTGGTTTCAATCCAGTTCACCACCTAAAGACTCACTGGGAGGTAACATGGCAATGAGTCAATTTTGTGGGAATAAAATTGATGAAACCCAACTAGAACACAGCCATTATCTTTCACCTGAATTTAGTCCAGAGTTACATGGTCAAAGAAATTGACGCTGGCCAATTTATAGAGAAGTCATGATAAAGGAGAGTGCCAGGTCAAAATAGATGTTGGAGAGAGAAGATTGCAGTGTTGAACTAATGATAAATGAGCCACCTTGATAGATACACTGGCACACCAGACTGGCAGGTAACACTGCAGTATTTTTAGTACAACAAATGAGGTTATTATGGCCTGAAATGCAAGGAAAGTTGTAAAAAATAACTGCATTCTAATACAACCATGTACATACAACAAGGACAAACCTTACAATACCTTTCGTGAAACTCCAAGGTAATGAGACAAATTATGAATATTTACCGGGGCGGCTCCGCCCCAGGAGCGGAGGAACGTCGCCCCGCCTGCTGCAAGAGCAGCAGGCAAACATAAATAAATAATATGGCCTGTAAATGCCATTTTATTTATTTGCCACCGCAACAGCTCACGCTGTGTAAAGCATGGGGGGGGGGGGGTAGGCTGAATCCTTCAACTGCAGTACGACAGCACTGGTCTACAGTGCGCATGTGGGATTTGGCTGTCCTTCTTGTGACGGCCAGCCTGACCAGCGGAGACTGGCATGGGTCAGAGGTAAGGGGGCGGGAGAGGGGGAGGACGTGGGAGGTAGAGGGGAGGATGCGGGAGAAGCAGCTATAAAAATAAACATACCTTTTCGCCGCTTCCTCGCCGCGTCTCTCCTCTCTAGTCCTTCCCTCGCTCTGCCACATTAAGCAAACCCAGGCTCCCAGTCAGCCAATCACAACGCTGCCTTAGCAGCTTTGTGATTGATTTGGGCAAAGTGTTTCGGTGCTCAGACGCTGACTGGAGGCCTGGGCTTGTTCTCCACGTAGGCTGCCCACTATCCCTGCTCCTCTTTGCTATTACTATGGAGCCGCTGGCCCAATGGTTTCGTATTGATGCACAGATACAGGGGTTTGAGTGGGGACCCATGGATTCGGATAGGATAGGTCTTTATGCCGACAACGTCTTTGTTTTCTTAATAGACCCGACATTTCAGACCCTAGGGCTATCCATATGTTCAAAATCTTTGAGGAAGCAAGTCAAGCCAAGTCGACTGTGTTCATGATCACTACAAATACCCAGGACCTGAGGTGGGTTACTTAACAAACAAGAGCCCCACAGGGCTTCCACCATCTGGGGGTATACATCACAATGAATGTGCTTAGGACATGGGAACATTATTTCTGGCAGTTGATGGGTTTGTTGCAAGTAGATTCTAGGACGTGGTTGGCACTCCCACTAACCCTCAAGGGTAGATCTCCCATTTTCAAGAGGGCAACCCTTCCCAAATTCATCTGCTAACTACAAAATTACCCTTACGACCTGCCTTGCCCCTTCTTACGTAAATTACATACCACGCTCTGAAGCTTCCAGTGGAGTTACGGACTCCCATTAATAGTCTATGCAAAGTGTTTTAAATCTACTTATGACAGTGGGCATCGAATCTTCCTACACGGCCTCTCACCTCATGATTTTTAACAAGTAGTCGTACAGGAAGACCCCACGTGTGCCACAGAGAAATAGGCACTCCAGGGGATCCCCATTCGCCAACTCTTATATGCGGGTAGAGAAATAGCACCTATACCGCCTGCAACTAAAACAGTGATCCGTTTATAGACAACGAACTTGAGACGCATGGGTTGGGGAGGCAAACTCATGCAGCTGACACCATAGTGGGTGGGCTTAATGTTGTCACAAGTAACAGCATTGGAGGGATTCCGTGAGTAGGACAGGATAGGTATTTCTGCTCTGGAGGACCCGATGGATGGTACGACCCTTAAATCATATCAAACATCACACGCTGAATAAGATCACCATCGCAGCCAATTTTATCGATATCTCCAGGTTCGACATGAGTTTGAGCCCTATATCAGGGACTTAGAAGACCTCCCAGAGTTTAACCACCTACAGGCGAAATTGCTTATGGGGTGTCTGGGGGACCAAAATGTGACACAAATATACTGCTCACTCATGGACCACATGCCCGACATGTTCACTGAGCTGTCATGGGAGCGCAACTTGGGAGTCCTCACAGATGAAGAAGGGGAGGAGGATCTGGCCTCTCCATGACAATAGGCAATCGCAACCCAAATATGCCTCATCCAAGTGAAATATCTTCATAGAACATATCTTACTAGGCAAAAACTTTGGTGAATAGGGACCTCTCCTACTTGCCTCTGATGTGGGACTTAGAAGGAAGACCTTCCACATACTACATGGTTGTGTGGGAGGGTAGAGTCATTCAGGAGGAGGGTACTCTCCTGTGTGGGAGAGGTTCTGCAGAGGACTATCCCATCCAATTCGACGTTAGTCCCAATTCACATCACTATGGACTTTAATGACGATCAATATAGCCTATCACTGGTAAGTCTGGGCCTTACAGTGGCCAACCGAGACAAAGCTCGTACGAGGAAAGCCAGCAACCGTTCTTGTATGGAGGAGTGGTGGAAGAGCCTTGACTGGTGCACGAATAGAGAACTCTCCATGTACGAGGCTATGGGACCCCCCCAGAATCACACATAGATCTGGAGGAAACGGGAAGATTACAGAGGGGGTTGCCATTTACTCCATGACATCATTGACCACCACCATAGAATGGAAGTACGAACAATCTTGGGTTGACTACTAAAAGCTCGCACTTGACAGTATGCTGTGGGTGCTCTGAAGGGATAAAACTCTCGGGTGGAAGTAACTGGGGGATTGTGGGGAACAAATGCACCATTGTGTTTCTTACTATTATTTCTGTGCCCTGCTGTAGCAACGTATCAACTTTAAATCAATAAAATGTGTTGTAAAAAAAACTAGCATATTAAATATGACTGCAGCCCTGCTCAGAACTGTTGATCCTGTGTCCCCTTCTGATGCTGCCCATTAAAAGTAGAGCAACTCTTTTGAGAAGTACTGCTACTGTATTAAAATGTTAAAAGCCCTACAGGGATTTTCTAGAACTGCTCTATTATTAGTATTACAGCACAGCTGAGAAGTACAGGATGTGGGTGACGGTACTTCTGTTGTTATTCATCAGTCATTTGAAGATCTTTTTCAACATTTTCAGGATGCAGAAGACAGGTAAGGCGACAGCGACGACATGAGCGGACATGTTCATAATGTGGTCAATGTAAATACAGAGGTTTCTAGCATATGAGCTGGGGATGGTAGTGGGTTCGAGATTGGTTGGCCACCTGGTAAAATCCTACCAACAGGTAGTCTTTAAGAAGATAACTACCTTAATCTAGTCAGTGTTAAATGTGAGCCATTTGGACTTTATCCAGGTGGATACTTCAGCTACGCAGGTTGTGTACTTATTTCTTGTGTTGTCTTGTCAAAAGGGACAGAATGAGGTGCGTGCTGGCTTAGGAGAGGATCTTGAAGCCATGAGTGCAGATCATGTTGGTCGAAGAGGGGGATGTCGGTGTTGAAGAGGGTGGGGCTGAGTGAAGAGCATTGGGGTACTATGCATGTGAGCTCTCAGGCTTCTGAGAAGTATGAAGCCATGTTGACTGTCCGTGTTCTTCCTGTCGGGGAAGTTGAGGACCCCGCAGAGGGGTGATCCCTGGATGCTGAGCTCATCCAGTCGTCTGATCAGGATGTTTGTGATACTGTGTCGAAAGCTGCTGAGAGGTCCAGCAGGATGAGGGCTGCAGTTTCTTCTCAATTGAGGATTACGTGGATGTTGTCAGTCGCTAAATGAGAGCAGTCTCCGTGCTGTGGTTACGTCTGAATCTAGACTGAGTGGAGGTGAGGAACTGGTAATCTAGTAAACTCATGGAAAAAACGGAACAAATAAATTAAATAAGGTGACTGCTGTGTGCGAAGTCTGTAACGAGACTGTCCCCCACCATCCTTTCATTCTCCACTCTCTCAGGTCTCTACAAATTCTGATGCGAGATTAACGAACATGTTGTGTCCACAGACGGCATCAAAATGAGCCTGAAGCTAACAGGTTCAAATCCTAGGATCTTTGATCCTTTCCAGGCCAATCCACGAGCGCCACCGAGCAGCGACTGGGTGCTGGACTCTCGTTCTGAGAATCGCTGCGATCTCTTTCGGGCTCAAAGGGTGGTTCACCCCCACACCGCACATTTTCCGGCACATCCATCGCCGGGTAAAACCTGGCGGGATTTCTGCCGCGAAACCAAGCAGCGTTCTAAGTTTTGCCGCTTCGAACAGGTGAAGACACGCAGTATTACTGCATTACCTCCACGTTGAAGTGTGGCACGGTAATGCCTTACCCTGGTTATCCCTATTCACAAGGCGAGGTAGTGCCTCTCACAATACCGAGGCACTGGGAATGATGCGTTAGAATGTATGAAACAATCCCGTTTGAGCCGTGGATGATCATTCTGATTTGCTTTTTTGTTGCTACTGATATAACAATTGAGTAATCTATTTCGCTTTTCTTTTTTGAAAGGGTAAGCCGGCGATGACACTGCAGCCGACAGTGCAGACAGAGCAGGACGTAGATGCTGCATTGCCTGATGGCACCGTATTCCCCTCCTCGCCCCCTCTGCTGCATTAATTAAACCCAGCATTAGAAATGAAACGATGTGAGTAGCAGGTGCGGGTGCCCTCATATCCGAGGCTTCCATAAATCACGCTGTTTCTACCATTACTTCCCCGGCAGTGCTCGTCTCTCGCAGCACCTTCTTCCTCGGAGGGGCTCGGGGTGTGAGATCACAAACAATAACACAAAACAGGCGAGGACCGGCGAGTATCTCCAAGGCCAAAGACAACGGAATGAACGGTTTATCGGCTGTGGCTTCAGACTGGGAGTCGGTGGCAGAGCAGAGCAAACTGGAGGTCTGACATATATAGCCCTGGGGGGCATGGAGGTACGTGGAGGGCGGGCAGGTTTGCTTCAGTCGGTTGACGTCACTAAAGAGATTGGAGGGCTCCTGGTGATGGGCTGAGATGTGAGGGTCGTGTGCAAAACTCTGTGTAAGAGCACCCCATCCCAACCCACTGTTGTCAGAATCAGTAGGTCCCACTCTGAAGACCAGCAGACTGGTGCCCGCACTCGAAAGACCAGCAGACTGGTGCCCGCACTCGAAAGACCAGCAGACTGGTGCCCGCACTCGAAAGACCAGCAGACTGGTGCCCGCACTCGAAAGACCAGCAGACTGGTGCCCGCACTCTGAAGACCAGCAGACTGGTGCCCGCACTCTGAAGACCGGCAGACTGGTGCCCGCACTCTGAAGACCGGCAGACTGGTGCCCGCACTCTGAAGACCGGCAGACTGGTGCCCGCACTCTGAAGACCGGCAGACTGGTGCCCGCACTCTGAAGACCGGCAGACTGGTGCCCGCACTCTGAAGACCGGCAGACTGGTGCCCGCACTCTGAAGACCGGCAGACTGGTGCCCGCACTCTGAAGACCGGCAGACTGGTGCCCGCACTCTGAAGACCAGCAGACTGGTGTCAGCACTCTGAAGACCAGCAGACTGGTGCCCGCACTCTGAAGACCAGCAGACTGGTGCCAGCACTCTGAAGACCAGCCGACTGGTGCCCGCACTCTGAAGACCAGCCGACTGGTGCCCGCACTCTGAAGACCAGCAGACTGGTGCCCGCACTCTGAAGACCAGCCGACTGGTGCCCGCACTCTGAAGACCAGCAGACTGGTGCCCGCACTCTGAAGACCAGCAGACTGGTGCCCGCACTCTGAAGACCAGCAGACTGGTGCCCGCACTCTGAAGACCAGCAGACTGGTGCCCGCACTCTGAAGACCAGCAGACTGGTGCCCGCACTCTGAAGACCAGCAGACTGGTGCCCGCACTCTGAAGCCAGGCAGACCGGTGCCCGCACTCTGAAGACCGGCAGACCGGTGCCCGCACTCTGAAGACCGGCAGACTGAAGACCGGCAGACCGGTGCCCGCACTCTGAAGACCGGCAGACTGGTGCCCACACTCTGAAGACCGGCAGACTGGTGCCCGCACTCTGAAGACCGGCAGACTGGTGCCCGCACTCTGAAGACCGGCAGACTGGTGCCCGCACTCTGAAGACCGGCAGACTGGTGCCCCCACTCTGAAGACCAGCAGACTGGTGCCCACACTCTGAATACCGGCAGACTGGTGCCTACACTCTGAATACCAGCAGACTGGTGCCCGCACTCTGAAGCCAGGCAGACTGGTGCCCGCATTCTGAAGACCAGCAGACTGGTGCCCACAATCTGAAGACCAGCAGACTGGTGCCCACACTCTGAAGCCCAGCAGACTGGTGCCCGCACTCTGAAGACCAGCAGACTGGTGCCAGCACTCTGAAGACCAGCAGACTGGTGCCCGCACTCTGAAGACCAGCAGACTGGTGCCCGCACTCTGAAGACCAGGCAGACTGGTGCCCGCACTCTGAAGACCAGCAGACTGGTGCCCGCACTCTGAAGACCAGGCAGACTGGTGCCCGCACTCCGAAGATCAGCAGACTGGTGCCCGCACTCTGAAGACTAGCAGACTGGTGCCCGCACTCTGAAGACCAGCAGACTAGTGCCCGCACTCTGAAGACCAGCAGACTGGTGCCCGCACTCTGAAGACCAGCAGACTGGTGCCCGCACTCTGAAGCCAGGCAGACTGGTGCCCGCACTCTGAAGCCAGGCAGACTGGTGCCCGCACTCTGAAGCCAGGCAGACTGGTGCCCCCACTCTGAAGACCGGCAGACTGGTGCCCACAATTCTGAGCTTGATTGCTCATGCAGTTCAGGGGCCGGTATAATGAGATTGTTTGCAGTAGATATGAGTACAGAATGGCACACTTTCTCCCTATTATCACGCTTGTGGCCTATAGGCAGATAGTGCGAAGCAAATCTCATTGCCAAGGAAGACTCATCATAAGCACCTTCAATCTGCGAAGGACACAGCTGCCTGGAAGACGAATGCTGTATTTCTTTTCAACCATACTACAAATAACGCACAGAATGTGCAATGGATCATCACTATCTTCCACAATGAAGAAAATAAGCTACTTACCTATAACTGTAGTTCTCTAGAATTGACATCTTTCTCAGATTCACATACTTGAATCATTCCCTGTCGTCAAAGTGGGAGGCCCACGGCACAATTACAATGCCGTACGCATAACCTACAATGGCTAGAAATCATTCACTTTAGCAACCTATCCACATTCAATTTATTAAGAACCAAACTTCAGTCAATCTAGTGACAACACCCTGTAGAACAATCCCCATAGAGGTTTCATTGTCTCAGATTTTCAAGCACTAGTGGGAAAGACAATCCTATAAAAATAAAGGGAGCCTCTACGGGTAGCAGGGTGGATCGCATGTGAATCTATGAATGATGCCAATACTTAAGAACCACACTTAACTTATTTTCTTCTCCAGTATCATTCATAGATTCACATGCTTGAATCAGAATAGCTAGCTGTTAGAACACCTGCCAAATTGCAAGTACAATGACACATTAGCGGAAGGTGAGGTAACAGAATAGAAAAAGCTCGGAGGAGGAGCCAAGATGGCGGACGGGACGGACGCTTGAGCTCCCGGCTCCGTGAGCCGCCTGGCTTCCTTCGACAATCCTGCTCAATTCTCCTGACCTGCGCCGCTTCAATGCCGTGGGATACCGGCGCTGAAGTGACTGGCGTTCTTTCGACACCTTTGCCGGCGGGTTTGGCAGCATATTCGGCGTTTACTCTGACCTCCAACGCTTCCCCCGGTACCTGTGTTGCTGGCTGCCGCTGACCGCCGAGGGACGTGGCCGGGAAGACGAGCTGGGGTGCCGCTGATGATCACGGGGGTATACTGCGCTGGCCGCGCGATCGGGGTCGGACCCTTCTGTCTGGGTCAGACTCCCCCCTCGCGCTGCCTGTGTCGTGACCAAAGCTGGAGGCTCCCGTGACTGGTTCTCCTCTGCCACTCTGACGAGGAACGGGCGGACTCCATTTTGGTGCATCTTCCCGCAGTGGACGGCCGGTTCTCACGATCAACGTGGAGTGCCTCTCCCTGTGCTGTTTCCGACCTGTATTCGGAGCTCCCCCGGTGGCTGAATCCTGGATTTTTTTGGCTTAATTGGACACCCCCGTCTCGCCACTGATTGTCTGCAGTTGAGGCGAACATGGCGCCTGTTCTTCTTGTTGAGACACAGGCTGACCCTGTGTACGGTGTACTTGCTTGCCCACATGCCCCGGTGCCACTGACAGTACCGGGGGAGCAGCGGGATTGTGGGGACCGGTGTTTGCAACTGAGTGACCCGACCCGTGGTGAGGTCCTGGCTGCCCTAGTGGCGTTGAGGGTGGAGATGCGGAGCACTGCCCGGGCGCTGGCCCGGAGACTCGACGAAGCGATGACTGCCACGGGACAGCCCCGGCTGGAGTATCTTCCGCCGCCCCTGCTCTCTCCTGGAAGGGAAACAATGTTGCCGAGCGAAGAGACGGTGGTGCGGCGTCCTCACGGTTACAATGTAACTTGCCTGCTCATCGACGGGGATACAGTTGCGCAGACGCCCTTCACTTTGGAAGCTGTGATTCTGCCTAAGAGCTCTCTATCGGAACCCAGTTCCTCACTTTCCTTGCCAAATGTGACCTTAGCTGCATTTTTCCCTGAAACGGCTGTGACACGTTACTCTTGGTCTTGGGACCCTGCGACACGATGCGTCTCCATTGTTCCCTTTCTTCGTGAGCGGCCATTTTGCTTCTTTGTCCCGGTTGGAGGTGACTCGCAGCAATGGACAGGCCTGGAACATTTCTGCCGGTCCGGACAGGGGTGATGGTATGATCGTTGTCGCTTTGGTTAGATCGGCTGGCGGAGACCTGGACTGGCACACATTTTGCAATACTGGCTGAGTACTCTCTAACATCCTGATGTTTGCTACATGTCGCTGTCGTACTCTCCTGATGTTCACTTCTTAAGCTGGGGGGTGGACTTGTGCTGTGTTGGGGTACTGGGTGTTCTTGAATCGGGTCCACCGGGTTTACAGTTTCTGACATTGTGTTGTACATGGCGCAGGATGTAATGGCGGCGAGGGAGACCGGGAGTTTGGTTGTTGGGTGGGCTCCTCCCCGCTTTTCCCTTTCCCTTTCCTGGGAGTAGTTGGGTAGTGCACTCTTCTTCTCTCCCGGGACTTATGTGATTTGTGTCTCTTTTTCTCTTCCTTTTCCCTTTTCTTTCTTCTTCTTAAATTCTCTTCTCTTACTGCATTTCGGGTTTTTTGGGGAGATGAAACACTCTGCTAGGGGGGGGGGGCAGGCCGTAGCCTCTGCATGTGTGTAGGGTGGGGGGGTACGTTTTAGTTGGTGTTATTTTCTATGGTGCCTTTTGTTCTTTTCTATTGTTTTCTTTTTAGGCCCGTGTTAGGCAGACTGGGGGATGGGTGGTGGCGCGGTGTTGGTTGGGTATGTTGCGTCCTCCTTTGGGGTGTGCATGCTGTGTGACCGTCCTCTGGCTGGGACCTACATGTTGCGAGTAGCACTGATCGATCCAATTGTTTGCTGTCGAGTCCCACCTACATGGCCCTAGTTTTCTCTTTTTGTTGGTATCAGTGCGGAATAGTACGACCTGACTTTAATTGTCGCGATGAAAACCTTAAAATTAACCTTCACTGATCCTGAGACATGGTAATGTGATAAGTACAGTGTAACCCCTTTAATGCTTGCCTATGACGAATGATATTACTGTGTCGCCGTAAAGTCGCATTGATGCATAGATGTTTTCGTGGCCGGCCGGAAGGTTGTAGGCCCGTATTTGTTCTGACTTGAAGCACAATAAAGGTTTTCAAAAAAAAAAAAAAAAAAAAAAAGAATAGAAAAAGCTCACCTTATTACAACAAATAGAGTAAGGAATTAGTTACTTACCTGTACACTATAGTTCTCCAGTATTATCTTTCATAGATTCACATGCTTGTATCTTCCCCGTCGTCATGGTGGGAGTCTCACGGTAACAGAATGACCAAGCAGTATCATAGAGAAGAAAAACTGCATAGAAAATCCCCATAGGGACTGTAATATTTCGTAACCAGACCATTTCCTTGTTTGGTCCAAAAGTCAGCCAATCAGCATTGCTGCCCTGCCCTCACACTCCCCAGCAGAAGCTTCCTGCCTCAGATTTCCGTCCCCGAGTGAGAGACATGGATAATACCGAGAAACAGGATCTGTCTGAGAAACGGGGAGGCGGGCGGGCGCATGTGAATCTATGAAAGATAATACTGGAGAACTATAGTGTACAGGTAAGTAACTAATTCCTTCTCCAGTATTACATCTTTCATAGATTCACATGCTTGTATCAGAGTAGTAAGCAGTGCTCACAAAATTTGCAGCGTTTCCAGGACAGAACCCAGAAGGAAGCTCTGCAGCAAAGCAATGATATAACGACATATATCAAAATAATACGATAAATGCAGAGATATATATGTATACTTAAACGTAAATCAAAGTACTGCATAGAAGAATAATCAGACAACTAAAGCATACCTTACTGAAATAGGTGTTTCAGAACAGCTTGCCCCACTGCCGTGTCCTCTTTCCACGCAGTGTCTAAACAGTAATGTCTTGTAAATGAATGCACGCTCTTCCACGTCGCTGCTCTGCAGATGTCGGGCAGCGACACTCCTGCGAACAAGGCCATTGATGTCGCCATCTTCCTTGTGGAATGTGCATTCACTTTAGAACAGAGCGGCTTTCCCGCTTTCTCATGACATTTCAGGATAGCTGATGATATCCATCTGGCAATACTCAGTCTGGACAGAGGAAGGCCTTTCCTTTGACCTTCGAAAGCAATAAATAATTGATTGGATTTGCGGAATGTCCTTGTTCTTTCCATGTAGAACTTCAAGCATCTAGAGATGTCCAGAGAGTGCAATGCCTTTTCTGCTTCCGATGAGGGATTGCTGAAAAAGGTAGGCAAAATGATAGGCTCATTGAGGTGAAAAGACGTAGGAACTTTGGGAATAAAAGTTGGATTTGTCCTTAATATAACTCTGTCCTTGCGAAATTGTAAGAAGGGCTCTTCTACTGAAAATGCCTGAATTTCGCTAACCCTTCGCTGATGTCAGTGCAAGCAGTAGGGCTGTCTTCCAAGATAGGAATTGTAAGTCTGTTTTGTGTATAGGCTCGAAAGGTGGCCTCATAAGTTGAGATAGAACTGTATTGAGGTGCCACGGCACTGGCGGACGCCGAATGGGTGGATAAACTCTAAAAAGACCTTTGATAAATTCTTTTATTATCCTGGAAGACCAGAGGGATGGCTCGTTTGGCTTCCTCCTGAAACATGATATTGCTGCCAAATGCACTTTAACCGAGGCATGTGACAGACCTGCCTTAGATAGTGATAGCAGGTAAGGTAGGATACCTTCGGGGTGAACGTCAAACGGGTGTAAGTTTTGACTGTCGCACCAGTGGCAGAAACGGGTCCATTTCGCTGCATATGTTTTGTTTGTTGACACAGCTCTGGCTTGCGAGAGAACATGCCTGCATTCCTGCGGAATGTCTAGGTTTTGAAATTCCCGCTCATGAGGTTCCATGCTGACAATTTTAGTGATTGCAGATCCGGATGCAGGATCTGTCCGTCTCTCATGGAAATGAGGTCCTGGAATGTCGGAAGCTGGATCTTGTTGCCCTTCGACATCTGAAGTAGGTCTGAAAACCACGCCTGTCTTGGCCAGGCTGGTGCCATCAGTATGACATGGCACGGTTCCGATCTCATCTTGCGAAGAACACGCGGTATCAAAGGAAATGGAAGGAACGCGTAGGCAAACCTCCCCGTCCAGTCCATGTGGAATGCATTTCCCTTGGATCCTTGCTGATGGTACCTGGACGCAAACTGAACGCACTTTGAGTTGTTTTTTGTTGCGAACAAGTCTAATGTGGGAGTGCCCCACCTTAGAAACAGGTTGTGAAGCTGAGTGTCGTGCAGTTCCCACTCGTGCGTCACCTTGGAAGTGCGACTCAGGGCATCTGCCCGTATGTTGAGGACTCCCTGTATATGTTGAACTTGAATTGAAATGCCGTTGGTTATCAGCCATTTCCAGATTCTTTGCGCCAACGTCGACAGCTGTTTGGATCTTGTCCCACCCTGTTTCAGCAAGTAAAACATAGTCGTGGTGCTGTCCGTTTGGATAAGTACCGACGATTGGCGTATCCTGGGAAGGAATGCTTGGAGCCCCAGAAACACCGCTTTGAGCTCCAACATGTTTATGTGAAGCTGTGCTTCCCAGTCTGACCACAGGCCCTGAATCTCCAGCTCCTGAAGATGCGCACCCCATCCTTTCAGCGAAGCGTCCGTTGTCATCACGAAGTCGTGATCTCGAGGCACAAAGTTCAAGCCCTGGTCCAAGTTCTTTTGAGCCTTCCACCATGACATGGCCACCTTCATACGGGTCGTGATGGTAATCCGATCCTCGAAGGTTCCTTTGGACTGAACCCACTGCTCGTCCAGTTGTTCCTGTAAAGGCCTCATACGAAGGCGACAGTTTGGCACCAGTGGGATGCAGGATGATATCATCCCCAACATGGACTTGTACATTCTCACAGAAGTGGACCTTTTTGTTTGAAGTGACGCCGTTAGACCCATGATCTTTCTCATTTGGTCCTCGGAAGGATAGGCCTTTCCCGCTCTGGTGCATATCCATGCCCCTAAGAATTGGATGCCCTGGGCCGGAGTCAGCGAAGATTTCTCCAAGTTGGTCCATAGTCCCAAGCGCTGAAACAGTCGGATGCAGCACTGGAGCGATCTCGTTGCCTCTCTGAAAGATGGACCTGTCACCAGCCAGTCGTCCAGATATGGGTAAATATAATGCCCTTGCAATCTTAAGTGGGCCGCCACCGGGGCCATGCATTTGGTGAACACCCTCGGGGCCGATTTGAGTCCGAATGGCAGGACTTTGAATTGAAAGTGGCGACTCTCCACGACAAATCGTAAATACTTCCTGTGCTTCCGATGAATGGGGATATGGAAGTACGCATCCAAGAGATCCAAGGACGCCATGTAGTCTCTTTCCTTTATCATTAGTAGGATCTCTTGCAAAGATAGCATTCTGAAGGGTATCTTCTTTATGTATTGATTCAGATCCCTCAAATCCAATACCTGTCTCCATTTCAGGGTTTGTTTCTTTTTGATGAGAAAGAAGTGCGAATAGAAGCCTTTCCCTCTGAGATGTTGTGGCACTTCCTCTATGGCTCCCTTTTGCAGAAGTGAGTGTACTTCCTTCTGCATTTCCTGACGATGTTTGTTGAGCCTGAGCACTGGGGGATGATTTGGTGGTATTTCTAGAAATTCCAGAGTATGACCCCTGCTTATGACATCCAGAACCCATTTGTCCGAAGTTATGGACATCCAGTTGTTGAAGTATTGAGACAGATAGTGGTCGTTTTCCGGGATCTGTTGTGTGGGGAGCGCCTGCCTGAAATCATTGACGTCTGTTAGACTGTTGATTCTTCCCTCTGGCGTTTGTTTTGCCCCTAGACTGCTGCTGATAAGAGGAGTTGGAGGACCTGTACTGGTTGTTGGCATTGTATTGTCGATATCCCTGTTGGTTATACGGTTGATATCGATTGTTCTGAAAAGAGGGTCTTTGATTAAATTGACCTCTTGCACCCCTTTTTCGAAAGGACTGAAACCTTCCCTGTTGAAGTGATCCCAGCGCTTTAGCTGTATCCGTGTCAGATTTTATGCCTTGCAAAGCCTCGTCTATATGCTTCCCAAATAAATTTTCGCCATCAAAAGGCATATCGACAATCTTTGCCTGCACTTCCGGGCGAAACGAAGTCGCTTTTAGCCAGCCTTGCCTGCGAAGCGAAACCGCCCCAGCCATCTGTCTGAAGGCCATAGACGAGACATCCATGGCAATGTCGATAGATTCGGCAGCAGATTTAGCTCCGTCTTTAAGGATGGCTGCCGCCTCCTCCTTTCTATCTTCCGGTAGTGCAGATAGTATGGGCGCAAGATCGGACCACATTTGCCTGTTGAAACGGCTAATAAGGGCCATCGCATTTGCCGCTTTAATAGTAGAGGCTGCCATGACCGCAAACCTCTTACCGGCACCATCCATTCTCCGTCCTTCCTTGTCTGGTGGCACTAAGGAAGTAGCCAGCGGGTTTTTTGAATTTCTCTGCGCCGCCTGCGTCACGACTGATTCCGGTCTGGGGTGCCCTATGAGACAGGCTGCTGCAGACTCTGGCGCTCTGTACCTTTTTTCAATTCGAGGAACAGAAACCGCTATGGAAGCCAGTGTTTTCAAAATCTTTAGGCCCTCTTCCCAGATATGAGGGATAATAGGAATTGAGCGAAGCGATCTTTTGGCATCGTCCTAGAAATCATACAGAAACAATCCGTCTCTTGAACTTCTACATCCAAATTGAACCTCTTAGCCACTTTTTCCATGATATCGTGGAAACCTCCGATGTCTTGAGGAGGGGAGGTAGACGGTAGTGGGACAGGTGACGGAGCCGATGGCAAAATGTATTCATTCCATTCCTGCCCCGAAGCATCATGAATAAGTTCTCCTTCTTCAGGCTGTTCATCCTCGTCGGATTCCGTTAGATCATCCCTTATAGTAACAACTGGCGGTGATCTCACCCTCTGCTCTTGTGAGGCAGTGTTTGTTTTAGGCGTCTGTGAAGAAGGCACCTGCGTAGATGGTTGAGAGGTGTTCGCCTCTGGGAAACGACGGTAGTAGTCGTTTATCATTAACCTAAGGTCAGACACAAGAGACACAGGTATGGAAACCGACTCTTGGCGCTCTTCCTCACGTGAGTCCTCATGTTGCTCCTCTTCCTCATCATAATCACCAGATTCCTGAAAAGACTCGTATCTGGAAGATTGGGGTCTGTCCGTGAAGGAATATACTTCCTCTTCGTCTGTGTCTTGGCTCTTTATCTGAAGCTGAGAGGGACTGTAGGCGGCACCTGATGACTCCTCTCCATCTGAGTCGTGCTCTAATAATGAGGATGGTGGCAAAGGTGAAATCTGCGTCCATGAGGTGAACTCCGCAGATTTACTGATAGTAGCCGAACCCCTGGTCGACTGAAAAGACCAGATAGAGATCATAGTCTTCGACTGCGGCGATTTGAATGCTTTCGCAGTTGTTAAAATGATTTTCGTCGACGGTGTCGTCGACGGGGCCGTCGACGGGACCATCGTCGACGAGCCCATCGTCGACGGAACCATCGTCGACGGAGCCTTCGTCGACGGAGCCTTCGTCGACGAGACCATCGTCGACGGGGTTCCCGTCGACATCCTCGACGTCGAACCTGTCGTCGACGGAGTCGTCGTCGTCGTCGACGGTGTCTTTGTCGACGGCGAAATCCTACTCTTCGATGTTGTTGTCGTCGACGTTGTCGCCGTCGACGCAGCCTTAGATCCCATCGTCGACGAAGCCGTCGTCGTCGACGGTGAAGTCGTCGACGGAGCTGAAGTCTTTACCACAGATTTTGGAGCAGAAGTTAAGGAACTGGTCGATGGAGCAGACCCAGGCCCTTTCAGACTTGACTGCTTTTTTAGAGGAGTAATAGGAAGAGATGAAGTAAATTTCTCCTTTGATTTACTCTTTTTAGGCTCCACTTTCTCATCAGAAACAGAGGCCTTCCTTTTCTTGGGTGTCAAATGAGAAGATTCCTCCTCACAATCAGAGCCTGCTGTGGCCTTCTTCTTCTGAAGCCATAACAGCAATCGAGCCTCTCTGTCTCTTTTAGTTTTGTCAGAAAAGGTTCTACATAGGTTACAATCCTTTGCCACATGTTTAGGATGAAGACAGTAAAGGCAGTCCTTATGTGGGTCCTCAGAGAAGAGCCTGGCCTTCCCACAGGATCTGCCAGGCCTGAACAGCCTCTTTTTAGAGCTTTCAGCCATAATGAAAAAAATAGGTACACACAATACCTTAATCCAGAAGACAGTAAAGTAAGATTCCAAAAGGTCAAAAGTTCACTCAGGAACAGACAACTGAGCAGAGCTCAGGGAGACTCCTTTCTCACACGAAGGCGGTTGGAAATCTGAGGCAGGAAGCTTCTGCTGGGGAGTGTGAGGGCAGGGCAGCAATGCTGATTGGCTGACTTTTGGACCAAACAAGGAAATGGTCTGGTTACCAAATATTACAGTCCCTATGGGGATTTTCTATGCAGTTTTTCTTCTCTATGATACTGCTTGGTCATTCTGTTACCGTGAGACTCCCACCATGACGACGGGGAAGATACAAGCATGTGAATCTATGAAAGATGTAATACTGGAGAATACTGCTTGTCCCACAGCTGCATCACTGTGGTCTGACAACTCCAGGCAGTAATGTTGTGTGAACATGTGCCTGTTCTTTCGTTTTGCTGCTTGACATTTTTTGTCGAGCGTCACAGCGGCGAATGGAGTGGTTGTTGCAGAAACAGCTTTGTTAACGTGTGCTTTAACGTCCATCAGAGGTCTTCTAGCCTTGTAGTGACAAAGGTGGACAGATGCTGAAATCCATTGTGCTATAATCGGCTTGGAAACTGAAAGACCCTTGCGATGATTTCCATATGCCACCAGTAACTGGTCTGTTCTAAATTGTTTTGTCTGATGCAAATAGAATTTAAGGTATATTTTAAAGTCCAATATATGCAATAATCTTTCAGCTGCATTTTCCTGATTCGGAAAGAATGTCTTCAGGACAATAGGTTCATTTAAATGAAACTGCGTTGGGACTTTAGGAATAAATTTGGGATTGGTTTGGAGAACCACGCTATTTTCTTTGAACTGCATAAAATGCTCTTTGATTGTAAAAACCTGTTTCTCGCTAATTCTTCTACCTGATGTAAGAGCCAGTAAAAGTGACAATTTCCATGTTAAGCTTTTCATATCTGCTTTGTGATTGGGGTCAAATGGAGCCTTCATCGTTTGTGCAAGCACTGTATTCAATTGCCAAGATAGAGGAGGTTTCTTTATAGGATGAAAGACTCTGAAAAGGCCTTTAAGAAATTGTTTGATTGCCCTACTAGGCCATAGGAATGGCGAACCAATCAACCTCCTAAATCTTGAAATTGGTACTAAGTGCACTTTAATTGAAGCATGGACCAAACCTGATTTTGACAAAGATAGGGTAGAATCTGCTCCGACACAGCTGATATAGGATGAATTCTTGATTTTTGGCACCATGAACGGAAACGCTCCCATTTCAGTTTATATGTACTATTGATAGAATCCGCTCTGGCTTTCACAAGAATCTCCCCACAGTATTGAGGAATGTTCATGCTCCCAAACTCATTGTATTCAGGGGCCAGGCCGATAAGTGCAAGGAGGTCAGGTTCGGATGGAGTACTTGGTTGTGGTTCACTGTCAGTAATGTAGGTAAAGGTTTCAGCTGAATGTGAGTATTCTCCAACAGGAGTAGTATTTCAGTTAACCAATGCTCAGGATGAGGGAAATGGGTAAGCAAAGATCCCTGACCACCTGATTGAAAACGCATGTCCCCACGACCCCTATTTGGGGTGCCAACTTGCGTAAAACCGTCATTTTTGATTTCCCTGCATGACAAACAGATCTAGATTCAGCTTGCCCCTAAGATCAAAAATTCTGTCTAGAATTTCCTGGTTGATCTCCCATTTGTGACAGCTGTTTCTGGTTATGCCAAAGTATCTGCCAGAACATTGCCTGTCCCTGGCACATGTTCCACTCTTATTGTTATCTGTTGCTGTAGCACCCACGTCCAGATTTCTTGCACTTCTGCGATAGAGCTAGAGATCTTGTGCCCGTTTGCTTGTCTATTTAGTGCATACTGGTGGTGGTGTCTATGCGACTCAATACTACCCAATCTTTTATACTGGGTGGGAATGATTGCAGACTCAATGCTATGGCCTTGTGTTCTAACAAATCTATACCTGGTGTGAAGGATATAGACAATACATACACTCCTTATGTGTGTCTTCTGAATGAAGTCTTTTCTTCTCTCAAGTTCTGAAAAGTTCTTTCTTTGTTGAATGACATTCTGAGCAGGCAGATATTGGCAGGTGCAAGTTAGAACTGTCTATCCTGATGAATAAGCCTCTGATAATGAGAAAAAATCTGGTGATAAACTGAGCAGAGCTCAAGAAGACTCCCATCAGACAACATGCAGTAGAAAATCTGAGGGAATTAAGCCTCTGTGGGGAGTGTTCTAGAGGGTGCTGTTCTCTGACATGTGAAGTTTGGTTCTTAATAAATGCATGTAGATAGGTTACTAAAGTGAATGTTTTCTAGCTATTATAGGCTATGTGTATTATTCTGTACTGCTTCGTAATTGTACCATGGGACTTCCACTTCGAAGATGGTGAATGATTCAAGCAAGTGAATCTATGAAAGATCCAATACTGGAGATTTAATATGTCGCCACATCTTTTAGAGCCTTACTGGTCCTCAGCAGTTACCATCTTGTTTGGTGTGGAAGATTTTGGATGGTGGAAAAAGCCTCAGGGGTTGTACATTCAGGAACATGGCACCTAAGAAATATACTTTTCACCCCACAAAGTAAATATTTCTTCACTTTTGCCCATGACCATCTCCTATTAACACTTTTTCACTCACCGCATAAAGCATCTTTATGCTCCTAACTCAGTAAAATGAGTGTTTTTAATCTAAAGTATTAATGTTCATGGTCTACTCCCACACCTGCCTGCTGTAGAGTGGTTTGACAACATTAGTTGGCAAAAGAGCTATACAAAAGACTAAATACAATGATTCCATCATTGCATAATAGACTATCTAAGGTTTCCAGACCTTATTCAAACGATTTAGGAGAGGTACTGCAACAATCCGAAGGCTCGCAGACATCATATTCTTGAAAATATACAAGCCAGAAGCAAAAAGGTTAAAGCAAAAAGGTTGAAAAAAAAAGACACTGGACTTGGCTTTCATTTTTCACTGTTTTCAGCATTAAAGTTTCATAATTCGACATGAGAATTATTGCTACACCCTATACCTCATGCAAGTCCCCTGGAAAGACCAAAGTGCATGATGATTTGCAGGACCACTACACCGCATATCACTTGAATAACTGGATGAATGTTTAACCTCTTTGACCCTTAGAGGACATGCAGCAGGACAGCGTATGAGTTTGCACGGGCTCTTGTGACAACCCTGTACACCTAATTGAATTAATTGTATAACAGAAGTAGACAACAGTAACACAAAAGGTGTGCTTTAAATTGTTTGCAAACATTATGACAACTGTGGGATAAACATAATGACAAACTGAAAATGACCAATCACACATTTGCAACTAGTGACAAAGATTTCTCACACTCTAATTCAATCTTGCACAGCTATGCAGTAGGTGCTAAGAGCCCAGCAACAACTTAGCAGCAGAGATGTCCACATACAGTTAACAGGGAAACTGAAAGATTAACCATATTAAGGAAGGCGCAGGCTTCATTCTCTAAATGTTTGTACAACTACATGTTATCTCATACAAAAAGATCAAATACACACTTGGTGTTTCTCGGGGTGCAACTTAAATCAATAATAATTTTTCCATGAAGTACAAAAACTCATATGCTATACTAGTGGTTCTTAATTTGGGGTCCAGGGACCCGGTGGGTCTACAACTGTCTAGAAAATTAAATAACATTAACAGATAAATATAGTGTATTTAAATAAATAAGCAAAATAGAAAATAGAAAGTTTCAAAACGTTTGGATATGTGAAGGGATTTTATTGTGGACGGTAAAAATTAAGTTGTGTTCCTCATATTGATTCATTGGAGCAGTTCAAGGGCATCAAACAGAATTGGCCTCAATTGAATTTAGAGAAGCTCCAACCTTCCCATTAAAATATACGTTGTTTTTAATATGTGTTAGTGAATTAAATAAAATATTTAATACTTTGTGTATTTGTTTTATGAATGCTTGTTTCTGTATTTTGTGTATTGTTTTATGGTTCAAATTCTCAAAAATGTTTGGGCCGAGTCCCCAGATTCCAATAATGATGCAGTGAGGGTCCCCGAATTCCAATAGAGATTCAATGGGGGAGCCCGGATTCCAGTAATGATTAAGCGGGCGTCCACAGAAGTTGAAGGTTAAGAACCTGTGTGCCATACATTTCCATCCTCAATCAGCCAACGCGTTTCATCCACAGACATATAGGCCTTCTGCAGGGCAAGCGAAAAGCTGTTGATTGGTTTCAATAGTGCATCATCAATCCACCCCGCACCTCTTATGTAATTGTTGTCACTCTATCATGAAGTACGTAAACCACAAATTATACAACAGTCAGCATTTGGGCCGCTTTATAGAAATATAAATGTCATTAACCACCCTGGTAAACCTACACTAAATGAAGCAAACCAGTAGTCACAGAATCCAGCCAAGGTCTTTTTTCATCTCATAACAAACTGTAGTCCCTTACATATGACAAAGTCTCTAATTTTGACAAAATCATGATGTGTTTGTAAATTGCATGAGTTTTTAACATCCAAGTATAATCAATTTTCACAACAAATTACATGCCAGTTGTTTACAAAATGCATTATTGCGTGATACTGCATGGCGACCTGTAATTCCCTATGCATGACTACGTCTCTATTTTATGAGTACCTCACAGAGTAGCATACTATCCATCCATAAAAGTGCTTCAGCGCCTAGTCATGGGTAGTAGGAGTTACACAATTACTACTGCTATATCATAGAAAAAAAGCAAAAACGTGTTTTTTTCTGTGGGTCTATGACGGGGAAAGGGAAATCGTGCATATGAAGTGTTTCATAATCAACAGGTGATGAAAGCAGCATAGGGGACAGCGTGACACAGCAGTCAGCACAAGTCTCCGGAAGGAGTAGAAGGGACGACAGGGCCGGGTAGTCGCTGTGTCTGAGCTCCTGTCTCACTCCTCTCGCCCACCTCAGCTGGGAGACATTAAAGCTGTTCTCTCGCTGGCCAGATGAAGGTGGGAAGCAGCCAGGGCTCCCACGCGTCAAACACGCGCTGCCAAGCTGTAGACGGGAGTTCAGAGGAATCAAATTATGCAGCGCAGATTCACTGCACTTACCTCCAGGATGGAATGGGACCCGAGGGGAAACTCTTTACCACCTCCAATGGCGGCAGGGAGCTTTACTTAAGCATTCTGCGGCCAAAATATACTCCAGGTATGCAGTGCTTAAAAGAAATGCAATTGTAAAAACTGGCACATGGACCCTTCTGTAGTAATGAGTAAAGCTGGGAGTGTTCCTGTGTATTTTACTAAATTAAAGCAAAGTAATAAAGCGCAGGCTGTTTCGGTTTTATCCCACACACTATGCAGGTATTACTGAATATTTTCGTGTTTGCACTTAACTAGCCAGGTGTGTGAAATGAGAATGTACTACAGAGTTCTGGGGGCTGCACCCCAGGTTCCAGAGTAGACCTTTGGCACCACTACTGACAGTGCCCAGACTGCATGTGTGCGCTTTGCGTTCCCGGCTGCTTACCCCACAGCACAGTCTTAGCCAGGAGCCATGCCTGGTGTAAAAGCAGCCTCAAGGTGTGAGCAGCTCTACACCCTGAATGATGCCACACTGAGCCCCCCCCCCCCTCCATGAAGTACAATGTACTGAGAAGGCCACTTTGGTTACCCAAACTTGAGGTGGCTCTCTACTGGAGATGTTGCCATGTTCAAAGAACACTGTAAGGGGGGGCGTGGTCAAAGGCGGCTCCGCAGTATCATTACGTGGTACTGAAGTGTACAAAGAGATAATAACAGTGCACTGAGAGGCAGACCCGTTTAGGAAACACTGATTTGGCTAGCAAGAAACTTTGTGTTGTACGCGTGCTTCACAAATAACAGATCGATAAAATAGAAATGTCCTCAGAGGGGCTATTTGGCGTCACTGTCAAATACCAAGTAGCGGACACCACATTGTCCGTCTACCTTCAGAGAGATATGCTGAGGGATGTAAAGTAATACATAAGAAAACTATGTATTCATTACAATAAATATGCCCTAGACTGGATCATCGCTAAGGAATCAGAATTCAAACTTATCTCTATTGGCCCATGTGATTGGTCTGACCACCACGCTATCACCTTCCTCCTGCCTGGCACCCACAAGACATGGACATGTAAATGTAAATGTACAGGAATTTATATAGCGCAAATCACCAACCGGTCTCTAAGCGCTTGCTTAGGGAACCCGTCCTGGTATTCCCCTGTGAGATAACCCCGGCAGGGTATCCGCAAGGTGAAAGCCAGGCATCCCGCCGCGGGGGGGCCGTTGTGGAGATTAAGCAAGCTATTGCCCAGAGTTGCAGAGTGTGAACCCGTGAATCGAGTAGGCACCGGAGCGAGAATTGTCGAGTCCATGGACATTTTAGAATTCAAGACCCCGCCGAGCCGGGAATTGAACCCTGGTCCCGGGCTGACCTCTGCTTCCAGGTCTGCCTCCTCTAACCAGTGAGCCACACTTCTCCACACCACAACTGTGATTTCCAAACGATGGGTTAGAGACACCAAGAACCTTGATCACGGGAAATTGGCTGCGCGCTGTGAGACCGACACTCTCTCCCACCCCACCACCCGCTCAGTGCACTTCGGTTAATAACCTCACGGATCACTATTCCTCAACTATATCCGATAATCTTGATGACCTTGCTCCGCTAAAACTAAAAAGAACCCAGATCAAAGACAGGAATCCCTGGTTCAACGGATCCCTCAACAAGGAGAGGAGATCCCTTCGGCAGACTGAATGTAACTGGAAACAGCACCGGTCAGCAGCCCACCTAAAACTTATCCACCCGGCCATTAATGCCTACAATAGGAAAATCCTAAACTCAAAAAAAGAATTCCTCAGAACAGAACTAGAGAACGCCACAAATAGACCTTGTAAGCTATTTGATTTGGTCAAACACCAATCCAACAAACAAGCAAAAACCCCCAAGAAACCCCATAATACCCAATATCATGCGAGGAATTTTCCTCCTTCTTCTGCGACAAAATCCCTGCCCTAGGAAACAAACTTATATCTGCAACGTACCCCCAAACTCTGTTGGCTACCTCTTTTCTCCACGCTGCCCTCCCAGACTTCACCCAAAATCCAAGTGCACTGGTCTAACTTTAAAGTCTAGGACGAACCCTCTATCTCGAAAATTGTAGCCTCCTTAAACCCGAACAATCACTTCAATGATCCTCTCCCCTCTAACTGCCTACCCGCAGCCTCTCAGGCTATCATCCCTTCCTGGACTGCAATAGTCAACGCTTCCCTCCTAGAGGGTTCGATACCGGATTCTCTTAAAGCCGGCCAAGTCGCCCCCATCTTAAAAAAACCTAAGCTGGATCCTGCTTCCGCCGACAATTATAGACCTATATCAAACATCCCACTCCTAGCCAAAGTTCTGGAGAAATGTGTGCAACAGCAGCTGAGCCTACACATCACCAACTTCCACCTACTAGATGACTTCCAATACGGGTTCAAACCTTGAAACAGCATTGAAACCACCCTCCTCCACATCGTGGATGACGCCCTCCAAGCCCTTGACCAAGGCAAAACCTGTCTCCTAATCCTCCTAGACCTATCCTCTGTTTTCGATACTGTTAACAGAGAAACACTCCTTGAACGCCTGAAGCTCAGGATGGGTTTGGATGGCACCGTCCCTGAATGGTTTAGATCCTTCCTCCAGAATCGCTCACAGAGCGTCCTAATCAACGGTAACCTATCCGCTCCCACTCCGATCACGGTTGGAGTCCCCCAAGGATCAACCCCATCCCCTACTCTCTTCAATCTTTACCTTGAACCGCTCACAGAGGAGCTACGCAGCGCCAATATCTCCTACCACATGTATGCCAACGACACACAGATCTACATTAAAATCTCTTCCCCTGAGGACATTCTCTCCCTGAATGAGGCCTTGAAGCTGACTGTCCACTGGCTCACCTCTAACCAGCTCAAACTTAATGCAAATAAAACAGAGTGTCTTCTAATCTCCCCACCTAAAACCAATCCAGACATCCAGGAATGGATCAAGGCTATCACAGAGCTAAACTGCCCTCCTACCATTGTGGACTCTGCTAAATCACTTGACGGCAGCTTGAACATGTGGGCCATTTCAACTTGATGGCTAAAACTGCCAGATTTCACCTGAGTTTCCTAAGAAACCTGAAACCCTTCCTCAACACTTCCAACCTAAAAACGGCAATCCAGGCACTAGTCATCTCCAGAATATGGATGCGCTACTCTCGCAGGTCTACCCAAGAACTCTTTGGCCCCATTGAACGCCTGCCTCAACACCGCCGCTAGACTCCTAACAGGTTCAAAGAAATTTGACCACATCTCTCCGCACCTTAAAGCTCTGAACTGGCTTTCTCTCGAGGCCAGAATCCAACATAAGCTGGCCTGCATTACTCACATGGCTCTATACTCCAATTCCCCTGCATTTCTCCCCAGAAACTCGTGATATCCGGAGGAGCCAGAAACTCCTGATCTGCTCCAACCAGCAAGCTTCCGGGAAAAAAAAACTACAATCGGCCCTTCTCGGGGACCGCTCCAAGAATCAGGAACTCTCTCCCGCCCGCCATCAGAAAATTTCCGTCTTTGGCACGCTTTAAAAAGGAGACCAAAACTTTCCTAATGGGCAAATTCCTTGCCTAACGATCACAGTACAATCACCTCAGCGACCTTTTCTACCCACCATTATGTCATTATCCATGGCTTTTCCAGATGATACCTTCCCTGCACTTCTGGGCCTCCGACCCAAGAGTTGAGACTGTGTGTTTTCTTGTATAATTTTTTCTACCTGTTTTTATCCCAAATGTATCCGGGACTTGAGACCACTTGTTTTTCCTTGTATAATGTATCTACCTATTTTTTATCCCAATGGTATCCTCCCCTCCTAAATATTTTGTATACAACCCGTCAATCCTGTAAAGCACTCCAATACCCTCACAGGTTTGATTCACGCTCTATAAAACGTTAAAATAAATAAATAAATATTCTGTCGATGGTTATTTCATCAGTTTGGTGAGCATTATTGCTTAGAGAATTCGGAAATAGAAGATGTCTTTCTAATAGGAATAGAAGGAGTTAAAGGGGCATCCAGTGATTAATGTCACAAAGCATTTCAAAATTCATCCAGGCCTCATCATTCAAAGGGACATTTCAGAGCCTTAATTGTTGAAGAGGAAGGACTAGTTGGTGTGGCTACTGCTGTGCAGTTTGGGAAAGAAAAGGGTAGAAGCGGAGATCATGGAAAACCCAAGATAATTATACACAATTACACAAACATTGCATGTGGTCAAACAGAGTTGTAAGATTGAGAGCTTAAAAGAGTTAAACATATTATGTTCTTGTTCCTTTGAAGGAGGTACCTTAAAACTAGAAGTCCAAAAGGGTGTTTCAAAACTAAAGCACAGTTTAATGTAAAGTATATGGATATTCAAGTATATGTAGTTGAGGTGTGTCAATGTTTGGGTGGAGAGACCAATATGAATAGTGCATAAAGCGGATCCATGTGCAGTTGAACTGTTTAGCAAAGAGAATTTAATGTCTACCTACGTTTATGAATTTCAAGGGAACACTAGGTAAACTATCAGGTTCTTAATCTTTACATAGAATATGTCCAGGTGATATTTCATTAAAAACTGATATAAATGGTAAAAAAAATTGTGTGCATATGAAATTGGTCAATTATGTCTTTGGAGTGAATGTACCCTGCAGTCTAAGCACCCAAAAGGGATGGGACTAGGAGGATGTGTGTGCATATGAGATAATTCAATGCCAACATTTTCTGATTCTCACACCGACCTAACATAAATGAGGAGATGTTATTGTGGGGCAACTAATGTCTCCAAATACATGTTTATTGTACATCTGCACAATAGACTGGTTTGGTGGTGGTGTGTCATGACTGTGGTAGGAGTAAATAGAATGTAGCTTAAACACCAAGGGTATTGACTGACAGTGCAACTTTATTCACTCACAGAACATCAGCGGTAGTAATAAGTGTGTTGTAGCACCCTAGTCACAATGTGTGGAGAAAGCAATTAAGTTATGTATGGAACACAAGGTCTAGTACGTATTTTGGCTCTTGTTGAGATTAGGAGCTCCACATCAAGAGGTGCATGATACATTTTCAAGTTACAAGAATACCAGCTGATGGTAGAGCAGGTGGCTGGAAGACATAATGCTCCCACAGTGATATTCTTTCCTACAGGACTATAAGATGGAGGGTCCTCTAATGGGATGAAAAGGACAGGATTTTCAGAGGCGCAAAGGCTGGACATGGATGCACTAGGCTAGCTCAAGCCAATGCTTGCAGTTTTCCGAAGGATCTCCTTAACCTGCCCTACCTCATCAGGCTGATGGCGAGTTTGGATGAAGACTGGAACCGCTGGGACCCCAGCCACCTGATTCCTGATATCAGTAGGTAGATGGTGCATGGCAGGTGACAACTTTAGGTCTATTCACCCCAAGTCTGCTGAAAAAGGACACAGATGAGGTAGAATTTCCATATCGAAGGAGGAATTTGCTTCCCATAAGTCACAATTTTGGTGGGCTGGAGAGTGACCGGAGAGTGATCCCGTCATATTAGCCTCACTGTCTGCACTCTTAAGAAAGGTATGAAAAACATGTACCATTCCAGAAAAGGATCAGAGGATGTCTCGGATGTGCAGTGTGGCATCAGTGACCCCTCATGTGAGCACTATATTTAGTTGTTTCCGGTCTATCTGGAAGGCTCTTGTTACTTCCTTTATATTACTAAGTGTCAAAGAGAGAGCGAGAAGGGTGAAGGGTCGCTCCACTTCCCCTTTAAAGTCTACAAACACTGAACGAGAGCCTGCTACCAAAACCCTAAATTAGGTTAGGGAAACCTACTGGGTAGTGATGTAGGTGAGTGAGGAAACCTACTGGCTTTCTAAAAGAACCCTCACCCACTAAGACTAGAGAATGGCATGCTTCATCATAGGGTTCCCACCCGAGACCCCCTAATGCATATGGGTGTGCTTCGACACCCGAGTTACAGCGCAGCAGGTTCTTATTGGTCTCACAGGGATCAGGAGCATAACATTACCTTAAGGTCTCCCACCACTGCCGGTGATGTTTAATTATAGGAGCCTTAGGTAACGTTAAAAGCACAGGTGGATGTGGACAGAGATTACTGTGATCTCCCACATCCCAGGTCTAGAGGTTTCCGGCATTGTCCTAAATGTCCAACAGGGTCAAATGGCTTCCTTCAGGACCGGAAACTCCCTATAACCATGTGCCTTCCTTTACATATACAAAGAACGTGAATTTGCCCGTTTGCTGGGCTCCCGCCGTGCCAGGAATTTGGCTTCAATAAACACCCGATTCTGGCACCCATGGGACCATGTGAGGGTGTTTATTCTTCAACACAGATTAGGCTGTCTGGACCCAGAGAGTGAAGCAGAGGCTCTGGGACATATCCACGTGCCCGACACAGTGGGTGGTATTGACAAGTTCCTGCTTAGGTTCAGAATATAGGTCAGCATCTAATGTGTAACTGTCTCTCGAATAGCACATCACTGGGATGGTGGCTGATAAAAGAGGTGGCAAAGGAGCTACCTCTAAAATAAAAAAGTCATTTGTAATTCAATAATTGCTGGTCATAAGGTCATGTACACAATCACTTGAGGGCACATGCATCATTCCTGCAATTTGCGATTTCTAAATAGCGAATTTTACGGATTTGCTATTTAGAAATCATAAAATGCAATGCATGTAGGATTCGCATAAAAAAATGTGATTCCTTAAAATTCCTTAATTGCGACTTTCAATTAAGGAATTGATTCCCATTCATTCCTATGGGTCTAGGAATCAATGGGAATTGCATGCGCAATTTGAGAGTACTCCATTGGTACTCGCAAATTGCGCATGCAATTTCAAGGGCGCAAGGGTTCCAAAAGGATACCTTGTAGCACCCGTGAAACTCCAATGTTTACACATGTTGCGCACACACATGCCCCAAGGGCATGTGTGTGTGTAAAATGTGACTTTGAAAAATACACTTTAGAGCATTTTTCAAAGAAATCGCAAATTACCATCAACTCCAGTTTAATGGTAATTTGCGATTCCTAATAGCGAAACCACAATAATTTTTTATTTCATGCACTGCATTTAAGGAATTGCAAATTGCGATTCTTTAAATGCAATCGCAATTAAAGTAATCGCAATTTTAGCTATTCCTTAATTTGCTAATTTTGCGTTTGGGAAGCTGCATTCCAAATGCAAAAATTGTGGTCGCAAAGGGGCAGATTCTGCGAATCTGCCACTTTGCGCAAGGCAAAAAACAATCATGCATGTGCCCCTTGGTGATTCGCACCAGGATAGCGAGACCTCAAGGTCAGAACTCTCGAGTATGACGAGAAGCAGCCTCCCCACTGCCCAATGTTCAGAAAGGCCTTCCTTGCTCCAGGCAGGTTTGCATTGGGCATAGGCGCGTTGGAGGTTGTGGGCAGCAGGTACCACAGGTACGGAATCACTCAATCAAGCAGTAGATTTGTAGAGCGCTTCTAGTCACCTGTGAGGATATCCAGGCGCTCAGCCACTTCCTCCTTTGAGTAAATCACTGATGCCTCACTCTGGACACAGTTCACAAGCTGCTCTTCTGAAAGCTCACTGGCTTCAAAAATATTCTGCTTGTACGACCAGGAACCGGTCACTGATTTCCACACACACAGGCTACTTTATGAGACACCTGGTGGCTGGATTACACACTGAGCCTCCAAGTCATACTTTGAAGGGTCTGTCCTCTCTAACATGTTTGGAATTACTGGTTGACATGAGTGGTAGTCCACCATCGACCCAAAGTGGTCCTCTGATGATCTCTTTCCAAGCTACTGACAAGTCAATGTTGTCTTCGCAGCGCTTTACAATGGCAAAGATACACACATGCACTTCGGCAGATCCAAAACTGCCACTTATATAAGTGACTGATAACTGGTCGGTGCGCTTTCACCAGAACACTTCTTTAAAGCCTTGAACAAGGTCTCTGTTGTGTAAAGTCGCGATGGAGATGTAAGGAACCGCTAAAGACCAGTGTAGGAGCAACGATAAAAAAATTAATACGAAAAACAGTCAATGGCAAAGCCAATAGGTCTGGCTTTAAAAAACCAACACATCTTCGATTGTACAGTGAAATGTTGTTCTCCTGCATGCCAATTGAACACTGCTGTGTATTGAATGAGACTTGAGCTAAGTTAATAAAAAGATTTTTTTTTTAAAAATACCAACACATGCAAACATAGGCATCCACAAATGGTGTTTGCAAGTGTTGTATGCACAAATGCTGTTCTGAAAGGTAAAGCCAGGTCTATTGGCTGTCCTATTTTCAGGGAAACCGTAGAAATCCAGCACTGCTTCCAGTACACAATGTATACATGAGATGGAGAGCTGAACGGGAGAAACGGTGTGATGATCCAGACCACTATTCAGATGTAACATAGTCCCTCGTACATTCCAATAGAAGCATTTCTAAGAAGGCGGAACGAGACACTTCCGGTGAAGGCCGGGCGAGCCTCGACAAAGGGTGCACAGAACAGCGGGGGTTAGGGGTGCGATTGTGCCTGCAGCCTAAATGCCGACAGAAACAAGGCTTACGTTCGCCGTGTTACGTGCCCCGTGTTGTGTCATTTGCACCTGCTAGCAGCCGTCTCTAATTAAATGTAATGCCTGGGGGAAGAGGGGTATTTACGAGATGGTAAGTCCGCTAAACAATTGGACGGCTCGACCCACGGGGCCCCCGACGTGCAGGCAGAGATCTGGAAACGAAATGGTAGGAACAGCATCCGACAAGGCGTTAGCGCCCTTATGCCGATACCCCAAGTTATTACAGTACGTCATCAGCTTTCCACCCTAGACTGCTGAGGTCTGGCGTCAACCCGGTTAACAAGTGGAGGAGACAGTGGAGGTGTAACGCAAAATGATGGGGTCCCATGCAGAATGTGATGAGGGGCCCCAAGTCTCCCATAACTCACGGATATTCTTTTACAGTGGGGGCCCCAATGGAAGGATTGGGGTGACTCTGGAGGGTTGGGGCCACCCTGCACCACATGAGCTGCAGGGCCTGCAGCTGGCCGTAGCTGTGGATAGGGCCACAAGGGGCACTGCAGGATGGGTACAGAGTAGACTGGACGGGAGTAGACCAGCTGCGGCCCGTGCAGGTAAGAGCAGTGAGGTCGGGTGGGGGGGACTTTGACAAACGACGATGAGGGAAAATGAATTATTTATACAAAAAATTAAATGTGGTCGTCTGCCGAATCCAACCCCCTCCCACCTCGCTGCACTGCTCTTACCCGCACGGGTCGCGGCTGGTGTGAACTCAGCAGCCAAATTAGTTGTTGAAAGAGATGGGCTTGAGATTCTAAGCAGAGAATTAACTAAGGTAAGAACAGTGTGTATGGATAATGGGTGTGTATAAAGGTGGGGCTTTAGCGTGGGTGGCTACTGGTACAACAATCTTTTTTTAAAACACTTTTATGAGTGTGAAAGGTGATAGTAAGTGAATTCATAATGGCACGAAAATTGCAAACTTTTAAAGGGCATGTTGTAAACATATGCCGACATGCCCAGGATGGGGGATCTATTTATATATTTGTACAGTTAAACAGGCTATATAGATGGAGTAACTAGGATACAGTCACCAGGAGACCGATACTACGCTTACATGACTGAGCTCAGGTAACCTTCTGAGAGTGCGTGATCAAGAGACGTGATACATACTGGTTTATACGAGTGAGGTCAGACAAATGTTCTCTAACTGTTACCTTTTACATAGCGGGGACACCCGGTTGGTGTCCCTGGTTTTGGTAATTTACTATTGCTTGTTGCTACTGGTATTAATGTGAATATAACAGGGCACTCTTTGAATGTGCTACTATAAAAAGGCGCTACACGAATAAAGAGACCGTACCCCACGTACTGCCTTGTTGGTTAATCACCAATGTGCACTGTCTATACATTGTAATAAGACGTGCCAACGCCATTATTAGTGAGGAAGAAGAGAGTCTTTATTGACACCCCCGGAGAGCCACCCCACCGCAGTCATCAACTCCAGTAACTGCCAGAACTGCTGCCCAGTGTTCTAGTGATGCACCTAACGTTCTACCAGGTGCATCACACTGAAAGGGCAAGATACAACATATCTTCCTTTTATAAACAAAATGATGAAACATAACAATAGAAAAGAAAGAAGGAGAAATAAAAGTAAGGATACATCATTGGTGAACACCACAAAGCAACAAAGGACAGATGTACATACACTGCAGATGGACATTACTTGGGAACGTAATCACTAAGATACAATGGAGGCTTCCTCACCCTCTTCCTTACAGACAGAGGATCAGGTTGAACTCCACCATGTTGAACCACCTTCTTGTTGGTGTCCGCGGCCCCCTAGCATTTAGTGAGGCGAGACATGCTCCAAGCATCTCCACCATTCAGCATAACTACATTTTCCATGACTCTAACAATACGCCAAGGGCCCATAAACTTGCTTTCACCTTTGTGGGACCATACTGCTTTTTTGATAAACACCATGTCACCTACATTCCAAAAACACTTTTTAACTCCTTTCTTCTCATCATATCTCTTTTTGTACATATGCTGGTATCTCCTCACCTTAACTTTGTACTCATCTACAACATTCTTATTTGTATCCAACCATTAGGGAGTGAGTTTTGATCAAGTTGGCCTCCCTCTGCGTTTCTTAAAGGGACTTACACCTGTGACACAGTTGGGCGCATTCCTGTGAGCCCACAATTTTTCACGCAATACTTTCTTTAGAGAGATGTTCGTTTCAATAGCAGTTTGAGCACTAGCCCTAACGAACCTGTTCATGCTTTCGACGAGACCATTGGCCAGTGGCGCGTAAAGGGCAGTGCGAAGATGGTTAATAGAGAGATCTTTAAAAAACTCTTCCATTTCTAATGAAGTGAATTGTACACCGTTGTCGGTGGCCATTATATCAGGTATCCCTTGTGAAACAAAAATACATCTAAGGAATTCTATGTTGTTTTTTGTGATAAAGGATCCCATGCAACAAGCTGAAACCCATTTAGACGTGTAGTCTACCAAAACAACCACAAATCTCGCATTGGGGGCTAAAATGTCAAATGGCCCCACAATATCTAGAGATAGTTTAGTCCAAGGTTGGTCTGGTACCTCCACTGGTGAAAGTGGGTTTGTTCTTACGTTTTTAGACTTGTCATTGCTCGCACACTGGACACAGAACCTCACCACTTCATCAACCTGTTGGTCAACTTCAGGCCACCAGTATGATTCTCTGACTCTGGACTTGGTCAGGCAGCGCCGAAGAATCCCTCATGGGCGAGATTGACGATTTTCTCACGCAGACAGATGGGAGGAACAAATCTTTCCATCCTATTTCGGTTTCCTTCTACTATGCATAGCTCATCACGCACATTCCAAAGCCCTTTCACCGATTGGGGCACATCAGCAATTAACGGCCATCCCTTGACCACATAGTCATCCAAAATAATTCTAGATTCATCATTCGCAATTCCTGAATTCCATTCAGACTTGTTAAGGGCAGATTCTTTGACCCTTGATATGGCAGACAGGTGGAGCTGGGCATATCTGAAGGCATCCTGGACAAAAAATAAGCAGGAATATTTCTCAAACCTGGCGAGGTCAAATAATGCTCCCTCTCTTATTAACTGCAGTGACACGAACATGGATATTTTTTAAACACCCCAAGTGCTCTAATGTCAATTAAAATAAACAGGAAAACGGAGGCAACATGCAGTCTCACCGCATAAGCGTCTGCTATTGGGAGTTGTAAACGGACCTTTTTTAGGTCTTGGACCAAAGGCTGGCTTGCCAGCCGGAAGTCTGAGATTTTATGATCTTTAGTAGTGCGGTTTAACCCGCCTCTCTGTTCTGTCTCTCCTCCATTGGCTGGCTTCCTAAACTGAGGCCAGCCATTGGAGGAGAGAGCTGTCCCTCGAAAGAAGCTCTGTCTTTTTCAGATTCGGGGGCGTAAGTTTTGCAGTTCTTTCGATGATGACGTAATCAGTCACTCAGAAAAGCAAAACAGGCCCCCGAATCCGAAAATTTTCGGAGCTTTGCTGCGCCATTTTTCTGCTCGGTAAACCAGGAGAGGACATGAGTTAAGTGTCCTGCCGTTTTTTTCTTGCCTTATGCCTTCTATTTGTGCTTGTTTTCTTGCCTTCTGCCCCCTGATTGCTCCTTCGTCCTGCTCTCCCCCCCCCCCCCCCCCCCCCCCTTCCCCAGGCATGGTTGCACAGGCAGCTCTGGCTCTCGGGATCCCGACCCCCTGCCCGGCTCACGGGCCATCCCCGGCTCTGCACAGGCAGCTCCGGCTCTCGGGATCCCGACCCTCTGCCCTCCGCCCGGCTCACGCGCCATCCCTGGCTCTGCACAGGCAGCTCCAGCTCTCGGGATCCCGACCCTGTGCCCTCCGCCCGGCTCCCGCGCCATCCCTGGCTCTGCACAGGCAGCTCGTTTTGTTTTGTTTGTTAGTGATTGCACAATAAAAGGCTTGATTAGCAAGGACAGAGCAGTGCTAGGGTTGAGCGAGGGTAGGCAGATGGGTAACAGTTGAAGCTCGGAGGGCGGCTCTAGGGGGCGCTTCCTCTCGGGGGAGGAAGAGGAATGCTTTCTATTTCTTCATTCCCATTGTTCTTATTTAACAGTTTTAAAAAGCGCTAAGCAGAGCGCTTGGGCGTTGAAGCGCTGTACAGCACTGGTGCATTACGAGTAGATTTTATATACAACGGAGTTTGATCTACAGGTGACTTTGGTGCGTGTGATTGCGGTATTCGAGCAGGGCAGAGGTACATCACAGCGAGAGAGGTGCAATGTATGTAGGGATTGTACACCGTAGAGTACTGGTGAACTCCGGGCCAGATGTAGGTAATTCATATTTACCGACTCTTAAATACCGAATTTTACCGATTAGGTATTTAGAGTCGGTAAATATGAAGTGGGGAGATGTAGGTATTACAGATTCTGTAAATACCGAATCGTTAAGATTCGGTATTTACCGAATCTGTAAATACGAATCGGTATTGCCCATTGATTAATGGGCAATACCGATTCCGTAATTACAGAATCGGTAAATACCGAATTTTGCACGGGTGCAGGGGGTGTCACTTTGACACCCTCTGGCACCCCAAAAATAGGCATGTGCGCCATGTGGCACACAGACATGCCCTAAGGGCATGTCTGTCTGTCACATGGCTAGGTGTGCATGCACACATGTGCATGCACACCTGAATTCGGTATTTTAACACCCAATTGGATTGGGTGGTAAAATACCGAATTTGTAGGGCCTTTGGGACTCAGAAGAGTCCCACCTACATCTGGGATTTACCGAATCGGTAAAAATACCGATTCGGTATTTTACAGATTCTGTAAATTTACCGATTCGGTAAATTTACAGAATCTGTAAAATCTGGCCCCCTACATCTCAAGATGCCAAATACCGGTCGAAACGGCCGAATTCGGCCGTTTCCGACCGGTATTTGCCACCTACATCGGGCCCTCAGTGCCTTAGGGAGCCGAGCACATAAATCAGATACAAGTACAGATCAAGCTGAGTAAGAAAGCGGTTGGATTATTTGTACAGTTTTCGTGCTGTAGTCAATGCTTTGTGGAATTTTTGCAGTAAGTTATTGTTGGTCCAGTTTTCGTGCTGTAGTTTACGATTTGTGGAATTGTTGCACGCAGTCATTGTTGGCCCTTGCAGCGCTTTCTTCTGCCTGGGGTCTTCCAACAGCAGTGTGAGTCCCACCGCAGGCCGGAGGCTAGTGCCGGCCCTCCTGTGACGTGCTATCCTGCTGGGTTCTGCTCATATTCTCAAGTAGGGGGCTGTATCTCATTCACCGAGCTCTGGGCGTCTGATGTCTTCAAACACAGGTTGGGATGAGTCGACTCTGCCCGCATCTGACGCATCTTCTGGGCGGGTGCACCACCCACTGTTGCACCTGGGCGTGGAGACGTGTCTTGTGTCCTCGGTGCGGTGTGCTGTTTGCTACCATGGATGTCCATTCACTGAAATGCCAGGGTTTTCAGAGGTGCCATCACGCACCCTTTGACCCCCCCCCAATAGCTTCACAACGTTTATCCTTGTTCTGTTCTTAGCACACCCGGAGCCTCCTGTTTTCCTGTTTATGTCTAAGGGGCTGCAGGGACGGGGACTCGTGAGGGAAGCTTGGCCACTCCAAGGATTGATGCCGACTGCTGAGGCGAGTGACAGGCATGGAATAAACAATGGCGGTTCAGGAAGAGTCCGCTGCGGTGGCCGACCACTGTGAGAACGGTGGTTGCCTGGCATGCACTATGAGCACCTCATGCTGTTGTGAGAGGCAATGGGGGTTGATGGAATAGTGGGGACGTTTCTGGCTAGCGGACTGAGATAGCTGGTTTTAGATTGATAGAGCAGTGACTGCTGAGGCCTGGGACATAGAGTTGTGATTGCTGGGATGGGGGCACTGCACTTACTGCTATGGATGATGAGCAGTGACTGCTAGGGTGCAGTACCGACTCACTCACTCATACACCTAAACATCTGTCCACCACATCCACACCCACCCAATATCTCACCCATTCATTCACCCATCAATACTTCTTCACTCGCCCCTCTGTTCAGTAATTTTACCATCCATCCACAGACTTATTCATTCACCCATCAATCATTCCATTTACTGGCCAGCTCTCACTCAAATTCATTCAGTCATCCATGAATTCACCCACCCACTAACTTATGCACCCAATCATTTACCAATCTACACATTCAGACATGCTCGTAAACTCAAGCATCAATCAACAAACACACAATTCTTCAGTCAGCAGTACTTCATCCATCCGATAAATCCCCTATTCACACGTACACAAATTAACCCTTCAAATAACTGACTCATCTATTTTGCCATCCATTTACCCACCCACTCAGTCACTCATTTACCAATATTCACAAACAGACACATATATAATTTCTAACAAAAACAAAAATGTGTGTGGAGGGTCAAGGGGCATATTTACCGACCTGTCTGCTAACACCCCTACTCAGACTATGAAACATACAACAAAGCAGACCAGGTCAAAACGATGGTGTGTAACTGTACCAGTGACTGAGAAACAAATAGAATGCAAGTGTCCATCAGTGCCGATGGTAGTTATTGGCAACATATAACTAGAAAGAATCCCATCAGACCACCCTTATTGGTGGAATTTACGTCACGTGGGAGTCATTGATCATACCATAACACTTATGGCCATATAGTGCCGCAGTGGAAATGGATGTCAGTAATCTAGCCATAGTGTTTGCCATGAAGTGGACATGATAATGTGCAGTGCTCGAGTGATGATGGTGAAATAAAATTGACTACCCTAGTTCTGACAAAGTGTACATACAGAAACCTTGGTGTCAAAAATTAAAAACGCCAGGTGAAAAATCTACCCTATGGCGCTGTGCAGAACAGTAAAATTAAAAACGCCTGGTGAAAAAGTCTACCCTATGGCGCTGTGCAGGACGGTCGACATGTTTCAGCCTATGGGACGTTATCCCGGCTTTCTTCAGGACCATAGATATAAGAAAGCTACTGCAACTATAACCACAAGCGATATGTTGGGTAAAAAAACTGATACATATCTACCAGAAATTCAAACGTTTTAGGCGTCCACTGGTGGGAGAAGATTGTCTTCTCCCTATCAACAAACAAAAGATGATTGTACAACAACATTGAATTACACCTACATAACCACCTGAATACAGAGAGACCGTATACAGGAACACACCTGCATGAATACATTATATTCCGCATATATAAGATAAAGCATAATAGCTAAATCACCCAGAGGCATTTCCTCTAAGTGATACTCACCCAGCCTTGTGTGGGTGAAGGCCTCACCTCACCCGGCAACCGCTCGGGAGTAGGAGGCCCCGCTCTATGGTGTAGAAAAAGAAGAACACAGTAAGTACAACTTTACGGTGCCCAAGCCAATCGATCTACACACTGAACCTAACCAACGTGTGGTGTGTGCCCCTCTGCCAAACCAAAGTCCCCGCAGCCCATCTCAAAAGACATATTAGAAATCGCATACGCTGCGAAATGTCTCGTGTATAAGTCTCGCTGAGTAAAAGGACTGGACCTGCATCTTGATCCCAGGACCACCAGAGTGAATTCGCATTGTAAGCCCCTCATCAACGGCATCCTTGAAGACGACGCAGGACATCGAATCGCAGCTCCTCAGAACCGCTGCTGTGTGACGCATCAATGCAGATCTCGCAACAAATTCCTCAACCAGGATTTAAGTTACTTTGTTAAGTAGCCCTAACCTGGTCCCTGTATCCGGCATGCACTCCATTGCTGTTGGCCTGAACTTGTGACTCTCTCCCGGTCCGGCACGAGCACACAACCACCGCTGGCGCTTTGTGCTTCTAGACACTATTTCCACTTGAAATGTTGAAATTGCTGATCTCTGGTTCTACTGATTGGATTTGTTTCGCTTTGTTCTAAAATAATTGATCACATTTTACTTTGTTTTTCTAAATTGGTGTGGGTTTTTTCTTGCATTGTGTTTTCACTTCATTACTGTTTGAATTGTTGCATAAATACTTTACACATTACCTGCAAGTTAAGCCAGACTATTGTGCCAACCTACAAGAGCGTTAAGCACAGGTTAATATGGAGTTCACTTATGACTTCACCCTGACCAGAAGTGTGGTTGCTGCTTGAGTCGGGTTTCTAACCACCTCAACCAGTAACCCAATTTCCTACACAACCTCTGCAGGATAGCTGGGCACACAAACATTACCACAACAGACTGCAGCACCTTGAGGCTACTTCAGTAATGGCGGCTTTTGGGATAAAAAACTGAAATGTTAGAGAAATCAAAATGGCAAAAATCACCTCTGCTCGAATTGTTTTGATGTACTCGGAGTACCTCAGCAGGAACCTGTCAGCGAGTGTGACAGCTGATGCCCGAACCTGCAAGCGCCGTGTCAAGTCAAGAGTCAAGCGCGGGAGCCCCGAGGCAGGACGGGGGCGGCGCGGGACAGGCCTCAGACAGGCCGGCGGTCGCCCGGGGACCGCTCGTCAGTGCCGGGGCCTGCCTCCAGCCTCCGCCGGGCGCCCCTGCCCATGCCAAGCAGCCTTCCCATGCCAGCTCCTGCTGGGGAGCGACAGGTAAGAGTTTATCTGGTGCTCGAATGTAGTTAACCTCCGTGCCATGCTTTATGCAAATTCGCCTTCCCAGGAGGCTGTGCAGCAAAATTCCCTTTTCTAATTTAAAGAGACTCGAGCGGCCGCGCTGGCTTCCAACGGTGCATGCGCGATAAACCATTTGACTTCATTGTAGCTGTGCAGCTGGGTGATCCTGCGAGCGCTCGGGAAACGCACTATCATTTTACTAGGTTCGTAAAGCCTTCTTGGTTATTCTGCTGCATAGTATGTCCATGAGCAATTTCCATCTTGTTTAAGTCGGGAGCCAGGGGTCAATTCTTTTCTTCAGCCACCAGGCCCTGAGCTATATATTCAAGTATAGTACAGGAAGTGGAGCACCAGGAAATGATGTCAAACACCACAAGAAGTGGAGCATCAGGAAATGATATCAAACACCATCAAATGGAGTGAAAAAATAATTATGTAGTATATCAAATCCTGACAGATATTGGTAATAATCAATCTAGTGAGCTTGGGATACTTCAATCCATTCCATTTTCTGACGTCACTGGCTGAGAACAGCACCCTGAAGCCATGCTGAGGGCACTATCCGTGACATCACAGGCAGCCAGCGCATCATCAGCAAACTAAGCAGAGCCGGATATGGAAAATGTCAGGTTGGTGGGAATGCATGCTGGAACTACCTTCAGCCAATCAAATGTCAAGACAGGAAGTGGGGCTCACAGGAGAGGAGTCGCGTCACGTGGCACTAGCACGCTCGTCTCGACCCATTCTGACATGTGACACAAATAGTCACTTTTCAACCACGCAACATGTATTATTGCAACTAAACCACGCGTTGTGGGCTTCCAAAAAAGAGACTAAGGGTAGGAAGGGAAGTGAGATCAGCTGTATATGGAGTTTCATGGCAACCATGTTATGATGCGGAAGAGGAGCTGGGGCGCGAGAAGCCAAGGAGGGGTAGAAGGAAGGGAAGTGAGATCACATGGATAGATCTGCTGATGGTCTTCAGGCACTTAGTAAAGAGAGCTATGGGAGAGCAGGTGACCCGATGGGGAGGGGCGGAGGAAGAAGCTTGGCATCCATGTACAAGATGAGCGGTTTTCATCAAATGGCATCTGCAGATCAATGCTTTGGGTGGTCATTGTTTAAACATTTGTTATCACCATCCAGCATCCGAAATCTCTGGGGGGATGAGCCCTTCACAAATGCCAAGTACAGTGTACCTTGCATGAATGTGTGCTGGGCACAAACAAATAAGTTACTTACCTTTGGCAACTCATTCTGGTGAATAATCGGTCTCTCCTTGGATTCCTCACTTTTTGCATCTCTCTAGGCGCCAGACTGAATCCAGAAAAGCTTTTGTGGCTCCTCTGTGCCGATGGGCGGCACCACTGGTATCAGCCACAGCTCCATCCTGCATGCTGACGACGGTTCTCGCTCTTATCTTCAAGCTGCTGGACACGGCGGCCAGACTGACATCAACTGAGCCACGAAAATCTAACTTAGAAATGTATTTATTCTGGATAGTCCACTGCACAGAGCAGGGAAGCAGGCGGGCAGTGAGGAATCTACAGGTAGATACCGCAGCTAGAGTAGATTAAGTAACCAACAGGAAGAAGGGTTCTGAAGATAAGTAACATACACCAGATACCTCAAAATACAGATTCCCCACCTCCTCAAATTTTGAATCTGAACAAAAGCAGTTCTAGAACAACGAGGTGGGTCTGAGGAATCAACCACACCAGAAAACCCTGCAGAACGAAATGGGCAAAATGACCCTCCCTGGGGGCTTGGTGAAAGTGTGGACAGAAGCCCAGATAGCAGCTTGACAGAGGTGCAGAACAGCAACAGACTAAGGCAGAGCTGTGGTGGGGTGAACCCTGAAGCCCTCACGAAGTTCCTTCTAGGCACAGTATGATCAATTGGACACTCAAGTAGGTCAACATCCACTTTGAGGCAGCTTTACTTTTCTTTACGCCTTGAAACCCCCAGAAACAGCGGACTCTTTCGCACCCTCTTTCTCATTCAGTGGATGTGATGCGAGTATAGAGCGTGGGCTATGTAACAGGCCCAAAATGTGGAACAGCAACACCATATTTGGAAGAAAGGAGGCACAAGCCGAAAGCACCAACTTGTCGGGAAAAAGTTGTACATGGAGGATGGAACGACCACCCTTGCTGACCCAGCGAACAGAGACCATAGCAATGAAAAACACAGTTTTCAAAGAAAGCAGCTGAAGACACAAGCTGTGAAGTGACTTAAATGGTGACATCAAGACGAAATTAAGATCGTACTGCAGCATACTTAAAGGAACATGCATAAAAAGCCCTTTTCAAGAAACACAACTCAACGGATGATTTAAATAATGAGGGTTGGGCAGGCAAACTAAGGATGGTTGAAAGGGCCAAAAAGTAACCTTAACTATGCACTAACAATGCGCAAAGCAAAGCCCTGTCAAGCTGAAAAAAGCTTCTTTGAACCTCTTCCAGGTGAAGACCCCACTTACGATTGGCAAGCTAATGCCTGCTGAGTTCACATGCCTTGGCACTGAGGGAACCTGCTGGATGCTTCCCCCAAAGTGTCTCCCCTTTCATCATAAAGTCAGAGTGACAGCCTCAAGCAGCTCCATGCAGAGTGTGCGGGTCCACACTACCCTGCCTGTTGCAGTGACACATGGCAGTCATGTCACTGAGGACTTGAACAATTTGCCCCCAATGATGGTCAAAAAGGCCTTCAGGGCCAAACAAACTGCTCGCGATTACAGCAGATTTATGTGGAAGTGCTGCTCTAGTAGGGACTGAAGACCCATAATATCAAATTCTTCCAGGTGACTCTTCTACATCATGCAAGAGATGATGCATCGGTCACCAGTTACCGCTGCCTGTCTCTGGAAGCCTCCTTTGAGACGCAGATCTTGTCCAGCAGGCTTTCTGTGTTGAGGTCACTGAAGGCACAGATGACAAGGGGCGTCTGTATGCACCACCTTGCGAACAGCTCCAAGACAATGCAAGAAGCCAACAGGCCTGGCAACTACAAAACTGTTAACACAGGAATCCCAGAAATCAGAATCATAACCGGAATGCCCCACATTTGTTTGGGAGTGGAAGGGCCTCTGAGGTGGCTATGTACAGAATAGTCTCAATGAAGGACAGTCTCTGTGGGAGTTGGAGGTGCAACTGGCAACCAATGCTGGAGAACCCTTGAGTGACAGGTGACAATGCGCTCTGCAGGAGGACCAACACAAGCTGTGGTGAGCCTGCCATCGATGCAGCAGAATAAATGTATTATCAGCTAGTAAAGACTGGCCCATACCAATTACAAGACCTTTGTGGAGGCCAAATGAGAGGTTCTCACCACAAATTACCATTATTTCCTGTAGGAATGCAGAAATGGCACAAAGCTACATATGTGGCAAATCCAATGTCACCATCCAGACAGGAAAAAGCAAGGAGGACCATCTTCAATCGCTCCTCCCTGAGAAAAGAGATCAGTACCCTGAGGTGCAGATGAGCCTCAGGCTCCCATCTTTCTTGTGGACTACGAAGTAGTTGAAAGAGCAACCTTGTCCAACATCTGCGTCAGGAACCAGCTTTGGTGCACCCTTGTGGAACAGGTTATCTGCATTGGATCCAGCATGGTATGCAGAGAGTGCTGGGCAAGCAGGCAAATTGTCAGGTGTAGCATCCTGAAATGGCAGGTGCCCACCCTTCCCCCACTGCCCCACCAATGGCACTCATAATTGCTGAAGAGACGAGCTAAGGAGGTTTTGCTGCAGTGGCAGGGGATGAAGGATAAAGATTGCTCTCAACCTTTCCGACCGGCCTTGACACTAGAGCTTCAAAAGTTCTGCATGAGCTGCTGTTAAGGACTGCGACCTTGGACACTGATGGAATGGGAGGCCTCCAGATCAGCATTTATACTTTCTAAGTTGTTGATAGAATTGGCGCACAGGTAAAGCCAGACCCAGCAAGTGCATCATTGGATGGCTGTTTAAGACTTTCTAGGTCAGGAGTGGCCTTGCTGCCAAACAACTTGGAACCATAGAAAGGTATATCCATAAAAGTGGTCTGGACATCGACAGAAAATCCTATGGACTTCATCCAGGTAAGCCTAAAAATGAGGATGTCATTTCCGACACCACGGGCACCCTTACATGTTGAGTCAAGTCCGGATTATAATAATAATAATAATAATAATAATAATAATAATAATAATAATAATGGCACTTGTAAAGCGCAACAGCTACCTCAAACAGAGGTGTCCCGGCGCTAAAGCGGAGATCCGGTAGGGTTACTGGGCGAGGAGCTAATCCCGGCTAAAGAGCCAGGTCTCCAGGATCTTCCTGAACTCCAGTTCGGTATCCACCAAACGCATATGTCCTGGCAAGGAGTTCCATAACTTGGCTGTCCTCACTGCAAAAGATCTTCCTCCCGTTGGGGACTTTGCAAAACAGGATACACAAAGCAGGTGCTGGGAGTTTGATATTAAAGTGCGTTTAGGTTGGTATGGGCGCAGCCTGTGTCTGAGATACCTGGGCCCCTTGTTGTGTAGGGCTCGGTGGGCTACGGTCAAGGACTTAAACTTGATCCTTTTTGCAACTCGGAGCCAGTGCAGTTGCCTAATATGTGAGGAGATATGGTGACGGAACGGCATCCAGTGGATGAGTCTTGCTGCCGCATTTTGAACCATCTGAAGTCTGTGGATCAGATATGAAGGCAGCCCAAAGTACAAACTGTTCACATAGTCCAGCTGAGATGTAACTGTAGCATGTACTACGACCCTGCAAATATCCTCCGGTAGGAGGTGCAGGAATTTGCTGAGGCTTCTTAGTTTCCCAAAGCAGGACGATGAAATGTGCTGGGCTTGAGTTATGAAAGAAAGGTCAGAGTCCCACTTAATGCCCAAATATCTAGCTGAATTTGCTGGCATTGGGAGCTAAGACTTACTTCACTGCAGTCTGACAATACTGTATAGTCTATGCAAAAGAAGTGCATAAATCCTCTGAGAGAGCGGGTAAAACTCCTGGTTCTGTCTCAAACACAGTACAATGGTAGAGAGCTGGCAGGCAAAAGCCATTCAAGCCATTCAAGGAGCACAACACCAGGCTAAAGTCCATCATCCACATCAATTCCCCACCTGAGAGGTAGGGGTAGGAGGCACTGGGAAAAAGTTTGCAGGACAAGGACTGCACCTCCAAACTCTCTGATGCTGGATGCTTTTTCAGGAACATGGGGTCTCTTCAACCAGTCTGATGAGCAAAAAAGGATTTAGGCCAACATACCAGAATCAGACGAACAAGAGCATCATTAAAGGAAAGAAGGGACTGGGAAATAGAAGGTCCTTGTTTCGGAATTTCCATAAGTAAATTTGCCTTGGCATTCTATGTAGGGTACAATAACTCTAAAACTCTGACTGCTTTACAGCAAACCAAAGGAAAATAAGCACTCTCCTCGGAAAGAAGGCTATGAGGAGGCTTCCATGGCCAACTCAAGCATGGTGTCGAGGTCAAGGGCATTTTGAAAGTCCTCGTAAAAACCAGCATCAATATAGCAGGTGGGCAGGGGGTTAGGTGGTGTTATCCACTTCCTCATCATCATCATGTAGAACAGCCTGGGGCATCTGAATAGGATCGGAATCCATGTCTGGTAGGGCCCAAACTAGGAGGATTTTCGATACGCAGAAGATGGGCTGCAAGAGCTCCTTGTCTTCAAGGGGCTCGCCCCTTGAAGACAGGGGCGAGCCCAGGCGTTAGAATGATCTGGCTCTGTTGGGGCGCTGGGTGAAGATCCTGGACCAGAGGTGACATCCTCAGTAGGCTGATCAGCAAAGCATTGGTCAAGAAAATAGAAGTAGTCCCTGTCACCAGTTGGCTTTGAAGGGGTCAGCTGAGCCAGAAACTGCTGACAGAAAGCTTCCGTCCCATGGTTCTGTGGGACAGAAGGGGCCAGAGGGAGGCAGAGCCGGTTTAAAAACCTGCAGCACGGCTTCATAGAAGGCCACAACCTGCTGTATATCCAAAGACAGCATTGGGAACTCAGGGCGCATCTTCTCCAGGATCAGAAGAGGATCAGAATAAAAAGACAAGGCATGTGTCAAAGGACAAGGCCATTGACTGCAGGAACTGGTCTGAGAAATGGGAATAATATTCAAGGAGGATATGTTACTTCTATGGGATTTGTGATGCTTTTTCTGTGAAGATCTGACCCTTGATTTTGACCTACCTCAGAAGGATGAACTGCAGTGGGAACAGCCCAGTTTCTTGTGGGCCTCCGCCATGTACAGCTTGGCCTTCTACTCCTAGATCGCCTTGAAATGCATCAGAGAACATTTGTCACAGGACTTGTAATATTGCGTATGCCCCAAACACCAGACATTGGAATGATCTGTGACTGACCTCTACTTCTGGCACACGCAGCACCGTTTAAAACATATAACTTTTTAGTGGCAACATCCTGATCAGTGTCAAACGTTTTGCTGGAAAGTTTCTGAAGTCGAAAGGGCCATTAATACCAGGGATCCAAGCTTAAGATAGGCTTCAAAAGGCAGGGAACAAAAATGAAGTGAGGTCAGCATTCGGGGGTGATGCCTATAAACGTCTCTCTGTCATCATGTCCAGTAGCAAGACAGAGCCATGGCCGACGCCAAGGGTGCTACCTACAAGTGTGTAGAAGCTACAGATGCCTTTCTGGATGCAGTATGGCATACCTAGCAGGATTCAAAATGTAAGGAATCTGCAGGTAGATGGGCTAATTAGAAAATCCAGATTATACTTTCTGAGAGTCTTTCTACACTAAGAGCATACTGCAATTTATGCAGCCTACATTTGTGTGTGCCTACATCAAAAACAGGCTAAAAAAACAATAGTTTACAGAATCTGTGTGTCTACCTACCCTAAGTATACAATACAAATACTGCAGTATATGCACTAGGAATGCACCTTTCTACACTAAGGGCCAGATGTAGGTAGACAAATAGCGATCGCAAACGCAGAAATTCGCAGAATTTCCACGTTTGCGACCGCAAATAACCCATGTGAAATGTAGAGCCAGAAAAACCGAATTGCTAAATAAAGAATCACTAAAAATAAAGGAAAACAGTTAGCGATTCTTTATTTAGTAAATATGCCACACCGACTCACTATTTTGCGAGTCGCTAAATAAGGAATTGCAAAATAAAGTCGCAAACCAATGTACATAAAATCGCAATTACCGATTTTGTGAAAAATCGCTAATTAGGAGTCGCAAATGAACACTGACTCAAAGCAGGTGGCAACCAGGTGCATTGCATATAAACAGCCCCAGTATGCATCTGCGTGAACACAATAGCAGACCTCTATCTCATTGCAAGTCGGATGTGGATGCAAGCTGCAGCACTGAGGATCTGGAAAGCATATACAGATTGCGCATCACACTATTCCAACTCACAGAGGCAGAAATCCATAAAAGGTACAGGCTTCACCCCACCACCATCCTAGACCCGATACGTGACCTGCACCCAAGCCTGGAGCATCAGACACCAAGTGCGCACGCAATAACACCACATGTACAGGCACTTTGTTGCCTGCACCTACTTGCATTAGGTAGTTACCAGGGGGTCATAGCTGTGGCTGGTGGTGTTTCACAGAGTTGCCTGTCACGCTTCTTCAACACATTCCTGGATGCCATGATGCAAATAATGCACCACTACATCCAGTTCCCCAGCACACCGACGGAACTGCACAAGACAAAGACGGATTTCATTCAGAAGGCCCAGGTCCCACATGTCATAGGGTGCATCAATGAGACTCGTATTCCAATCTGACCCCTGCTACTGAGTACATATATCGGAACCGCAAATCAACACATTTAATCAAGGCGCAGGTCATTTGTAATGCGTCTCACATCATCACTGATATGGTCGCAAAATTTCCAGGGAGCACGCATGACTCCTACATCTTCAGTCACAGTGGGATCTATACACGTCTTGCTGGGGGTGGATTTGGAGAAGGATACCTGCTAGGTAAATCAATGTTACACACCCTGATGTATACCTTGAATGTATCTGTTGCTGACTGTGAATAATGTTTCTTCCTTTACCTCTTAAATGACATCGCATATGCGGTGCGTCATTTATCCTGACTCCATACCTCAGCCCATCTACCCCAAGTGAGAGGAGATTCAATGTGGTGCATAAATCGAGGAATGTGGTGGAGCCTACATTTGGACTCCTGAAAAGCAGGTTCCGCTGCCTCCACAAAAGTGGAGGTGCACAGCAGTACCGCCCTCTGACCTGCTGCTGTGGAACTCACTGAATCAGAGGATGATGATAAGGAATGTCCACAGCCACTGCACCGCGCAGCAGGTGTCGCAGCAGCACCAGATGGGAGACACAGACGGGCTGAGAGCACAATGAGACAAAGCGAGTAATTGCAAATGTGTAACAGTGTTTTATTGACCTTACGTCAGGCAATAGGCATTCACACCGCAGCACCATATTGGCCAATCAGTGCATCTACACACCAGCATGGTATTGATACACTCTTTGCTCATTGTCATCACTAATAATTTGGTTACATGGGTTACCTCACCCATCTCCCAATGTCAGCTGAAGCATGGCTTCATTTCCTGCGCCCACGCACAGCACTGCACCGCTCACCCTGCACAGTACCCTCACCAGAGTACTGTCCTGCGGCTGGACCATGCCTTGCACTGCGCTTCTTTGACTCTGCTATTGGTGGAGTGATGCTGCTGCGGCTTGTTACTTCCTCACTTTCAGCACCTCCCCATACCCCGTGGCAGCGATGTGCGTTGTCTGGAGCGCTTCCAAAGCAGTAACCAACGCCCTAGCCACATCACGGCCAGCAGTGGGCCATCTTCAACTGCTTGGCCACTGAGCGCCTGCTGAGGACAGAGGTGGTATTGCATAGCCAGTTCACTGCCTTTGTATACCCTTCCAGGCGATGTTTCTCCCCGCGCCTTGCCGCCGTTCCATGTCCATTTTGCCGCACAACAGCCTTACAGCGTCGCCCATGTCCCACATGCCCTCTGAAACAGTGGTATTTAGAGCATTTATGCCCTCCTTCATGTCCCTCATATGTCTGTTTATGTACACCATCTGGCGTTGCATTGACCACATTGTTTTACCTTGCAGCCACTGCATCTTTAACATGTTTCCCTTCAGACCTGCAAATACACTGGTATCTTCTCCCTGTGCATCTGGACTGTGTGATCTTGGTCTGCGTCGTCGGACACTTGTGTGGCAACGCTCCATGGGGGACTGTGTCCCTGGAGTCTGTCCTGCCTCTTCCTGCATGGTCTGTGGGGCTCCCATGCTCTCCTCCTCTGAACCCTCTATCTCCTGAAGGCTACCCACTGTATACCTCCTGCGTCCAGGTGGTGGTGGTGGTGGCGTGACATCTGTAGGTGTCAGGGTCTCTCTCATCATCCGGAGTGTTGTGTTCCCTAGGTCCCTCCTCTGTCTCCCTCTCAGCAGTCTGGGGCGCAGGTTCGCCTGTGGATACAGAATGTCAATTTACTAACTTGCCTGTGGGCACTTGTGTTCCATTAAATTACATGTTTGCCATTGAAACAGACGGTCCCCAGCTTGCTTATTTACTGATGTGGGTCACATGCACTTGGGTTCATTGGAATAACTGGTATGCTATGTGTTTATTAGGACTACATCTCCCAAGATGCATTGCTGGTTGTTTAGCAAATCATGGACTGGAGTGGGATTCATACTTGCTTATTGGGGATTGGGGGGTGGGGGTGGGGGGTGGGACGGGCACGGCATGCTGTGCATGCTTCTTACCTTGTCTGTTTCTTCTGGCTGAGCTGTCTGTGTCTCCGATGCCAACGATGCTCTCGGGCAAGAGGGTGGACTCCACCATTTCTTCTAGGAGTGTTGCTACTGGCGCAGTGGATGTTCCGCCACCTGTCTGATTGGCTTGCTTGAGCCTGTCAGCAACCCTGTCCTTGGCACGTTTGCGGAGGTCATATCAGACCTTCTTGAGTACGTCAATGGACCGCTGGGTGACACCAATGGCATTTATTTTGCCTGTATTACGAGCCATATCTTCCGTTTCTGCGATTCCAGAACATGCAATGAGGTCTTGCGAAACAACTTGTCGTGGTCCTTTACCACCTCCTCAATTAGAACCTCCAACTCCTTCTCGGAGAATTTGTGTTTCCTCTTCCTCTCTGCTGGCTCCTTTCCCTTCTCCTGTGTGTCCATGCTTGTTTTTGGTGTCTGCTTGGGGATTACTGTGCAGCTCCTGGGTCTATGCCCCTGCTCCTTGCCTCTACCACAGTTTCAGGCTCAGTGAAACAGCATGTGTCAGGCCAATTTCTGATTGTGAGGTCATCAGGCTGCACCCGACTAGCAGATTTGCTAATTTGCGATTTTTTAAAATTGCGATTTCGCTAATACCGATTCGGTAATGCGGATTCGATATTTTTTTTGCGATTATTACCGAATTGTCAACTTTTAGCGATTTTTTTATCTACATCGGATTTTGCAAGTTCTTAATAGTGATTTGGTAAAAATCACTATTAAGAACTCGCAATTTGTTTTTAATCTACATATGGCCCTATGTGCATTATACAAACAGTGCAGAATATATAGTATGAGTGAAACTTGAAACTTGAGTGTGCCTGGGCCATTTTTGTCTACAATAAGCTCCAATAGGAATGCATAAGTATATACAGTCCTTATGCCTGCCTGCCACCCTACCCACACTAACCACATGTACAAACACTGCAGATTATGCACTCTGTGTATCGACCACAATAGAAATATTGCATTATATGCAGGCCTTATGCCTGGCTGCAAACACTAACACATGACACATACACCCCAGTATGTATAGTCTGCGTTTTCCTACATAAAGTGCATGGCGAAATACCACAGTATATATAGGTTCTGGGCCTGTGTGCTTACACTAAGTGCATGATATAAACAGTGCACACTGTATATTCAGTTTCAGCCTGCATAAAGCAAATGGTAGGAATATTGCAATCTATGCAGGCTGTCTGCCGGTCGCCCTTCATTAAAGTAAACAAAAAAGTGGGGGTGGGTTGCTTGAATTAATCTCAGCTACTGGTAATTACACTAGGTTGCATCCCGGTTCATCGTTATTTTGCACACCATGCTACCCCAGATTGGATGCTGCCAAAAGCAAATCAGTCTTGAGTCTGCTCCAATAGGACCAGTCCAGCCCTGACTGCCAAGTCAGGTTCTCCCTGACCCAGAACACAATCAAACAAAGACCGGGTTTGCCCTGGTTGGGGCTCTTCAGTTGGATGTAGCTTGATTTCATTGGTACAGTGCCCTGGACATACTTAGGGCGTCGTACTGTATATTCTGTGCGTTTCTGTCTGCATGAAACATATGATAGGAATACTGCAGTACATGCAGGCTATGGTCCTGTGTGCCTACACCAAGCACGTGATACAAACAATGCAGATTACAGATTCAGATTTATTTATTAATTGCATAGTTACGCAAAACCTTGGCAATAAAATAAGACTTAATACACAAAATACAATTTCTATAATGGCTAGTAGTAGCCACCTCAAATTAATTAATTCTTAGTTAAAAGCCCCATGCAACAGCAAACAGACCCCATGCATAAAAGAGGCAATAAAAAGGTTAAATAAGAGCCACAGATAACAAACCTGTAGTGATCACACTGAGGCAGGTAAGTGTGGAAATACTATGTTTAATGCCTGTTCATCTCCACAGCTTCCAGGGATGACAGTAAGTGCCCCCCTGTATTCAAAGATATACATTCCGTCACCATGACAGTGACATCGTAGAAACATAGAACTAATAACAGAGAGAGACTAGAAAGACTACTACAAAACCCCTTAAAAATGTGACTACACAGGAGTGCACCACATGCGATAAAACAAAATAGAACTCAGCCCCCGGATGCAGCCAATGTTGCTTGTCTCCTGTACAAAATAGCGAGACAGCAAGAGATTAAGGGACTTATGTATGAAGCCCATTTCCCGTTCGCAAACGGGCTGATTCTCAGAATCGACCCGTTTGCGAAAGGGAAAAAGCCTTTTAGGATGTATCATACCAAAAGGCCCTCTCAAAATAGGGAATCACAAAATGTGCGATTCCCTATTTTGCAAATGCATTTAAGGAATCGCAAACTGGGAAGTAGAAATCACCCAAGTTGTGTGATTTCTCCTTAAGAAATTGCAAATTAACACCAATGTTGGTGGTAATTCGCGATTTCTTAGAAAAATTAACTTTTTGGCATTTTTCACAGTGCCATGCGGCGCGCACACATGTATGTGCGCTACATATGCACACATGTTCATTTCAGGGGGGCACCAGGGTGTCCTTATGACACCCTTGCACCCTTGAAATTGCATTTGCGAGTACCTAATGGGTACTTGCAAATTGCGAATGTCTTCCCATTCAATAAGAATGAATGGGAAGGTATTCCTTAATTGTGATTCACAATTTGCTAATCTCAATTAAGGAATGCCAAGGAATCGCAAAATATTTGCAATTTTTTTTTATTACATCCCGTTTTGCGATTCTCAAATAGCGATTCTCTAAAAATAGCTATTTGAGAATTGCAATAACGGTATTTGATACATATGCCCCTAAAAACATCCCCTGAGTAAAGGTGCAGAGTACAAGGCAGAAGGCAAGCGCCCGGGCGGGCAAATGGGCGTGGGATGTACCGCAGGCCTGTGAGAGTTGCCCTCGCATGGAGCTCATGCCGAGCAGCCCTTCCCCCTTGAGCGCAATAGAGCAGTGCACATGATTGGTTTGTCGCTGGCCCGGCAGGGCCGTCTTCATGATAAGAGATGCCTTGCAGCTCTTGATTAGGTCCTTGCTAGTGCCCAGTGGTGTAGCAAAGGAAGAGTGGGGGTGGGTTGTGCACCCCGGGCAGCGTGAGTTTTAGGGGCAACAGCCTCACCCCCCCACCTCCCGCTCGAACTTGCGGCCGCCGCAGGGAGGCAACGCCTGGAACCGCCACGGGCAGCAGAAGGCCAAGCTACGCCGCGTATCAAGCAGGGCCGGACTGAGAACCAAAACCGGCCTTGGCAAAGTGCTAGTCGGCTCCCTGGGGGTGCGACCGAGCTCTTTGTCGGGCCGGTTTTCGGCCAATTTTGTTACAGGCCGTTTTTGCAGCATAGCTGCAAAAGCGGCCCTGTACCAAAAATGGCCCCCTGGGCCCAAAACCGGCCCCCACCCTTGGGGCGCACTGGGGGATTGCCTGGTGCCCGCAACGGCCAGTCCGGGCCTGGTATCAAGGGAAGTAGGTGTGTTGTGAGGCATGTTTTTCCCACCTTCAGCAAGAATTTAACAAAACGGTAGTTCAGCTGTGGGTCCCGCGGCTCGAAGCAGGCCTGCACCGCCTGCGTAGGCCTCTTTGGGACTTTTCACAGCGGTCTCCTTTCCTCCAGCAGCCCTATATACAAGAGCAAAACAGTGCAGATTACAGAGTATGTCCGCAAGTGTGTGATAGAAATGCTGCTGTGCATACCATCTATAAGTGTGCCTCTCTACAATATGCCCGTGGTAAACATTGTGCAGTGTGTAGAAAAAAGTACATTCTTTCCAATTAAAGAAGAAATACACAAATCCGGTGAATTCAGGTAACGAGCTCTTCATTCCATATGTAAGCTCAATCCTCTCCAGTTATGAATGACCGGTAAACCGCCCAGCTCCCCGCTAACATCTCCCGCTCCCTTTTCAAAACACAACTCACCACGCGATCCCCTCCAACATCTCTCCACACGCAGCAGCCTTCAAATCAGAACACATGGCCTGCATATTGTTTGTTGTTGACGCGCATGCATCGCGTGCGCGTCAACTACGAACAATAACATACAACACAGTGCTTATAGTAAACATGCAGAGTGAGATTTAAAGCCTGTGCATGTCTGCCCAAATTAAGCACTGTAAAACTGTGTCTGCCTACGCTAAGCCCTGTAGTAATGCAGCATTACCTTCTCATCACCTTCCTCCTCCCCTTACTTACTGTTTGCAGTAGTGAGGCCCCACCTCACTCCATGCGCCCTTTACAAGCACTTCCTTTTTCGTAATATAAACATCTCTCATATTAACTATTAAAGGGCTGTGGGGTATAGAACAGACTCATGGACAATGGGGTCTTGGGTAACGATGGTTTTATTACTTTACACAAACGCCTCTTCTGAACAGGCACTCTGTAGTAGGGGAGGGGTTTTCAGTGTCCTCCGTTAGGTGCTTAGCTGCTCCAAGCCGCCGTGGTTCCCGATGTCTTCTGGGAGTCGTAGGCCGCTCTTCCGCCGTCTCGGCTCTCGCCCGGAACACAGCAGCAGAAAATAAAGAAACCAATATTAGCCTGGGGCTTTGTAGGCGGTTTAGGGTAGGGGAGTGAGGAGACACGCGTGTACTCTATACTTCACAGGACAAGTACCGATATAGTGAAGGAGGGGGAAAGTGCATAGAATGTCGAGTGATTAGTTTAGGGTGGTTTGCCCCACCTACGTTCCGCCCAACCCGTGAACCGTGACCGTACCTGCTCTAGCCACACTTCGTGTGAAGTGTGGCTGGGCTGTGCTCCTTCCCGTTGGCCTCCTGGCTTGTCGCTGCAGTCTCGGCTCCTTCTCCGTTCCCCTCCGCTGGTATGGGCTCCGCTGTCTTCCGCTTCTGCTTCCTCCGTCCTCCACTGCTCCACTCTCGCCTCCTCCGCTCTCCGCTGTTCTTTGCTCTTCTCCTCCGTCCTCCGCTCTTCTTCCTCCGTACGCCGCTCCGCTCCGTCCTCTCGCCGCCACTCTCCTTCTCTACCTCCGGGTGAATCACACACCTGAGTGAGATCTGGGCTGTGTTTTACCTGTGGTAGGTGGGCGGGTTCAGGGTCTAGCTCCGCCCAGTTAAAGAAACATGGGTCTCCGGTAATCTGCGCGGGATTGTACACGTCGTCCGTCGTCTTCCATGAGTTGGTGTGCTGTTCGAAAAGAGGGGACATAGGTACAGGTAAGCCTGGAGGGCCCGAGTCCGGGTCCCCTTCGTTACAAGGGCCCTGGCATCTTTAACGCATCCTGCTTTTAACTTTGTGTGCTCTTTGGAGACCACTTTCTTGCAAGGTGCTTGGGCCCATTTCTTCTTATATTTAGGCACTGATTCGGTCCCCCGTTTGTAAACGGTTTCTTCCAGACAGAACGGTCGGCCCACTTTGTGAAAAGAGCAAAAGAAAAACGATTGTTTCCTTCGGGTGAGATTTTAAGCCTAATTCTCTCACGCAAAGTGTTATAATTACAGAACAATATATTGCTATTAACCAGTTAATTTTAATCACTGTATAAAGTTATTTTTAGTATATCAAATCACTTTGCAGGTGCTCCTAAAAACGACGCAGTGAAGGTGAATAATGACATTTGTAAACGGTTGTGCGTTGCAGCTGTACACAAAATCTATACTATATACAACATACACACATGTGTCGTTAGGGACTGATAAGGTTATACATACCCCCCCATACATCAGTGTGGTACACCCAATACTTGAGAGGGATAGGTGGTGGGCCCTATGTGCTCATGCAACACGCGGCAGCAATACAGGGCGGCAGAGGCCTATAGGCTTCGGTGGAGCACTCCAGAGAACAGCCACACAGATACTCGGTTCGTGCCGCCAACCACGTGTGCTGACGTCACCCTTTATCTAATACTCCCTGGACCGAGCCCGGCCCAGGGAGGTGCATGCAAACATTGTATGGTAGCGACCAGATGGCTCACCACATCCCATCTAACACATCAACTGGAATGTAACAGATATAATTGCCTGTTCAACAAACGCTCCCCCCCAGTCCAGGCAGTCCAGTGCAAGTGGTGACGCCCATGCTTCCAACACAGCACTTTCATTGCAACACCTTACCAAACAAAGTCTCTCAGCCTGGTGTTCGGCACTGGCTTGTTGCGGAAGTCATACCGATGGTGTTGACTCCGGCCTCCTCCATCTTCAGTCCCCTCCGGAGAGCTGCAGCTACAGGGTGTTATCTCTCGGCGCTCCTCCCTCTCCTCCGGTCTGCTCAGTGTTGCACTCATGTTCTGGCTACTATCCCCCGGCTCAGGGTCACCTTCTTTCCCCCACAGTTCTCCTTCGGATTCCATGACTGTCATGCACGGTCTGGGTACCTTCTTAAACCAGGATATGGTGCGCCCTATCCGTTGGTGTCCTCTCTCAGCCACTATTAAAGTTCCTTAGACCCGCACCACTTTTCAGGGCTCAGGTTCAAAAGGCGTGCGGAACTTGGAACCCGGATACCTGTCATTCCCAACCACATAATCCCCAACCTGGATGTCAGCTGGTCGAGCACCTCTTTTCTGACTGGCCCGGTCATTATTGTTCTGGCGGCGGGCCTGGGATTTTTCCACATCTATTACAGCGGGAGTCCATACATCACTGTTAGGTACTCCGTCCTGCACTGCTCTTTTTAGTAGTAGGTCATGGGGTGCACACTTCGTTGTGCAGTGCGGTGTCTGTCTGTATGCCCTCAGGAATTGATGCAGACATGTCTCCAGGTTGACTCCTCGGGCCAGCCCAATCCGGAGGGCCTTATTCAATGTCCGCATAAACCTTTCCACATCTCCATTGGCTTGCGGCCACTGTGGTGTTATTTTCCGGTGCCTGATGCCCAGCTGTTTGAGAAACTCCTGAAATTCTTGTCCTTGGAATGGCAGTCCTTTGTCTGTGCGCACCTCCTTCGGCAGCCCCAGCAGTGCAAATGTTTTCTCAAGCGCCGGTTGCAAGCATTCAAACGCTGTCGAGGCCACCAATTGTACGACATGGTACTTCGAGTGGCTGTCAACCATCACAGCCATTTGCCGGCCATCTGGGAAGCTACCAAAATCCAGACTCACCAGTCCCCATTGTGACAACAAGCTGAGCCTTTCGGTGATAATGGGAGTGTCTGGTGGATCCGCTCCCAGTTATAATGCAGGCATGACACCTCCTGACTTGGTCTTCCACCATCCGATCTAGGCCCGGGAACCACACCTTGGTTCGCAGCCACGCCTTGGGTTTCTCGATTCACTGGTGCCCTTGGTGTGCAAGCTCGATCGTGCGCTCTCGGAGGGCTGCTGGCACTACAATCCGGGAGCCTCTCAGAATTACCCTATTTCCTGCCACACTCAGCTCCCCTCGACACCTCCACATGCTCTCCCAGTACTCCTTCTCCTCAGCCGTTTTCACTCATTCCCGCTCAGCAACCACTTCCATTGGTTGTCTTGCAGAGTATGGCTCACCTCCTGTAGGCACTCATCTTGCACAGACGCTTTCTGGATGTCTTCCAACAGCAGTACTTGGGGGCAAGCATCGTCCAGTATTTGCTTCACGTATATCTCAGCACCCTCGTCCACCTCGGGCCCTTGTGTCCCCTTAGGAGATAAGGGATGTCTTGACAGATAGTCAGCGGGGTTGCTCGCCCCTCCCTGGACGGTACACATCCTCAAACTGATACTGCTGGGTTTGGACAGCCCACCTTTCAATTTGCGGCAGTCCACTTCATGCTGTCCCTGCTAAGAGGGGCACTAGCGGCTTGTGATCGGTTATTACGGTGTAACGTGTCCGCAGAGGTAGACATGAAAGTGATGACACGCCCACCGAATAGCTAGCGCCTCCCTCTCAATCTGGGCATATCTGGTCTCCACAGCCATGAGTGATCGGCTGGCATAGGCGATGGGTACCCATTCCTCCTGGTCCAACCTCTGCAGGAGCACAGCCCCCAGCCCCACAGGACTAGCATCCACAATCAGTTCCGTAGCCGCTCCTGGCCAAAGTATGCTACTGTGGCACCTGTGAGAAGTGCCTTCTTAAAATCGGCAAAGGCTTGTGACTCTTTGTCCGTCCACTGCCAGGCGGTGTCCTTTTTGGTCAATTGTCGCAATGGTTCAGAGAGAATGGCTAGTCGGGGGATGAATCGGCCACAGTAGTTGGCCATGCCCAGGAAGCTCCTTACTTTGGACGGCGTCTGGGGAATGGCTGCAGTTCTGATGGCTTCCACCTTGGCAGGGTCCACCTGTAGCCCTTTCGCCGAGAATCGGTATCCGAAGAACTCCACTTCAGTGGCATAAAATTCACACTTCGTTTGATGCAGTGTTGGGCCATGTTCCACCAACCTCCTCAGGGTGTCTCTCAACCTCACACGGTGTTCTTCCAGTGACTTCGAAAAAATTAGGATGTAGTCACTCACATTGATAATTCCCACTAGGCCAGATAGTGTCTCTCTCACGGCCTCCTGGAATACCTCTGCTGCCGAGGATACTCCGAAACTCAGCCTCTTGAATCAGCGCAGCCCTACATGGGTGGAAAATTTTGTGATGTACCGCCTCTCCTTCACCAACACCAGCTGATGGTATCCAGAGTTTAAGTCTATTTTCGAGAACCACTGCGCCCCATTCAGGTCAGTCACAATTTCGTCAATTGTTGGCGTGATGTGTCTCTCACGGCGGATGGCCTTATTCGGCAGCCGCATGTCCACGCACAGCCGGATGGCCCCTGGCTGCTTCGACTTGGGGTCTATCACCAGTGGAGACACCCACGGGGTAGGGCCTGATACCTTCTCAATGACTCCCTCCTGTTCTAAACGGTCCAGCTCTGCTTCCACCAGAGGTCTGAGGTGGAACGGTGCCCTCCTATGACGAAGTGCAACGGGCTGGACTGACTCGTCGATGTGTAGCTGGGCATCCACCCCTTTCAGACATCCTAGTCCTTTGAACAACTTGGGGAACTCTTCCAATATTTGGTCCGCCTGAGACTGATGGATGTGCTTGGCGAACGTCACCAACCCTAGATCTTCGCCAGTATGACAGCTTATCCATGACCCCGCTCGGTCACAGGTGACGTAGAACCGGGTGGCCGTGATTCTGTCCTTGTACCTCACTTCTGTGTCAACTGCTCCTTGCAAAGGAATCGGAGTATCCCCTCCATAGGTTAATATTAGGGCCGCCGTCTGTAATAGTTGTGGTCTTGGCTTGAGCCTCTTGAAATACTCAGCATCCAGTATGTTGACCGAGGCCCCAGTGTCTATTAGCGCCCGTACACACGTGTCACCAATCCACACTTGGCATGTAGGAGGTGGTCTCTTGGCGATGTTTACCCCTCGCACATGAGATATCACGAATACGTCTTCGTCTTTTGTTGTCGATGACTGCTGCCCCCCGCTGTCCACTCTTCCTCTTCTAGCACTTTCTTGGCAGACTTTGTGGACCCTGATTCCGGAGGCCTGCTGCTGCTCTGTGTTTTTCCACTTTGGCATACTTTCGCGAAATGCCCGTTCTTGTTGCAGTTCATGCACGGTCTCTCCTGTGCTGAGCACACCCTTGGGGCATGCGCTCCCATGCCGCAGTTCTGACACTCGCGCCTCCGGCGCCTTTCATCTGGCTTGGCCCCTCCAGCAGCCCCTCGGCTTTGTGATTTCTTCAACGCCTTGATCCGTTCTTCCTTGATCGGGCTGGGAAACACCGCCGGACCCCGGCGGATTTCTTTGCAAGCGCCATTTCCATTTCACCTGCGCGTGCGTCCCCCAGCTGATGTGACCTTACCAGGATGAGTATTTCCTCCAGCGTGATCCCTGGTTGGCGGAGAATTCGCTTGCGCAGTTCCGGTGACTTGCACCCTGCTATTAGCTGGGCTCGTGAGGTAATATGAATTTTTATGGTCAAGAAATGTCCCCTAACGTGAACCCCACTGTCTCCATGTACGTGCTTCTAGTACATGTAACTTCCCTCCATGACCAGATATGAAGACACAAATACATTTGCGTCCAACGTTAACTTGTCCTCTTTCAGATCCACCATGAATGGATTGAATATTCAGTTCCTAAGTATGCCATGCCAACGTCTTTACATGGTGCGCTTTCACGTTTTTCATAGCTCTGTTGAGTTAGGCCCTGATTTCTGTCATCGAGCCTTTCTGCTCTCTGCCTCCTGAAAGCTGCAACGTGGGATACATCCCTGACCTCTGTCCTACTCCCTGCGTGGCGAGCGGTGCCCGGCTCGGCCTGCTTGCCTGCCAAAGACAGTATTTCACCTTCAAGTTATCAGTATAGCCGAGCTCAGCTCCTCGAAAACACATTCCAGTCTAGGGATTTAGGTAAACATTCCCCCAGCTGCAGAGCAAAGGGCCTGGCCTTCCTGTCTCCGTGCAAGTAATTCACTGCTCCAGTTACCATGGTAGGCCCATGGCCCCTCGCATTACACGCAGACACGTAGACGCATATGCACACACTAGCAGTCAGTATAGAATAGCCTTTACCCGAGAGACCTTTCCTTCTAGATAATGCAGTTCCTCAAACACTAGATATCAGATATGATTGGGATTAGGTTGTTCTGACATGCCAGACTTCTGTCTCCCCTTGTAATGCTAAATGTCAAGTCCCCTTCACCCTCCAGTTCCACGTCAATCACACGTCATGTTGCCTGCGCACGCATCCTTGCCATATATTTCTGCTGACACTACAGGATTCCTCTAGGGATCCACCCACCTGTGACACTTTCATGTGACGTTTCTAGCACACACCTCCGTGTACGCCCTCGTGCACGCCTTCTGTTACGCACATGTGTTCTTATCTCGTTTCCTTTCAGCTGTTACGCCTTCTGTATCCATCACCATTGTATGCATTTACTATATATATTGTGCACTGTTAATAAAATATGCTCTATCCCTTCCTGAACCTTCGTGGTGATGGAACATGATACCCTGGTTCGAACCATTCCATTACATGGAATAAAACCCTTACAAACTCAGACTCCACGGACTTTGCCTCTTATTTTGATTGAGCTATTTTATTGAACTTTACCGCATAGAAATTCCGCATAGGTAAATCTTTATTTACCACATAATTTGGCGCCCGAACAGGGACCCCTCCCCCACCTTACACGCCGGCGGTGCGTTGCAGGCCTAGCCCCCTGCCACAGCCGTGACGGACAACTACGCGTACCCGCAGGATTTCCTGTATCTCCCTCAGGCCAACGGAGGTGACTGAGACTGCGATCGACACCCAGACGAGGCGGTGAGGAGTGCGGAGGATCCCGACCAGAGCCCAGCCGAGAGAGCAAGGTCCGAGGTGTTCAGAGGCCCACCGGTTCCGAAGTATCTACGTCACGTGTTGAGTCGAGTCCAGTCCGGTCCAGTCCAGTGTCGAGTTTTCCGAGGCCTTCCGTTCCGTGCTTCCCGGTGAGTACCGTTGCTGGGGATGCATCAAGACGGGTGCATTAATTTGTGTCCGGTCAAGACGGGTTTGGGTACACAGACCCGGTCTGCACTGTTTTAGCAGTGTATCTGTACTGGTTAGCAGTATATCCAGTATACAGTTATCGAGTTATCTGGTTATTTTTGTTCGTTTTCTAAATGTTTAAATGTGTTCTAATGTCGTGGTATGAGTGATTGTTTGATCTTCATTACTGTGTTTATTGTATTAGTTGTGTTCAAGTTCGAGTAAGTATCAAGTATCAGGTTCAGAATGCCTCTATTTTCTAAACTGAGACAGATAGGAACTAGAAAAGGGATACTCGAGGAAGCTGTTCCCATCCCACCCAGGGACACTCCCGGATATTTTATGGACCACAAGCACGGCTTAGATGCCGTATTATATCTCGACTTGTGGGTGGATTACACTAAAGACTTAGCAGAGAATCAGAAATGGCCAGTTACAGGGACATGGGATGCCGAGTGCATCATGAGAGTAGAGGAAGCGTTATGGAGGAAGAAAGCCAGACAGTCACAGAAAGATGCCATTGAATTATGGCGTAAAGACTCACATAGACGAACAGAGAAAGCACTCAGAAAAGCAGAGAAAAGTAGAGAGGATTCTGAAAAAGCCAAAGAAAAGGAACTACTAGAAGAAGGAGAACGAGTCAGAATGGAACAACACGATAGACAGAGTAATGCCATTATGACAGGATTGTATCCCGTCCTGGCCGAGGGCCTGCCCAAGGCGACCCCGGAAACACCGAAAAATCTGCCCCCACCATTGGTTCCGACTAAATTACGTCACAAGACCGCAGCAGACATTTTCCTTTCGTCCTATTTAGACGATGTAGCTCCTGCTTACACTAATGTACCTACCCATGTCCCACCTGCTGACGTTAACCTACCCCGTGATCGTCTGCCCCTGGGTCCCCAACAGCAGATCCCTCCCGCACCGCTTCCTGCACCCGTACCCGCTGTTCCTCCTGGTATTCAACATCCGCATCCACTTAATCCTTTTGGGACTGACACTGCTCAGGCCCCAACCCAGTTACAGCAGGTACCGACCCTACAGCCAGGTTATGATCAAGCCTCCGCTTCAGGAGGTGCTACAGGAGGTTATCAAACACCCCCACCGTTACACCGAGTGACAATGAGAGATTTAGCAAAGGCTCGGACACCCAAGGGTGCACCGGCCGAACAGCTTAGAAGAGAACTTACGGATTGCAGATATGACGCAGTGCCCGGTACAACAGGACCCATGTTGTTAGCGTCCCTACGTTTGAGACGTGTTACAGATTATTTGATATTACTCCCAGGAATGCCAGAACATCTAGATAAATTGTATTATTTTATTAGAACAGGAGAAGGACAGGAATGTGTTGCTGAAGCCATGTCACGTCAGAAAGTAGAGAACAAAGGTTTAATAATGCGATTTATGGTTAATTGTTTAATAAGAGAACAAGATCAGGCAGGTTTTCCACAAAGTGAGATGAATAGACTGATTAGATGGAGCCAGAATATGGCGGAGGGTAAGCATGATAAGGAGAACAGTGTACATACTATGGTTAGAAAGATCCGTAAAGAAATAACAGAAATACATGCCCAGCGAGCACCTGAAGAACAACTTGAATCAGACGGTCCGCCTTCCTCGCAGGAGGATGATACAGAGGATCTAGCAGAAACTTCGCAACAGTCAGACAAACAGATGATAGCATATGTAGGAAAGGGTAGACCCTTTAATAAAATGTTACGCCCAGAAAGCAAGAGACTTTTTCACTCTGCCATGTCAAACCCGAGGACTCCTGAACATCTATTTCAGGCTACCGATAAAGTACTTCAAGAACGAATGGGGTACCATGTACTCAATTCCATGGATGAACAAGAATTAGCCAGGTCAGCAGTACAATGGGCTGACAATTCCGATAAATATAATGATAACGCTGTGGCGCAAACATTTTTGAATCTATGCCCAGACGAACAGCGACTAGCTGGTATGTACATGATACAACACCTCCTTTTGTTGTATAAGAGCCAACATTCTGATCCAGGTCCCCTACCTGATGTACTAATAGAGTTATTAATGAATAAATGGAGAGGCCTAGGTACCGATTTAATTAAAGTAATTTTAGAACATCGACACAGATATAGTGCTTTCCTGAATCCACAGTTTGTTCCACCCCCAGAAAGAAAAATGTTTTACATAGACAGACAGAATCCCTTGCGAGAAGTGCATCCAGTCAGGAATGATGATAATACCCTTACACGTGTGTATGTATACACGCCCATAACTAAAATGGAATTATTGGAAATGAAGAAAATAGTGCCTAGTCATGATAAAGACCCAGCAGGTTTTCACCGTGAAATTAAAGACATGTTACTCATGGGAGATTACACCTATCCTGATATTATGAAAATATTGAAAGTATTATTGCCGGCTGGTATTTACGAGAAACTCAAAGAAAAGGAATGGGAGGTGGGAGACCAAAAGATCGATTGGGCTGCATTAGAAACTGAAGAAACAGGTCGAACCCCAGGGTTGGGCCTTGGGGATAAAACTAAAGCATTACCAGGATTGTTAGTACAAGTTTTGCCACGATTGTTAGCAACCAAAAAGGAAGACTGGGATGCAATCTCAGCATGCAAACAGAAACCCGATGAAGACACTAGTGATTTTTATTCCCGATTTGAGAAATGTTTTACCATTAATAGTGGCCTGAAACCAAGTAGCGAGTCATACCCGCATCTTTTTGTATCCAAATTAGTCGAGAATTCCTTGCCCCAGGTTAAGAACCGTGTACTGAAAGTCGAGAGCACATGGCAAGCTAATTCACCTTCACAAATGTTACAGATGTTACAGTACCACCAGAACAGAATTAGGGAAGAACATGATCACGAACAGAGACGTATGAAAGATACGAAAATGAAAATGCTAGTTGCTCAGTCAGTTCCATCAGACGGACATAAAAAGGGTACGGCGCAATCACAATCCAATACTTCAGCAGCTCCTGTTAAAGGGACATGCAACTATTGTAAACAGCCAGGTCACTACGTGAATGAATGTACAGTTCTGAAACATAATATAGCCACAGGTAAAACTAAAGAAAGACCACGACAACCTAGACAAGAACAACAAGTACCACAGAATGTACAGCCTATGCATGCTTCACAACAGACAGTACAGACAGTAGCGGTACCACAGCCACAACCGATTGCCGCAACACAACATGCAACACAGCAGATGTACCAATATGCACAAACTGATTATCCCGATTATCAGCGATACACATGAAATAGCCTAGAGAGGGAGGTTGGCTTGCCTCTTATTGAGGTTCCTGTAGATCAAGAGGGTCCTTATGTACATAGTCAAGTATTAGGGAAAGATAGAAAGTTTCTGATTGACACAGGGGCAAGCAGGACAACAATTAGTCACAACGAGGTTCCAGGGGCACCCCTCTCAGGCTCACAGAATGTTTCCCTTGGTTTTTCAGGAAAGCCTATTGTTAATGAAGTGTCGCAACCTGTTCCCCTTGCAGTTGGTCCATTGTCACGTACTACAGATTTATTGCTCACGAAATCATGTCCAGAAAACTTGTTAGGAATTAAGACTCTGAAAGCTCTAGGAGCTGTAATTTGTTGTTCTCCGGAAGGAGTAAGATTGTTCCTGTGTGACTTTAAGGGTCACTATGTGTTAAGAGATATTGATTCCAGATTACAGAATGTTCCTGCACATTTATGGGCACAAGGCCCCACTGATGTAGGTTGTATGCACATCACTCCATATCGTGTCACACTCAAGCCAGGTGTAGTACTACCACGCATTCGACAATACAAGTTACCGCCTGATGCTGTAGTGGCTTTACTGAAAATCATTGACGAGCTCATTACACAAGGAGTGGTTGTAGAAACCGACTCCAATGTTTGTAATTCCCCTATCATTCCAATTCTTAAACGTACTGACCCAAATGCTCCCCCAGTTTATCGATTAGTTATCGATTTACGAGAACTGAATAAATGCATTGTTCCACAATATCCTGTGGTCCCAGATATTTCGTCTTTATTAACGGCTATTGATTCTGAAGCAACGTTCTTTACTGTAATAGACCTCAAGAACGCCTTCTTTAGTGTCCCCATTGATCCGGAAAGTCAATATCTTTTCGGATTCTGTTTAAATGGCCGAAGCTTCAAATTTGCACGCGCACCTCAAGGATTCACAGAAAGCCCCAGCATCTATAGCCAAGCATTGAAAAGACAACTTGACAGTATTCACATGCCACCCAACACCGCCCTACTTCAGTACGTCGATGATCTATTGATCACCGCCCGAAGCGAACCTGAATGTGAACAAGCATCACTGACGGTTTTGCATTTCCTGGCGGACAAGGGACACAAGGTGTCTCCTTCGAAGCTGCAATTCTGTGTTCAGCAAGTGGTGTACCTTGGGCACTTGCTGTCCAAGGGGGGGAGACAGCTAACGCCTGACCGTATCCAGTTAATTGTAAACATGTCACAACCCAAGACACAAAAGGAGGTACGGGCCTTTATAGGCCTCACTTCTTACTGTAGACAATGGATCCCGCAGTACGCATTTCTAGCCAAGCCACTTATACAGTTGACAACCCAGGAGGCAGCGTCTTCGACTGTCCTCCCTTGGACTCAGGAACATACACAAGCTTTTGATGACTTAAAGAAAGCCTTATGCCAAGCTCCAGTTTTAGCGACACCATGTTACAGCAAACCTTTTACTCTTTTCGTCACTGAACGTGATGGTACTGCATTGTCAGTACTCACTCAGGATCAAGCAGGTTCACACAAACCGTGTGCTTATTTTTATAGTACTTTAGATCCAGTAGCCCAGGCTCTGCCTGCGTGCTTGAAATCTGTAGCAGCAACAGCTCTAGCAATTAGACAAAGCGATTCCATAGTGTTAGGACATCAATTGACAGTACAAGTTCCACACTCCGTGGAAGTCCTTTTAAACAGAACACAGACTCAGCATTTGACTATAGCACGACTGACAGGTTATGAATTGACATTGTTTCAGCCACACATAGAAATCAGACGCTGCAATACACTGAATCCTGCTACACTTTTACCATTAGGTGAGACAGACCCTTTGGCACATGATTGTGTTGAAGTCATTACCATTACGACGAAACCCCGACAAGACTTGACAGATATCACATTACCCGATCCAGACCTGACACTTTATGTGGATGGTTCATGTATGAGAACAAGTACAGGAGAGTTAGTGGCCGCATATGCAGTCACGACAGAAACTGAAGTCATAGAAACACACCGCATTGACACCCTGTCAGCTCAAGCAGCGGAGCTCATCGCTCTGACCCAAGCCTTTATTCAAGCCAAGAACAAGAAAGTTAACATATACACAGATTCCCGTTATGCCTTCGGAGTTGTACACGACTTCGGAGTTCTCTGGCAAGAGAGAGGTTTCTTAACCTCTCACGGAGCCAAGATTCAGCATGGTCCCCTCATTCAAGCACTGTTAGAAGCAATACATTTGCCAACAGCCATAGCCATCATGAAGTGTAAGGCACATATTAAAGTCACAGATTCCATTTCCCAGGGTAACGACCTGGCAGATCGGACAGCGAAACATACAGCTCTGACCCATACTCACACAACTGACATGACAAAGACAATAGTCCCGACACCGACACATTGCATGACAGTTAAGGATCCCGCACTAGATGTAATTGACATACAGACGCATGCTACTCCAGACGAAATAAAGAAATGGACTGAACTAGGAGGGATCCAGACAGAGCAGGGATGGATGACGAAGGGAAAAGTCACATGGTTTCTCCCCGACTCTATGGTTCAAGTTATGATTAACACCGCACATAGTCCAGCACACTTAGGAGAAAAGGCTATGTTAGATAGTTTACAGAATCTTCGGTACAATAAACATTTACGAGCAGCAGCAAAACAGAAAGTGCGTACTTGCATGATCTGTTGTCAGTTCAACCCAGGTAAAGGCATTCCCGTAGAGCAAGGTGGATTTCATCCTCCCGATCACCCTTTTGAAGTCCTCCAGATGGATTATATCCAGATGGAACGTTGTCGAGGATTTAAGTATGTCCTCGTAGTTGTGTGTGCGCTTTCCCGATGGACAGAAGCATATCCAGTCCCAGATTACACTGCCCCGACCACTGCCAAACAGCTGGTACGTGAATTCTTCCCGCGATATGGTTTGCCCCGTGTCGTGTACTCAGATAACGGTCAGCCATTCTCGTCCGAGCTAATGAAGCAGGTATCACTCCTGCTAGGTTATCAGTGGAAATTCCATTGCGTCCGACATCCGGAAGCAGCAGGTCTCGTAGAGAGACACAATCAGACACTGAAAACACGCCTTGCCAAGATATGTGCCGAGAAAGGTGTAGACTGGATAGTTGCATTGCCAGTTGCACTCTTTTACATGAGAATGGTAGCTCATTCAAGAACAGGGCTATCCCCGTATGAGGTGGTCTTTGGCAGGCCACCGAATATGTGGGGGACGCCTCTGCCTCGTAAGATCACAGATGTTGACTGTAATATGCTGACAGATTACCTTGCTTCCTTGATGTCTGCACTACAATCATGTCGTTCACAGGTAGCTGCAGCCTTTCCCGACAACACCGAGGTGAAGCCACACGAGATCGTCCCTGGTGACCGTGTGTTTGTTCGGAATTTCGACAGGAGGAATCCGCTGGAGCCCCGCTGGCAGGAGCCGAAGCTTGTTTTATTAACCACAAGGACAGCAGTGAAGGTGGAGGGCCGCAAGGGCTGGCTCCACTCGAGCCACGTCAAAAAATGCCATGGACTGCCGCCAGAAATAAACTCTCAGCCCTGCCCCATTTCAGAGACTGATACCAAACTCCCCCTGGTAGAGAAAACTCCTCAGCAAGAGTACAAACGGAAATTAAGATCTAGCAAGTCAGACAGTTTAATTGTTTAAGTCCTCCCCTAGGTGAAGCGGTTAGACAGGTTCCTGACATGTACAAGTTAGATCCCAATAGAGAGAGAGATAGACAGAAACAGATCAAGAAAAAGAAATATTGTAAATCTCTCAAAAGCTATTGCATTGTCGCTTTATTGATTATGTTTTTTCTGAGTATTGCGATTATTGTCACAGGTCTATTGTTACACATGTACTTTCCTATTTTTACACGTGCACATTCTTCCTCAAATGATACTGTCGAGCATACTTTCAGTGAACTGCCCCCTCACGAGTTATCTTACAGATTTGCGCTGCGCAACAATACTTTTATCAGTATGTTACACCATTCCCATCAGACCAGCAATGCTACAAATTGTTGGATATGTGGCCGACTCCCTCCCTATCAGAAATACAAGGGAGTTCTGCCCCTCTTTCCGTATCCGTTCACACATAATGGTTCCTGTGGTGCATGGTTTAGTTTAATGAACTCTTTAGATTCAGATTCTATAGTTTACCAAGGCAATTGGGTATGGGGAAATTTGAACACAGTTATGCACAAAGTATGTTTCCCTGACAAGGAGGGTCTACCCAAAAGGACAGGGACCGATCTAGAAAACGAAGTATATGGATTAGGTAATTATACACTTAACCTCATGATTCTGAATGTCCAGACCGAAACGAAGCCAGACTTGCCTTCTATGTCAGTGTTACCAGTTAAAGGTGAATTATGTGTCAGAAAGAATGGTTCAGTACACTTAGGCCATAGTGAATGTACTACTGTGATCGAATTCAGTGATAAAGGCAAGTCTACATTCAAAGCTACCCGCCATTCCTATTTCATTTGTGATCAGACAGCCTATATCCGTTTGCCACTAGATTGGGATGGGACATGTTACATTGCATTCCTTCTACCACCTGTTTTTCTAGCTCCACCTGATTATCATAGGAACTCCCGTCTAATACCTAATAGACCCAAGAGAGAACTCCCGATTGTCGACTATACTGAAACGGCATGGGAACGATACACAGATTTCAATAAAGGTTTCTTTCCCTATTTAGGGGCTGTCTTCAATAGTAAATCAATACGTCACTTGACCAGAACCCTCGAAGCAGTAGTGAATGAAACTACTTCCGCCCTAGGCAACTTAACAGAGGAACAGTCTGCTATGAGACTTGTTGTCCTTCAAAACCGTCTTGTCCTTGACGTCATCCTGGCCGATAGGGGCGGAGCCTGTAAAGTCCTCGGATCGAGCTGCTGTGTTTTCATTCCAAATAACGCACCATCAGTATATAAAGCTATTACCCGTCTTCATAAGATAGCTAATCAGATACATCAGAATCCAGGCACCTGGACTTGGTCCGGTTGGCTCTGGAGTACCATTACCGCTTGGGGATGGAAAATACTGTCATTCCTAGGAGTCATACTACTCATAGTGTTCAGCTGCTGTCTCTGTTTACAATGTGGGCCAGCGATTTGCGGCTTGTGCGCCACATCATGTATTCCCCGTTCGAGTTCACGTTCCAAGTCCCATCCGAAAAGAGATGAGCAAATGATGTTGTATGAACAGATAGATGGATTGATGAAGATCGATATATCATGAAGGGTCCGTAGGGGACAAGGAGGGAATGAGGTAATATGAATTTTTATGGTCAAGAAATGTCCCCTAACGTGAACCCCACTGTCTCCATGTACGTGCTTCTAGTACATGTAACTTCCCTCCATGACCAGATATGAAGACGCAAATACATTTGCGTCCAACGTTAACTTGTCCTCTTTCAGATCCACCATGAATGGATTGAATATTCAGTTCCTAAGTATGCCATGCCAACGTCTTTACATGGTGCGCTTTCACGTTTTTCATAGCTCTGTTGAGTTAGGCCCTGATTTCTGTCATCAAGCCTTTCTGCTCTCTGCCTCCTGAAAGCTGCAACGTGGGATACATCCCTGACCTCTGTCCTACTCCCTGCGTGGCGAGCGGTGCCCGGCTTGGCCTGCTTGCCTGCCAAAGACAGTATTTCACCTTCAAGTTATCAGTATAGCCGAGCTCAGCTCCTCGAAAACACATTCCAGTCTAGGGATTTAGGTAAACATTCCCCCAGCTGCAGAGCAAAGGGCCTGGCCTTCCTGTCTCCGTGCAAGTAATTCACTGCTCCAGTTACCATGGTAGGCCCATGGCCCCTCGCATTACACGCAGACACGTAGACGCATATGCACACACTAGCAGTCAGTATAGAATAGCCTTTACCCGAGAGACCTTTCCTTCTAGATAATGCAGTTCCTCAAACACTAGATATCAGATATGATTGGGATTAGGTTGTTCTGACATGCCAGACTTCTGTCTCCCCTTGCAATGCTAAATGTCAAGTCCCCTTCACCCTCCAGTTCCACGTCAATCACACGTCATGTTGCCTGCGCACGCATCCTTGCCATATATTTCTGCTGACACTACAGGATTCCTCTAGGGATCCACCCACCTGTGACACTTTCATGTGACGTTTCTAGCACACACCTCCGTGTACGCCCTCGTGCACGCCTTCTGTTACGCACATGTGTTCTTATCTCGTTTCCTTTCAGCTGTTACGCCTTCTGTATCCATCACCATTGTATGCATTTACTATATATATTGTGCACTGTTAATAAAATATGCTCTATCCCTTCCTGAACCTTCGTGGTGATGGAACATGATACCCTGGTTCGAACCATTCCATTACATGGAATAAAACCCTTACAAACTCCACGGACTCTTATTTTGATTGAGCTATTTTATTGAACTTTACCGCATAGAAATTCCGCATCGGTAAATCTTTATTTACCACACTCGGGTCTCGAATGACCGATCAACCCCACTGCAAGTGCTGACCAACTTTCTTAATCTGGCACAATTCATCTCAATCAACTCCTCCCCCGCTGTTTGGCCTGGCGCAATTTGAAATGTTCAAAGTCAAGGTTCACTTGTGGGTCAAAGTATTGGTTTAGGGCCTGCACAGCCTTGTCATAGTCACCGCTACCTCCAGTGTCCGGCAGTTCCTGGAATAGCTCGTACAGTTCGTCACCATCAGTGACGGTAGCATCAGCGACCTCTTCACTGTCGCATCCATTTCCCGGGTAGCAACAAAGTCATTCTCCAGCTGCCCCAGCCATTTCTTCCAGCGTGGGGCCGCCGTCGTGGGGCCTGCTAGCTGGCTGAACTCCGGGAGGGTCTTCCCGGCTGCGCAGCTCGGCCACCCTCCGGCCGCTCCTGCCGCCGCTGTTCTTTCCGGTGAATCCGGCATGGCCGCCTCACTTCACACCTCTTAGCTCTGTCCACGCTCCAGCCACGTGGTTGCTCGCGGGGTTAGATCCCGCCTCATCACCAATGTGGTACCCCTGATACTTGAGAGGGGTAGGTGGTGGGCCCTATGCGCGCATGCAACACAGGGCAGCAATACAGGATGGAAGAGGCCTATAGGCTTCAGCGGAGCACTCCAGAGAACAGCCACACAGATACTCTGTCCGTGCCGCCAGCCACGTGCGCTGACTTCACCCTTTATTAAATATTCCCTGGTCCGAGCCCGGCCCAGGGAGGAGCATGCAAACATTGTATGGTAGCGGCCGGATGGCTCACCACAATCAGTACAATGTATACACCAGAATCGATCATATCAGTCCACTAGTCAAAATGTCGATGTTTTGACCCGATAGAGAGTGATTTATCCAGGGGCATCATCAGGGCAAAATTAATGGTAGCAACCCGAAAGGAATAAAGGAAAAAGCCAAATTAATTAGCATTTACTTCAAAAGTAGTGGGCGCTGGACTCATTCTAAATTACTGGAGAAAACCTACAAGTATGCATGTATTGTTGAATCTGAAAAAATACAGAATGTTACAAAGTCAGGGAATGAAGGAATATAATGTGCCAGGAATCAGCGTAGTGATCTCTGAGCAGACGTTAGGCTAGCAAAAATTCCCACGTAAAGGTCGAAAACAATGAATTTGCACGCAAGTACAAAATCAAGCATGTGGCGCTGCCAAAAAGTGTAAATACATATCAAAATCATTATCCTCCATCAATATGATCCAGTGAATACTATCCCTCACATAGGATCTAGTCTTAGGTACCCAAGGCTTAAGAAAAAATTTCAATGTACTGGCACAATGGTTCTAGAAGGAATCCACACCCTGACACAATGGGCCGACATGGAGGATAGTCTAGTCTCTTGTGGTTTTTAGGGAGGGTATGTCCAATGTTCGGAGGCATTGGTTTCCTCTTCTCAAGGAAACCTTGATTGCTCAGGGCTGGTTTCTTCCTCTCAGTCCAAGTCGATTACTCCCTTGACCCGAATTACCTCGTGTATGTTTTCAGAGGTTAAGGTTGGCTGGATTGTAGGTTGATAGGGAGGTGCTTAGGATGTTACTACTGGGTTTCTGTAGCCAGGTCTATCCATGCCTCTACAAACACCCACTCATCAAGCATAGGTCCATCGTTAAGCTTTCTTTTCAAGATGGTGATCTTTTTCCTCCAGTTCAGTGCTCTCCAGAAAAAATACTGTAATTTTTGCAAGACGGTTTCAATAAAAGTTTGTTAATTGCTAATTTGAATCTATTAATGACTTTTGATCTCATTGGTGTTGTCTTGTTGAAAATCGATGTCAAGACTAGTTAAAAGTTTTGAACTGCTGAGACCTAGAGTGAGGAAATGTTTACTGTATGAGACCTGCTTTTAATGTTGGAAACTCTACCAAAACCCCCTTTTGAGCAGAGGTTCCTTTAAAGTTTTTGGTAGAATTGAAAACTTCGATATGTAATTCTTCTTATTTTAGGATTTCTGAGAACGGTATTGTTTTATGGTGTGGTCCGCAATTTGTACCCACGGTGAGCTAAGTCTTCCACACATCCCAGGAAATCATTCTTTCAGCATTTTCCTCTTCTTCTGTTACTAATGGTGATTTTCTCGTAGAAGTTGTAAGAGTAGCCAGAATTGACCTTTCAAGGTCAGCTGACTACACAAAGTATGATATCCCTTTTGTGAATTTTGGGCGGGCAAAAAAGGGGGAAAATCACCCCGCTCTACTGTCACTGAATACATGAGGTGATTCCAGTCTCTTATTGTAGCCCTGGCCTGGAGCTCTTAGAAGCGGTACAAGCTTGTTCAACAAGGGGGCTGCAGCCCCGTTAGCAAATTGGGGTCTCTTTATGACTGACATTTTCTTCGCAGCAACCTGGGTGAGTAAGTCTACGTTTGTTGATCATTGCAGGCTGAATTTAGCACAGGGTTCTAAGATGCAATTTGGAACAGCCATTCTAGGTTGAAAGAGTGTATGATAATCTGTAGTATATTGGACAGAATCGTGTATTTTGACTAATTAAATGTGTGTTTTGCATGAATTCTGTTAGTAAGTTTCTCTTTTATTGTACTGCTTTGGTTTTCCTACAAAGCCTAAGTATAGGGACAAAGAATGGGATGAGGAGGTAATGTTTGGATTACTGACCAGTAATCTGCACTCTTTTGATTCCACATCCTTTGTCCAATTACTTATGTTCAGGCTTTCCCACTCTTCCATTGTGGGAGGAATGTTTTAAAAGTTTAAAAGGATGTGTTAAAGGTGCCAGGCCCATTTAATAACTAAAGGGGAAGGTGCTTAAATTATGAGTAAAGGGATTGAGGAGTGAGGTGGGGCCTCACTACTGCAAACAATAAGTAATGGAACGAGGAATGTGGAAACAGAGAAATAAAAATTACTGGTAAATAATTCCAACATTCTATGCAGTCAGTATGCTATTCTACCTACACTAAACGCATGGTTCAAACAGTGCAGTTTAAAGCTTAAACTTAGTATATGATGGAAATATGTTTAAGCATGTCTCTTTATATTATGCATGTTATCAGCAGTGCAGTGCTTGCACCTCCGCCTACAGTGAACACAATAGAAACAGTGCAATTTAAAATCTGTGTGTTCACCTAACTAAGCACTATATGGTGCATTATTTAGAGACTGGCTGTGTCACATACTAAGCAATGTAGCAACTTAGCACTATTTTCATTCTCCATTTTCGTCCTACAATACATACAATGAAAAAAGAGAAATATTTACAATCAATATGCGTTAGCCTGCATGAAGCACACAATATAAATTATGAGAGGTTAATAGCCTTTGTGATAGTCTGCTTCCACTAGGCATAACACAAACTATGGATAACTAACAGCCTGCCTACTGTCAGCATAGATGAAATAGTGCAGTATTTATAGTTTGTTAGTAGGCCCACAACAAGCTTAAAATTCAAACGGTGAAGTGTCATACATTCATATCATTAGAGTATGTTGGACCACTTCCTAGCTAGCTCACAGCGTGCCTGCTGGGCCCCTAACCGTACAGGGTGCCGGATGGTATCTGCAACCTCAGAACAAGACCACTCTGATTCCACAAGGAAATCGTGGAAACAGATCTACCCTTTCGTTGTCGCTCAACGGGACACAAAAGAAATATACAAATTAGAGTTCCAAACATTTATTGAAGCAATTGCATTCTTGTGTAAAAAACATGAGCTGCAATTATTAGCAGAAGGAACCAGAGCATTGTTACCAGCATTACAAGAATGGTGTAAAAGATGAACCATTGTGACGTTACAGTGAATATATGAATATAGGAGGATATATCATTCTTGTACTTCTTCCTAATACTACCTATACTAGCGGGAGCATAGTGGGAGTACCCTCTGCCAGATCTTTTCGGACAACCCAACTCTCCATATCGGTGTGAAATGTATCAGGAAGCCAGTCTGGTGTAGAACAGGCCGCCGTCCTTTGCAGGAGAGATTAGAGTCAGCAGGGCTGCATCTCAGTCACAGGCAAGCAGTCCAGGAGAATTCGTAAATGTGCAACTCTAAGGAACGTGGCTCAGAGGTGTTTTATACAATCAAATATTTGTTCAGATCGCACTGTGTCGGAGGTGCAACGATGATGTGATTATTTGTCTTTGAAATTCAGAGCTGTCTCCAACCGGACAAGCAAAGCAAGGGCAACGTGCTCAGTGTTCCTTAGCCTTGGACAGAGTGTACAAATGTCATAATAAAATCCTTACAAAGAAATGTACTGCAAGCAAAATACCTTCTACGTATGTTATCATGTATGTGCAAAGCATGTGAAAAGTCTGCGTCTAAAAAGTTGTCAAGTTTAAACATATTGTTCAAAATGGAGACGTTTATGCACGGGCCCTGTTGAACCTCACAACAGAAGGGTTTGCAGTGTGTAGGTGTGCCAGACAAAAGCATAGTAACATTTACAGTTTGCCCAGGTGCCTTTCTACATCAGCCACATTACAGTGTAACACTGCAGTGGAGTGATAACATTCCATATCTATGTTTGATGCAAACTCTGCGGTGCTCACTGTCTGTATGTCTACCTAAACAAAGGCCATTGTGAACGGTACATTGTTTGAAGTCCATTGTGTATCTTGGTACAATACATACAGGACACATAGTGTTTGCTGTTTATAAGAGCAGGCACAAGGCACAAATAGTACAGTGTTCATCGCCTGTCTGCTCTCATGTGGTCACATGCGATAAACAGTGCAGTGTTTACAGTGTCCTGTGGCTGCTCACCCGAAGCACACAACAGAAATAGTGTAGTATTTAGTGACCGTGTTTCTGATACAAATATTACATCTGTCCATATGCCCGATCACTCTGCTGCATATAGTGCACAGTGTTCTGTGGCTGCTCACCCTAAGCACATAACACAAATAAAGCACACACATTACAGGGTGTCCATGTGCCTTTTATCTGTAAGCACACTACAATTACTGCAGTGCCTGTACTATGTCAGCCACAAGCACACACACCATTACACTGCTTTGTTGACACAGCTCTCTAGCTGCCTACAACAGGAAGGGCACATATAAGCACTGCACTGTGAGGTACAACGCAGTGCTCTATTGAACTGCTGAATAAATAGAAATACTACACCGTTGTTTCTTGGCTGCTCGCACTTATCACACGGTACATGGAGGAGAGGTTCTTCTCTGGGCCCGGCTGTACCCAGCACTCCTAAATGTAAAGGTGTAAAGGTGAGAGGCGAGGGTATTGGCGCTGTCCAAGCTGCTTTAAAACGATTGAGGGAAATTGCTTTTTTACAGCAAGACCTGCACTTTCAGCTCTTTAAGCAATCTGCCAAAGTGAAACGAAGGGGAGAAGTAGATGCAATTTCCAGCGAGCTGGAGAGCACAGGCGAGTGCTGCTTCAGGGTCCGCTAGCCTGCAGCAAGGTGTGTTCATTGATACGTTTGGGAAAAGCAGATCCTGGACGAGGACCTATTCATGGATTCCATCATCAGGACACCTGGACCGAAGTCAGAAAAGGTAAAGAGGTGATCCGCCATCACTCGATCACTGACCACTAACTGTGTCCCTCACGACTCTGTGGGATAACCTGCCAGCTGATCTAGAGATACAGGACTGTGCAGGCTCGGGAGATCTGGGCTACAGAATTTCATCAATAGATTTCATCACAGATTTTTTTTGGTATGAATCAAAGTATCAGTTTGAGCAATGGCAGCGGAATCCGATCATTCTGATCAGGACTATCAGGTCTGTAGATGCCTAACGGAGGGCACTCTCAGAAAGAAAATGCTCTAGACCTGGAATCAATGTTCGACATCGTCTTAGCCTTACGGCTATAGAGGTCGACCTCGAAGCAGGGGAACTGGGTTTGATTCTCAGCAAAGACACTCAACATCCTGAGATTCTGGACAAATCACTTAATCTCCCTGTGCCTACCAAAAATGAATGTGTCCATCTGTAATGAAACTGGTGCCCATGTAAAGCACTCTGATACCCGATATCCTTGGGTCTAGTTCGGGCTATATGAAACTCTAAAAAGAATTCATTTTAAAAAACGTCCGACATCTACTGAGAAAGTCTGACTTCCTAACCTTCCCCTTTAAGGGAACACAAACCCACATTGGATCTAGACGTCCTTGTTCCCCCACGGTTTTCAGAAAAGAAGAAGGGAAGCAGTCTTCAGGGGGAGAGTCACACTCTTTGGCCAAAAGAAGGGGGGTGTTTTTGCCAGGAACAGGCTTGGTTGGCAAGGCATCTTAGACTCCTACAAAAGGCAGGAAATGTTATCGAATAGTAAACATCTGTCATGTTACGGGCTAAGTGAAAGAAAAATGCATGTTGAATTGTCCACACCCTCAAAGACCGAGCACCTCTACAGTAGATCCAGGACTCACTGAAAATCCCAGGGATGGGGTAATGAAGAATGTTGATCAAAAGTTGGCACGGCTGTTCCTCGGGGATGAACGGGAAGTGAGGTGCACTGGTCAAGGGAAAGGTGGTGGTTTAAACAATGTTAACCTCCCACTGGGTATCCATTGTGTTGGATATGTTTGCCTCACACACCCTTGCAGGTGTCATGCTTCATCATAGGCGATGCTCCTCGTCGGGTAGGCGGTGCAATTCCCAACGGGCTCACCTCAGAGAGGGGCTCTTTAGCGGAGATCTTTTGAATCCAACTGCCTATGGGTGAAGTGTGGGTATGGGGCCAAGGGGTTTGCAGACCTGGGTGTGAGTTAAAATGTAGCGCAGGGTACCTAAGCCACCAGGCCCAGCATACAAACATCTCTCTCCCTCTCTCTCTCTGTCTCCCCCACTCTGTTTGTCTCCCTCTCTCCCTCGGTCTCCCTCCCTCTCCCTCTGTCTGTCACCCTCCTCCTTCTGTCTGTCTCCCTCTGTCTGTCGCTATCCTCCCTTTGTCTGTCTCCCTCTCGCTGTCTCCCTCCCCCTCTCTCGCTCTCACTCTCTCTCCCTCTCTTTCCCTCTCTCTCTCTCCCTCTCTCTCCCTCGGTCTCCCTCTGTCTGTTTCCTTCCTTCCCTCTGTCTTTCTCCCTCTGTCTGTCTCCCTCCTCCCTCTGTCTGTCTCCCTCCTCCTTCTGTCTGTCTCCCTCTGTCTGTCTTCCTCCCTCGGTCTGTCTCCTTCTCTGTGTCTGTCTCCTTCTCTGTGTCTGTCTCCTTCTCTGTGTCTGTCTCCTTCTCTGTGTCTGTCTCCTTCTCTGTGTCTGTCTCCTTCTCTGTGTCTGTCTCCCTCTCGCTGTCTCCCTCTTTCTGTCCCCCTCCCTCTGTATCCCTCTTTCTTTCTCCATCTCTCTGCCTCCCTCTCTCTCTGCCTCCCTCTCTCTCTGCCTCCCTCTCTCTCTGCCTCCCTCTCTCAATGCCTCCCTCTCTCAATGCCTCCCTCTCTCAATGCCTCCCTCTTTCAATGCCTCCCTCGGTCTCCCTCTGTCTCCCTCTGTGTCCATCTCGCTCTCGGTCTCCCTCCCTCTGTCACCCTCTGTCTCCCTCCCTCCTTCTCCCTCCCTCTTCGTCTCCCTCTCCATCTCTCTGCCTCTGTCCATTCCTGTCTCTGTCTGCCCCTGTCCCTGTCTCTGCCTCTATCTGTCCCTGCCTCTATCTGTCCCTGCCTCTATTTCTGTCTCTCTCTCTCTCGTCTCTTTCGCTGTCTGTCTCTGTCTGTCTCTACCTCTATCGGTCTCTGCCTCTATCTATCTCTGCCTCTATCTATCTCTGCCTCTATCTGGCTCTGTTTCTATCGGTCAGTCTGACCCTGTCTCTGTCTCTGTCTATCTCTGTCTCTATCTGTCTCGGTCTTGCCTTTAAATAATTTTTCAACAAATGGTGCTCTTTCATGCAAAGTATACGAGTGTTCCTTTAAGCTCCAAAACACAAATGGGCTGATGGGAAGTATCCTGCATAAAGGTCACTTCAACAGAAGCAAAAAATAATGCCTTTAAGTAGCATATATTATTATATCAAGAACTATGCTTTCAATTGTGTTCAGAATTGCTGTCCTGTCACCCCACCCCGCGTGTGTTTCAGCCCGGGCTGAGACAGCTTCCGGTGAACACACACACACTTTAAAAGACCATTCACTTGTTAATGAGGCTTTGTTGGATTTCACCTCTTCTTAGCGCCCCTGCATCTCCACTCAGTCAGAGTTGAGATGCAGGGGCGCTTAGAAGCGGTGAAATACAACAAAGCCCCATTAACCAGTGAATGGTCTTTAAAAGAATCGCCCGGCCCGCATGGAGCAGAGTCCGCGCTGCTGCAACCGGCGGTGTTTGACACTCTTTAAAAAAAAAAAAAAAAAAACACAGGTACAATGTCTGCAAGGTCCGCGGGCCGCCAAGGAAGGCTTGCCAGGCTGCTGGCGGCCTGCGGGCCGTACTATGAGTACCCGTGGTCTAAACCAATTGCAATAGCTCTGGGCAGCATCCTAACCCATTATTTTTCGGCCACTGTGTGGCTAGACAGAGAACAGGTTTATACAAATCAGTGCTGACCCAGCTCCTCATGGGAACAGTTCATACAGAACTGCCAGGTGAGGCCTGCTGCAGAAGGAAACCCAAGAAACCCGACTGGTTTCAAGAAAAGGTCCGGACAAGCCAAGAATTGTTGTTTGACACGGAGAAAATTCCAATGAAGGGTATGCAAGATAGTGATTTTTTTTGTGGGTGTTTTTGACTCGCTTCAAGGCTCGGAGTCAGATTGCAAAAAGAGGAATAACGTCCAACACGTGCTTCGCCCCCTTTACATGGCCATCCGGCCTGGGGCTTCCTAGGGCGTACATTTTTCCCTACAGGACAGATGTAGTCCTGTAGAGTCCGTTCGAATTATTTGAATTCTCTGAGTTCACGGGCATAATGCCCCGGGTTCTGCAGGTATCAAAGTCGGCATCGACTGGTATTGGCCTTCCAAGCAGGTCTTGCTATTGAAGTAGAGCTTGGATCCTATGGCACAGCTTTGGGCAGGTTCTCACTACCGTAGTAAGTGCACACGGTGAACTTGAAGCAACTGGCTAAAGAGGGTGGTGATAGTGAGGAATCAGAAGAGGGTAGTGGAACTGATCTCGATGCAAGTGTTGCAGATGTTGGCAATCTTCCACACCGACCGTTACCTGGTATGTCACTGGCCTCCTCTCAAGAGTGCATTTTCTGTTTTCCATCAGGTACTGATTTTATGAATAAAGAGGTAGATCAGAGGGCATGTCCGAGGGTAGTTATTTGCCTTCTGTAACACTCTTTCTGGTGTATAAATTACCTTACTGCAGACTTCTAAACTTTTAAGTTCCCCCAGGTGCCAGACAAGATCGGGAAATTTTCCTGCAACAGCTCCCTATGCACCAGTAGGTGGCACCATCAAACTATGCTGAAGCCCACAGAAGTGACTACGCCGGCTTGCATATAGGCACCGCCCAATATTCACCGATGTCAGTTTAAAAAGTAAACTTCTGCGCCTTCAGACAGTGCAACTGACAATTTAGTAGTGAGACAGTGGGCTGAGGCTAAAATGGAAACTTTTTTCTTGTAATAAGTGCATTTAGAATATCCACCACCAAAAGGGTTAACAAAGGTAAGTAACTTGTTTGTTATTCAGATGGATACTTCTGAGGATACCTCACCTTCGGAATAGATACCTAAGCAGTACCTCCCCGAAATAGAGGGTTGGAGGGACTGGATTTACCCAAGCAGGTCCAGCAGGACTGAGTGGGCAATATGACAACAATATCTGGTGAAGATGTGTAGAATGTAGCAGTCTGGCAAATGTCCAACACCAGAACCCCTCTAGCCAACTCCATAGTGGAGGCCTTGGCTCTGGTGAAATGAGTCTGAAAGCCTTTATGAAGCCCCTTTCTGGCCAGGCAAAGGCATATTTTTATGCATAAGGAGTCCCACCCGGACAAGGTTAGTTTCTGAACCACTTTTCCCATCTTAGTACTGACAAATCCAATAAAAATTGGTCATTCACTTGTTACCCCACGTGCATTAGATGTAAAAGCTAAGAGCTCTTTTTGGGTCCGACTGGTGAAGTCGCTCCTCCTTAGGTGAAGCATAAAAAGGCAGGGAGAGTGATGGACTGTCCCACATGAAAGGGCAGCACCAGCTTTGGCAAAAAGGAAGAGCAGGTTTGCAGCACCGGTTTGTCAGAGAAGACGACTCCCAACTGCAGTGACCACACACAGAACTGCTCTGTACCCTCCTGATTAACCAACCACGGAGTCAAGACTCCCCAGTGTGGTGACCACACATGGAGCCCCTTTTGAAGAACCACAGACACTCCAGTGAGATGACCGCACACAAAGCCATACTATACCCTCCTGAACAACCACAGCCTCAAGACTCGCCAGTCCAGAGACCACACTGGTCCAGAGATAAAATAAAACGCAAAATGTCAACAATATTTTCCTAAAGAGGATCAACTTCAAGGTTACTACATAATCAAGTGCACAGGCACATACTTCACCCAACGACCAGAATAAACAGATTTGGTAGATGGGCCCAAAGCTGCAAGAATAACATCCACTATCTCTATGGGCAATTCGAACCCACTCAGTTGGCGCCACTCAATCTCCATGAAGTAGGTTGTTGTGATTCAGTTGGAGGACCCTGTCCTGTTGCTGAGATGAGAAGTTCTCCTGAAGAAACAGAAGGATCTGAGGGCAAGTGCTCAGGCGTTCAGAGTACCACACTCTTCTAGCCCAGTCCTGGTCTACCAGAATGGTCTGAGCCCAGTCCATTCTCACCTTCTTCGGAATTCAGGGTAGGATAGGTAAGGGCAGGATGATGTACAGGAGACCAAAGTTCCATTTCAGGAAGAATGCATAACCCGCAGAAATTCCAGAGCACAGTAGTAATGATACTGTGCATTCTCGTGGTGGTGAAAAGATTTAGCCAGGGCATACCCACACTGAGTGGAGACACAATGAACCACCTTGGATGATAATGCTATCTATGGTCCGCCAGGTGACATCTGCTGAGCTTGCCTTCCATGGAAAACCAAAATTGAATGGAGATGAAATCTACTGAGAGCCCAACCACTTCCAGAGCCACAGGGCCACCTCCCATAGGACTCTCAAGCTGCATCGCCCTCATGTTGAAGTACCACATGGTGGTCGGGTTGTCTGCCAGGACCTGGACTGGCTGCACTTTGGTGGAAGGAAGGCCCTCAGAGTCAGAAAATGGCATGAGGCTCCAGCAGAGTGATGTTGTGCCTCTGCTCTGGAGAAGAACCAAAGACATCTGATCTCCAACTCTGCCAGATGGCTGCCCCAAATCAGAGATGATGCATCAATAGTACTGTGAGCTCTGGGTGCGGTCGGAAAAACAGTCTGTTGTACGTCAGGTTGGTGTCTGGCAGCCACCACTTGGTGTCCCGGTCTGCCTCTTCTGAAATATGGATGTTGTCCGACAGGCAGCCCTATTGCTGAGCCAATGCCGATTAGGTTCCACTGCACAGGCCGCGCATGCCAAGGGGCCTGAGAAACCAGTTGGATGCATGAGTGCAAGAGAACAAGAAGTCTTAAAACTGTCTGTGACAGAATTCAGAAGTGTAACTGAAACATCAGGATCATAAGCCGATTGTCCCAGACTTGCTGTGGGATTGTCAAAGCTTTGTATGCCAACATGGATACTTATCAGGAAAGCATGGTCCCCTAGAGCAGGGGTATAGTGCCTAGCCACCAGATAATTTAGAGGGGGAGCTGAATACTGTTTAGACGTCGATGCCTTCGATGTTTCAGTCACGCCCTTGTTAAAAGGTAACAAGGGCAGCAAGATTTCTGTTAATAGACCAAAAGAATGGTATCTATGGTAGGCAACTAGAGATCCCAAACATCCGCTGGTCTGTGGACTATTACAGCCAAGGAGGCACTCTTCTTAGTTGGGGCAGGGGGTTGACAGTGGTGAGTTCAGTTTAGCTTCATGGGGTATGTAAGTCATTGCATTCTGTAGTTCCAAGAAAAGACTAATATCTGTGTAATGAACAGGGAGCAAAATGTCCATCTCTTCATCATCATCATCATCCTCATCACTTGGAGCATCTTGAAGTCCTTGAAAAGCATCAGGATCCGAACCAAACAAGGTCTCCCGCCTACAATAATACTGGCGTCGGTAAAGAACTGGAGATCATCCAAAATTGGGGGCTGTGTCTTGTAATCTTATAAAGAGACATAGGCCTGGTGAGGACTAAGGTTGGCTCCAGATCAAAAGTAGGCGCCAGGGTCCGATCGAGGGCAGGCTTCAGTGCAGTCAGAACCAACATAGGAGTGGTGGTTTGGACTGGAGTCAGTAAAGGACCACACAGAGACCCAATGGTATCAGACTGTGCTGAGACGAGACCTGCCAGTGGAAGTCACTCTGGGAGCCCCTGCAGCTCCATGCAGCCTGAAGGTGCACACCCTAAAAGGCTGTGCAGCATGGCCTCTATCTTCTGAGGATTTGATGACAGACTATGGAATTTGGAGGGTGCAGGGACTAGGATCAAGAATTAGTTTGGAGTCAGGCGATGGAAGCAGAGTCAGGCCGTAGAGTGCCACCTGCAACACTTCTCTCCAGAGTGGGAATGATGACAGGATGGTGATGAATCCCTCTTGGACTTCTTGCGTTGCTGGCAAGAATTGTCTCTTGGCTTTGTCTTTGACTTACCCAAGGATGGCAACTTGGTGAAGAACTTGGAAATAGCACTGGAGTGGCCCTAATATTTGGAGCAGGTCCTCTGCTTGGAGAGAGACTTGCCCCGTGTCTTGTGTTAGCAACGTAGAGATTCACTTCCTGATGTCCGTCGGGTGCATGAGGGAGCGTGTACTGCAAGATGTGGAGAGCGCCTAAACATCATGTGGATCTGTGACCGTTGCCTGCTTCCTACAGTCGGGGCGCACTTTGAAGCATCTGATAGTCAGTGGAAACATTTTGCATACCACACTTTCTGGAAAACAAGATTGGGAGTCTGTGAACACTGATGACAAGGTGTGATCAGCGCTGAGCGGGCCTGTGTCGCCATTTCTGAGGTCTGGATGAAGCTACCATGCAGTCCAAAGGCACAACTGCCCAGTGCACTGGAGCTGTTCAGAAAACGTTTCTGGATCGAGCCTGGCATCTGGGGGCATTAAAAAGGTGAGGAACCTGCAGTTAGAAGTATCAATCAGACTGTTCATGTTTGCATTCCACCTTTGTTCAGATGACACAGGCCTGTCCATCCTGACTGATTTGTGGTCACAAAAATCAGACTTGCATCTGACATCTTGGACATGTTAAATGTACACACAAAGTTCCAGGCTTTATGTATATGAGAGGATGCATTGCCACACTACTTATAAACTACGTCATGGTGCTTATTTTTGGAATAAAAGTTTCAAGATGCAATGCGTGTGACGGGCAGGAGTACAGGAATGGAGTTAATAGACCCTAACCATTGTGACGGTTTGTTTTGGGTGTTAATATTTATTTGGAGGTGTATGCATGCGGTGTAGTGTTTGTGACTATTCTTTACCAATCAGCTCATTTCTTACAGATGTGGGATGGCCTGGCACAGTGTGTTTGTCTGCAGATGTGTTAATGCTGCCTGCTACAGCAAAAGCACCTGATTGAAAAGCGCTTCCTATTAGCTCCACCACAAAGGTTGCATATTTGTGCCGCCACCTGTCGCTGCTGCCTCCTGTCTTTCTTTTGTGAACACCCATAGGTTGTGCCACCCCTTTCTGATGCCATCCTCTGCAAAGTTCATCACACCAACTCTTTGCAGGATGCATGTCTGTATATTGTCTTGGGAGCTTCTGCAACAGTAAGAGAAGCTTCTCCAATCAGCTTTTCATTTTCCAGTAACTCATTCTTCCTCTAGAATGTCCAGCTCAGTGTCAGTGAGCTTCTTTCTCTTTCTGCCTGGCTCACCTTTGTGATGTGGCTTCAGGGATGTTTGCTCATGTTCTCTTTCTCCCCGTCCTCTCCTGGAGGTAGAACCCTACAGGTGGTACAGCAGGTGATGTAATCAGAGACTGCTGATGCAACAATCGCAATGTTTGACTTGGTCAACACTTGATTTTTTTTTGTTGTGATAGCAGATCTTTCAGAATCACTACCCCATGCCTACATCTGTAAGCACACAAAGCTTTGTGGTTTCCAACTTGCTAACTAATAGTATTTATTGAAATTAGAATTGCGATGTTGTCCAGTGCTGATGGGCACAAAACTTACACCTACTAGTGGCAGCCCTTCTCTCCAGCCTCCTTCCAACCCCTGTTTTTGAAGGTGGTGTCCATTCCTGAAATCCACATCTTGGTTTCAGGTACAGCAGAGCAATTCTCAGTGCCTCTGGAACTGGCCCAAAACAAGAGTTTCACTGCATCGTTTCAGGCCCTGCCCTCTATTCTGTTGAAAGTAGTATTATTTCAGCCCACCAAGCACAGCAGGAAGTCGGAGCCTCCAAGCCACCAGTTAGAATGTGCCTCAGTCCGATGTGGCAGGCCTCATTTCACTTGACAGGATGTAGCAGGATATGCAATTTAGTGGAGAAGCCGCAGAGCTTGATCTTGGGAAGATGGGCTCTAAACCAATCTCTAACAGGTAACTGGAAGATGTGCAATTATAGGCAAATGACGTAATCTCACTCGGCCTAAAATTGTAGGTATGTGTGAAACGCAAAGCAATTGTGAAATGTAATTACTCCGTTACAATTCATTGATGCAAACGGAAAAACTGAAATACATAATTGTGTATCGTCTTCCAACATCCCTACACAGACAGACCGACATAGCATAAAAATAAACAAACAGCAAAATAAACCCCACCCGCATATTCAGAAATGGTACACCTCGTTGTAACTTAATGGGAAGTGGTAATCTTCCATCCGGCTCAATGAGAGTGGTGAGCTCTGTCCCAATTCAATCAAGTAAGCAAGCCTCCATTTTTGAGCAGCTTCCTTCCTTCCGGTTCAGTCCAAATTTAAATGCTTCCAACGCAGTCCATCAAATGTGGTAAGATATAGACTGCGAAATCTTTCGGTCCAGAGCTCAGAAGTTGGAGGTGTAAAGAACAAAGATCGATAAATAGTCTGGAAGTGAAACTTTGTCCCCAAGGACAGCACAGACATTGAAAATGAAATCTCTCTGCGGAAGGCACACTAGACGTTGCTTTCCTCTAATGGCAACAAAGTCAAACACATACTTGTTCTATGCCTGGAAGCTATATGAAATCTGATCTAATGTACGGTACATTAGTCAACCACGCACTTAAGCGGGTACACACCGCAGGACGGCAGCATCTTTCACCTGGTGCATTTCATTCAAACGTAGGTTCACCGCATTACGAGGCAATTTATCCAGTAATGCTTTGAAATGAGGACCTCAAACAGCAAATTTGCTGTAAAAACTTTTATGCAGGCTTTCAGCGAGATTTCTTCAGAGGGAATTAAATGTAGAGCTCTGCAGCCCTGCTCGGTGGGCGACCACGCGGCTGCACACGCCGCCATTTTAATTAGGAAGACGTGCCTCGGCTCCCCATTGGACGAGCAGCGCGGAGGGCGCGTGGGGCCCGGGGAGAGTCGCGAGACAATGGGGCGAACAGCAATCACTGCGCGCCCGCGCGCTAAATAAATGCGGAGGCGTGGAGGGAAAGAACGCATCGTGAAAGGTTCCTCCCTGCTACTCTATCTAAACGGCAGAAGGCGGAAATTTTACGCCGGAGAAATCGGTTAAGAAAGATCTGGTGTACCCTTTAAAACTGATATGTTTAAAAGTTCATTCACTTTCCAAAAATACAGTTGTTAAACAGGTGTAGTTAGCTCTGCATTTGATGCTGTTAGAGACGACTTAAAAAGCCTTTATTAGAAGTTTGTCCAGAACATTACTCAACAGATCACAAACTTTACAATTTAAAATGTCAGGAAAATGTGAATAACCTCATAAAAAACAGAAAAGTTGCTATTAAGATGCGCAGCTTTTAGTAGTGACTGTTCAAGGGTAAGAAGGGGCTGGTTACACAGATCCAACAGAAGTTGACACCTCTCCTCGAATACCTTTGATATAGCACAAGGTGATATTCATACACATTACCCAAAACAGCTGTCTGTGCGGTGGCTACTCTGTGACTTGTCACTTGACACCATAAGTCCCTCCCTTAGGCGCTCTTGCCTGTCTGGATTTTTCATCCTACTTTTACTACCCAAGCAGATGTTTTTATTTGCGATTTATTCTGATCTTGGTGAGTGCCACTGAGTAGGGTTGATTCCAGGTATGAAACATGCACTCCTTTTCTGCAGTATCTAGGGGATGAGGCGGCATCCAGAAACCTTCATCACTAAACTGCTTTTGTAGTGCATCTTCAATAAACATTCCCTTTGAATATTGCAGGTTTCGAAGAACCACTAGGACGGTAGATGCTCTTCTTCGCGGTCTTTCTTTCCACAGTCGGGCATCTTTTTTTTTTTTTTTTTTTTTTTTTTTTTTTTTTTTTTTTTTATTTTTTTTTATATCCTCATTTTGCGAATGAATGTATACGGATTACAATAGAGAACTTTAAGACTTCCACTTTTATTCCTTCACTCTTTTCTCATATTTTCCGGCCACATAGAGTACCCCTTTGGTGGAACTGTCATGTTATAGTCCTCCTGTATCCTTTACCATATTCAATAATTCATGGCGGCAAGGAAGGAGAGCTAGCCTTTTTTGGCTACTCGATGGAAATTATTCCCATCTGAATTATTGTCACCGCTTTAATCATCGGACAAGTTGTTTAAATCAAATTTCTCTTGTATATTAATTAGTATAGTAGTTTTCCCAAATTTCCCAAAAGTTAAATTTTTTGGAGAGTTTCCCCTTTCTATCTAATTTGTTGATGGTAATAATGGAATTAAGCCAATCTCCATGCAGCGGAGGCGTTGGCTTTATCCAGTTCAGACAAATCTCTCTTCTGGCAAGAAGTATCAAGACAAATAATAAATTTTCTTGTTTTTTGGTTAACCTCTCGTTACTTACATTTAGCTCAGTGCATATCCCAAAAATAATTAATGTTGTACTTACATTTAGGTTTGTTCCCAATGTCCGACATATCGTGTTACCTACTTCCTGCCAGAAGGGTTCTAGTCGTGGACATCTGTGAAACATATGTATGTCGTCCGCCTTCTCTAGTCCACACTTGGGGCAGGATTTTATACTTGCTCCTTTGAATTTTGACAGTTTATTTGGTGTCCAATATGCCCTATGCAGTGTGAATAAGTGGTTTCGCTTTAAACGTGCTGGTTTAATGATATTCCAAACTTTTTCACATGATTTCTTCCATAAGCTATCGAGGTCTGAGTCTATGATGCTTTTACTCCAAGTCGATTCCGATAATGAAACGTCATCATCTCTTGGCGTGATTATAGCCCAGTACCATATAGAGATTTCCTTTTTTATTGGGGAGGTCTTCATGATCTCTTTCTCTATTTCTACATTTCCCGTTTTTTTCTCCAACAGGGAGCTTGCCCAGCTTGTAAGTTGATAATATTTAAATTTTGAAAGGGTCCCTTTAGTGGTTTCTGTAAGTTGTTCCCATGATACTATTGAGTTCTCTGTCATCAGTTGTCCCCATTTGTTGATTCCTGCCGTTCTTAGAGGAGTTGCTAGGGCGTCTTTTAGGCATTCAGGTGTGCCTGGTGAGTCCCATATAGGGGCAGCATAACTATAGTAAGGAATGTTTAATGCGCTTCTTACTTGATACCAGAGTTTTGCCATATTTTTTAGTATCTTTAATTTTATTTTTTTAAAGAATTTGGGATGTCCAAATTTAAAAAGGAAATGGTCAACTTTATTTGTTAGTATTTGGAGATATTGAGGGTAAAAAACATAGCTGTTCACCAATGATCTTACATTCTTAAATTGAAAAGCTCTATAGTATTCCATAATATCTGGACTGGCTATTCCACCTTGTAGTTTCCTTCTTCTCATTTTGTTCCAGGCAATCCTTGAGCCTTTTGACGCCCATATGAAAGTCGTTATATCTCCTTGTATTTTTTTCAACTGGTTATTTTTAAACTCCAATGGTATGACATTAAAAAGGTAGGTAAATTTAGGAAGGATCGACATTTTCACCAAATTAGATCTTCCTATCATGTTTAAAGGTAGCTTATCCCATACCTTCAGAAGCTTTTTCATTTCTAACGAGATCTTACTCAAATTTATTTCGGGGATTTTTTCGAGATCTTTTACTAAAATTATACCCAAGTATTTTAGTTTATCCTTTGTGTATTGGTTATTTTGTTGTGTATTCCAGCTCATTGATTCAGTTTTTGATTCATTTATTAAATATCCAGATACCTTCCCAAACTCTGAAATTACCTTGTTTATTGCTGAGGAGGAGTTTTGATAATTCCCTGTAAAAATCATTAAATCGTCCGCATATAAGGCCACTTTTTTGATCCAATCCTGATGTTTAAAAGGGATTATTGATTCGTTGTTTCTTAATGTGGCTGCCAAAGGTTCAATATATAGATTAAAGAGCAAGGGAGACAAAGGACACCCTTGTCTTGTTCCTCTTTGAATTATAAAATTATTAGTTAGATTCCCATTAACTAGGATTTTTGCTCTCGGGGTTCTATAAGTCTCAGATATTAGTTGACTAAAGTTTTGACCCAGATTATATTTATTGATAAGTCTGTTTAGAAAAGACCAGTTAACTCGATCGAACGCTTTAGCAGCGTCAAAAGTTATTATTGTGAGGGGTATTTTTTCACTGGTAGCTAAGTCAACTGCTGCAAAAAGTTCGTGGGTTAGGTTAAATATTTGCCTCTCTTTTATAAAGCCCTTTTGGTCTGGATGTATCAAGTTTGGCATTACCCGAGCTAATCTGTCTGCTATTATTTTTGTGAAAATTTTATAATCACAGTTTAGTAGGGATATGGGTCTATAAGACTCACAGGCTGTGGGGTTTTTTCCTGGTTTTAGAATAAGACTTATAATGGCATCATGCCAGGTATCCGGGGTTTTTTCTTTATCCCTATATATTTTGTTTAGTAAACTTGTTAGAGGGGGGGTTATAGTTTCTTTTAATGCTGAGTATAGTTCATTTGGAAGAGCGTCAGGCCCAGCAGCTTTCCCTTTTTTCAAAGATTTCAGGACTGATTTTACTTCTTCCATTGTAATTTCTGCGTTTAGTTCTTCTTTTTCCAGGTCTGATAATCTCGGCAAATTTAGAGAATCCAGATATTCTTCTAATTGCTCTGGAGTAGAGGAGGAATCTTCCATATATAGATTTGAAAAAAATTTTTCAAATTCCTGCTTGATTTCTGACTCTTCCGACGATGTCCCAGGCTGATTGCTTAATTGTATTTTGTCTATTTTGTTTCTAGTCTGTTCCGTTTTAGTTTTCCAGGCCAGTAATTTTCCGCATCCCTCACCGTACTCGTGGGTGGCAAGTTTACTAGCTTCCCATTTAGTTCTAACTCTGTCTTCGAGGTAATCTGCTAGCTTCCCTCTTAAATCTTTTCTTTCCTTTTCCAATGTGTTTCTTGTTTCGGGATTCGGTTCTATGTTGATTCGTACGTCTAATTGACTTATACTCTCTTCCTTTTCTTTAATCTCTTGCTTGGTAATTTTTGCTCTGTGGGCCCCCAGGCTTATAAGTTTGCCTCTGATGGTTGCTTTGTAGGCATCCCAGGTAATTTGCTCTGAGGTACCTACTTTATTATCCTCAAAAAAGTTTGCTGAGGTTATGTTCAGATCTTCCCTTATTTTTGGGTCCAGAAAGAGAGTGCGATCTATTGTCCATCTAAATTGAGATTTCTTTATTTCAAAGTGCACTGTTATTTGAACCGCTGAGTGGTCAGACAAATGTTCGGGCAAATGCTCCAGAGTTTTGATGCTTCTATGAAAGTCTTTGCTGATCAGAAAATAGTCAATTCTGGACTTGTGTCCTAATTTTTTGTTATGTAGGGTAAATGGGTGCTCCTTTTTCCCTTTCTCTCTCCACATATCGATCAGTTCTAAGTCTCTTTTATAAATATTAAGCCATTCTCTCATTTTTGGTAAATTTGATTGCCTTCCTGGAGGGGCTCTATCTAATTTAGGATCTATCATAATGTTAAAATCGCCCCCGAGCAGAATTGGGTCGGATGTTGTTAATAGCTCTGAGTATAAGTTTTGTAGAGGGTTTGAGTCATCAATATTTGGACCGTAGTATCCCGCTATTATTAGATTATTTCCATATATCTTCACTCTTGCTACAGCCCATCTGCCTTTGCTGTCTACTGTTTTCTGTATAATTCTTGCATTAAGTGTTTTTTTAAAGAGTATTGCAACTCCCTTTATATTGCAATTTTGGTTTGTACAGACGTAAGAATCTATCCAGTTCAGTGACTTTATTATATGTACCCATTCTTGGCTTAAGAGATGGGTCTCTTGCAGAATGATGACTTCACTATCCACTAATCTTAAATATTCAAAGATTCTCCTCCGTCTACTCGGTGTTCTGAGCCCATTTACATTCCATGACAAGATTTTGAAGTCTTTCACTGAATTAGACATGGCCTTTTCTTTCTGTTAAGTTTTTATTCCTGAATTCCATTCTTTTCTCGTTCTCTTGTGTACTCCATTGATTCGTTCTTGAGGATACTTTTTTTTCAGTTTTTTCCCTAGTTTGCTCCCCACCCATGGTGTCTTTTTTTTTACTTGATTTTATATTTTTTCTGTGTTTATCTTCGCCCACCCCGAGGAAGCCTCCCGTCTTTCTTTTGGGCGTTTTGTTCGCCCTGTTCGAGATCCACACTTATCTTTTTTTAAAACGTTACCTATCCTTATATTTATGTTTCAGTGCGTAGCTTAGTCTTAATCTGTTCAATGAGTTCCTCCACCTCACTTGGTTCTCTGATGTTATGCATTTTGTTCTGCCACATGATTCGCAGTGCGGCGGGGAATCTCATTTGGACCGTTGCTCCTAGAGTTTTCAATTCGGCCATATATTGACCTAACTCCCATTGTCTATCTTGTGTGGCTTTTGACATATCCGAACGTATCCTAAAGGTCCAGTTGTCTTTCTTTAGGGAGCTGGTCCATGAAGGAAGATGGCGGCCGGCTAGGAAGCTCGGTCGGGAGCTCCACACTTACAGATGAGATTGAGAAGCACGAATATTAAACCTATCCTAAAATAATGATATCGGCAATTGGCAATAGTAATTGAGCAGCGACATACCTCAGGAGGAGGAGAAATACCAGGGAAAGGCATTTTTCGAGCCGCGGAACGGAACGGAACGGACACAGCTCCTGGCTCCTGGCGGAATTGACGGGGGTAGCGAGGTATTGACGCGGCCCGTCTCTGATCCTGCTTTCACATCAACCTTGACCCTGGGGATTCCGAGCTGGGCAGTGCAGATTAAACGCCACGACGGACGTCCCACACAGATGGGCAGCAGCCTCGGGGGCCCAGCGCAACTGCCGGAGAGCGCAGGGAAGAGTGAGCTTCCACTTCCGGGGCAAAGACGGCAGCGGTAGCAGCAGTAGCGGCACCAGCGCTAACAAACAGGATTACCCAAAACATTTGCCGAGGTGTTGGAGGCACAGAGGGGAGGACTGCCGGGGAAGTCAAGGGAGTGTCAGCAGGCAAGATAGCAGGAAATCCCACAGGAGAAGAGGCGGCCCGTGTCTGGAAAATACCTGGCGTTCTCGTCCAGAGAGTGAGAAGCTTGAGCTGTGGAGCGAGAGAAGCAAGGAAGACAAGTCAGGTTTCTGCCTCTACTGCAGCCACATGAGCCAGGTACGAGGGGATGAAAATAGCCAGGGGAGGATTGCACTGGATTTAATAGAAGGGTGTAAGGAAGGTGAACAGCAGGTTGAACATAAGATAGAGGCTGAAAAAGATAACTGCTTAGAGGGCAGTGGAGCAGGAGTGTTTGATTTATTTTCAAAGACAAAATTTGAGGCAGAAGGGAAAGATCGGGGGAAGAAAACGGAACTTGAAAAAGGAGTGATATCAAGCTACTGCCTTAGAAATAGGCAGTTTTCTAAAAGAAGTTATACACAACCTCCTAAACAAGTAACCCTGCCTATTCAGAAAAAATACAAGAAAAGCTCTACTAATAGGGAGCCAGAGCGTCAACCCAAACCAAGACCAGACAAAGCAGGAGCCCTCTCTGAACACAAACTTAAGATCACACCCTCACTGAGATCATTCTTTAAAGTGCAACAACCCTTGCAAATAGTGGGGAAAAGCCCTCGCATTCTGCTACCCCCCCAAATTGAAGAATCTCCCAAAAACCTGATTGATAAAGATTCGAAAATGAGTACGGAATTAAATAGTGATATAAATATACAAAGTGAAAATACGGAAACTCCTGAGAATGTACCTAACCGTCCCGGAACCACCGTAATTGAATCTGCCGCAAGTACATCCAATTGTCCCCCAGACTATCCTCCTCCTCAATCTTTCCTAGAGCAAACTGGAAAACTCATGGAGAGTTTCATGGAGAAAGTTCTAGGAGAGATGAAAGAAAGATTCTTGGTATCCGAGTCTAATCAGGCCAAGATCCAGGAAGTATGCGAGACCTTAGAACAAAAGCTGAATTCACTGGGAGATAGAGTGGCTGCAATAGAATCAGAGGTGGTGTCACTCAATAAAAGAGTTGAATCTAACCAGTCAGAGATAAGAAAATTAAGGGGCTCGGATAAAGCCACCAAAGAAAAACTGGAATCCCTTGAAAACCAGGCAAGAAAAAATAACCTTAGGATTTTAAATGTACCAGAAAATCTAGAAGGGCAGGACATAAAAAACTTCTCTATCTCTCTGCTTGAAGAATTCTTTCCATGGACAAAGGATTTGAACTTGAGTGACGATATTCAAAGAGTACACCGAGACCCGTTCAGAAAGAGTAGAGACAGAAAGACGCCTAGAAGGATTTTAATAAATTTCAAAACATACACTCTAAAACACAGTCGGGCATCTTGATTGCTTTCTGAACTCATATGCGGCACATGCCGTCAATCTTGGTAATGTGGGTATTTATAAATTCATCCTGAAAGGACATTGAGATAATGGCCTCTGAGAGAAAGGCTCCAACCCGGGATAGCGCAGGTTCTATTTTAGCTTCGCCCTCTCTATTGCCCGCTGAAAATGGATTTTGCAGCACATCGTTAGAAGTCAGTGTTATGATTCGGAGTGTTTATATTCTTTTCATTTTCATCTCAAGCAGTCACCCAGCCTTCACCCGCTTCCATTTTCCAATCTACCACCAGTACTTCTTCTCAGGCTTGAAGGTGCTGCTGCCACTGACGCAAATGGCGCCTCTATCTTACCAGTTTTGTGTAACCCCTCTAGAGATGCCCTGAGAGCAGTGTGACAAGTGGCACTAATTACCAATAGAAGTCTTGATTGCTTCTTGTGACGAAAACAAAATACGTTAAGGAGCAGGAGACACAAGTGTCCTGGCACGTCACTGAGCACGACAGACATGCCCCAAACAAGAATGAGGCACCTTGGCCAATTTAGACACACTTTAAGCTTGCAAGCGTGAGAGCAGCGTGCTATGTTATATTATCTTGGTTTGTATAGCGCATTAATCACCTGTACCGCTTATGGGCGGTCCATTTGGAAATATAAGGGATTAGACAATAAAAGGATGACCGTATATTAGAAACCCAACTGGAAATTCAATATCATTCAGTAATCTGATGAAAGCTCTGTTCTGTCAAGAAAAGTTATGAAAAAAAAGTTCGAACAGAAAATTCTCTGTGCTTTGATTTTCTAAAAAAAAAAAAAGCGTACATACATGGTGCTGCGGTATACCTGCACTGTGGTAAAGGCTAAGTGCAGGCAGGACAAAGGAAGGGGTAAGTTAGAGGGTTGAGGACACAGCTAGATGGAGCGGGTGGACAGAGAGGATGGGGAGGAGGGAGCCCCCCTGGATTTCTAATCTCAATTTCAATTTTTTTGTCTTGTTCTTTGGTTAAAACAAACGGAGTTTATGCATAATGTCTAATGGAAAGTTTGTAATTTCTCGACAATGAAGTCTTGCCAACAAGGCATTTGAAAAACTTCTGATCTATTTATTTACTTCTCTTGGACAGGTTTAATTATTCTAATTGTGGTCAGTTCACAGTATCAAATACGGATTTTCGGAGGGTGACCTAATTTGATGACTAGGTGTTAAGGGAGTAGGTTATGAGGAGGTAAATACTGAAGGGGCTGGCAGGTAGAAGTAACCTCTGATCACGGCAGAAAATTTGGTGGAGAGACAAAAGAAGTAATTGGTCAGTAAGAGACAGTAGGCTACACATGCCTGTACCTATTGGACGGGCCAGTTACGACTTGCTAGATTTTGAGCTCTGCCCCTTAAGTGCCTTCACTCAGCCTTTGCATCCTGAGATGCAAGTCAACAGTGTTTGAATAGACTCACCACCATCAGGATCATATCCCTCACCAGCAACGTAGAGTCAGGTTTACCCTAGGGGGTGGAGAAACCAGTGGGGCCAGGCAGATGGATAAAGGATTAACCAGCACAGCGCGGATCAGAAGCAGCCCTACTGGTACAGGGACTAAACCAGTGGTATGGATCTGCAGTATACAATCCTTGAATTAGCCTCTTGTGGTTTCAATGAGCACAACAGTGGGAAAGGTGCCCTAGTAATTAGCCTAGTAATTAGAACACTCGGGGCTCTTGTCGGTGTCCAAGGTTGCGATGGAGTGACAGGGAATCGATCCACGGCCATACACGTCTTGAGCCTTTTAAGACATGGATGGTAGTAAGTTGAAAAGGGAGCTTGAAAATGAAGAGGTGATGAGATGCCCCGGCACAGCTGAATGGGGCGCTGTATGAAAGTGGGACCCGAGAAGTACAGCGTTTTGTGTGCATATGTGTACGAGTTAACGCAGTGGGGCGAGTTACGCTGTGATAGCCGTGGCTACAGAAAGAATGTAGATGAGTACGATTGTCATCTATGCAGAGGTTTGGCAACACTGAAGGAAAAGGGAACGTGTTAAATAAAAGGCAAAGGGTTACATAAGACTTGAATGAGTGAATACACTATTTGGAACATGACACAAGAAAGGGTGGAATAGAACCTGAAGAGTGTTAAGTCAGGGCACTGAAGGAAGGGCACAGTCCACCCGGCAAGCAGAAGCTGAGGTCTCAGATTATCTGGGTACTACTCTGCATTTGAACTGCATTTGGTGGGAAGGGCTAGGGAAATGTGGTTCCTTTTGAATAAAATAACATTTTGCCTGGAACCAAGAACGAGAGAATACCTTTAGTGAGTAGAAAGAGGGAAGCAGGGCAAGCATCCCCTCAATGCCAAAGACAGGAATGCAAATCACCTCAAATTTACAGCAGAAAATGCCAAAATTGCAGTGAAAAAGAAGCAGTTATTGAACAGACATAAATGGACAAGCTCAATATGGCATCTTGTTCACATATGAATGCTTCCGTGGAATGCTGCACATTTGACAGCCAACATATGTTTCACCCCATGTTGGTACACAAGCCAGGGGTTTTTCAAGGCTGCAATAATATGCTGGAATATTTGAGACTCAATATAAACATGTGAACAACAATTATACACAAGTTCTTTTCTGAAGTGATATCACACTGCTGTAACACTCCACTCATAAGAAAATCAGGTCATGGGGTGCCTGAATAACCCAGGTGCCAAATAAAACTGAAGAATAAAGAACTGGTGATGTTTTTTAAAACAGCGAGAGCTGTAGTAGCACACTCCCACCGGCATAGATCAGAGTGAGGGTGCAAAACAGTCAAGGTGAAAATTCCCAAGGTAGCAAAAGCGCATATGGGGGGGAAGATCGTTCAGGTATCTGGCAGCGCTTAACTGGAATAAATTACCGCTTGAACTGCGTCTTGAGCCCTCTGAGACCAGGTTCCGGTCTAAACTCAAAACCTACTTATATGTTCAGTAGTTGGTGCGTCACCCCTTTTTTTGGATCCTGCTGCAGCCATCACACCATAGCGCGGGGACACGCCGGTGCGCGTAACCAGGCGCTTTATAAGCTTCCCTATTATTATTATTATTATTATTATTATTTAAGAGAATTGGGCATCATGACTGATGTGAGCAGAGCAGGGTGAGGGGGGAAAGGACACACCTCAGTAATGTGTGGGATCTAATTAGGGAAAACGGGGACACTTGCTGTATAAGGGTGGCGTACAGCTGAAGTCATTTTGTCCAAACTTATAAAATACCAGGTCAGCCAGGTGTAAAGTAGGCTGAGCGCAGGGACAGAGTCAGTCAAATGGGTAGCCGAGCGGAAAATTGTAGTATCCTAGAAGGCATGAAAGTGGAATTTAAGCCATAGTGGGAACCTGAGTTTAACTGAACAGTTAAGTGTTGTGGTCAGCAGTATCACAACATCAATGTATCTAGAACTCAAGTAATTTGGTCCAGAGATCCAAAATACCAGTTCTCTTAGCACTAGGAGAGTCAGTCAGTTAGGGGTTGGAAAAAAATAACTGCAAAAACTTGGGTAAGAAACATAAAGGCTGTTTTATATAGCATTTACTTGAGCAGAGATATTTTTGTAGTCTTTTAAGAGTAGTGCTAATATCACAGGCTTGAACGCAGCTCACAGTGAGCAACAATCACTCCTTACTGGGGCGAACAGAAGTCGAAAAGCGAATCGACCCCCAGAGTTGAAATAGCATTTGATACAAATACAAAATTGTCCAACCTACACCTGGTTCTTAAAATAAGCATGAGTTAAATATGGGATTTGTTCTGTGCAGATCTCTACCCTGGCATGACTCATACCAGCGCCTGGATACCCTCAAGGGTGAGTAGCAGCGCTGTACTAATCTGCCTTACAATACAATACATTACATGTCATGGAAGTGGGCTCTTTGAGTGAATGAGGCAACATAGTCAGCCAAAAAGAGTTCACTTGTATCAAAAATATGCTTTCTTTAATGTGTAGGGGATATATTGGTATATGCAGCAAGCTTGGAATGGCCTCTAATGGTGCACCACGACCATCACCTCACCTTGGCTCTACAATCCAGTCTGCTAGGACTTGAGAGCAAGGCGGCAAAGAATAACTTTAGGCACACATTTAATGATCCAGAGAAAAGTGTCCCCATCACCCAGACCGTTTGATAGTACTTAGATCCCTGAGACCTTGGAGCTGAGTCCTGACAATTCCCCAGGCAGGGGCGTAGGAAGGGGGTGCGGTAGATGCGGGCCACCCCAGGTCTCATCACTGAGTGGGGGTGATATTACAAAGCTTATGGGTGTATGGGATTAATCGGCTCTCATACGGTAATAAACACTATTATCCTTTTATAGATAGATCATCTGGGGCATCCAAAGTTTGGGAAGAGAACACCCTATTTCCCTAAACTCGATAAAGATTGAGAATCTACAAAACATTGGATTTTTGAAGCACACAAGCACAAATCAAGTCTAATTTATGTAGAAATCACAAGATACACAAAGCGAATTCTCTAGAAAATAAACAGTGGGGCTCTTGTAGTTCTTGTCTTTATTTTATTTGTGCTTGTGTGCTCAAAAAATCCAGTGTTTTGGGGGTGATATTATAGCAAAAATATGTTAAAATATATATATATAGGGGGGGCGTGGCTTGGCGGGCGAAGATGGCGGTCGCAGCCTTGTAGAGCTCCCGCCGGCCCGGACTTAATTCGATCATTTATCCTGACCCCCGAGCCCACTACTGGTACCCAGTGCTTGCTTTTGATCTGGTGGGGTCTCCTGCCTACTTTGGTGTGCCGATCCTGCATCTCTACCCTTCCTGTGCTCGGAGGGAGGCGGCGACGAAGTGCGGCCTGGTGGCCGGCCGGAGGCCGGGGTCCTCGAGTTTCGCGACGCCTGGCGGTGGTAGCGATCTAGCGTGTGCGGGTGGCATCCGCCGCGCCGGCCTTGGCTCGTCTCATTGACTGCACTCGCCTGAAGGATTGAGACGGTGCCGTCGGATCCTACCCATCGGTTCTTTCCCTGTGTGGCCGACGAGCGGAGGCGGCGAGGCGTGGCCCCGCGACAGTCGAGAGGCGGAGGTCCCTGAGCCCCGAGGCGGCCGGTGACGACCTGGCAGACGGCAGCGGCATCGGCTCTGCCCAACCCGGCCTGGCCCATTGCTGCGGCGGTCCACAGACCACGGACCCACAGCTTCTTCAATTGGTACTTTGGACAGCTGCCCGTGGGGACGAGCGCGGGTGAGGCCTGTCCCGCCTGGGTGACGCCGGGACCTCGATTTTCGTGACGCCCGATTACTGTGGCCGGCCCGCATTTCTCTCTGGGACCTCATCTGGGCCGTCCCGCTAGAGACTTGTGACAGTGTCCGAAGACTCGGAGGTAGTGTCCGCCCTGCCCGGCGTGTGCCATGACCAGGGACAGGGGAGGTGGTCCGCCTAAACATGGCCCTATCGACAAATTCACTGGGCCGAGTGGTGGCGCCGGGGCGGCCGGTGGCAGCGGTGGCCCTGGGCCGGACAACGCAGCTCTACTGGCGGCCATCACCCAGTCCCGAGACACACTCGATGCCAAGATTGGGGCGGTTGGGGCGGATGTCACGCTCCTGCGCCAAGACCTCCGCAATGCAGTGGAGCGGATTGCTGGGGCTGAGACCCGTATAACGGAGACCGAAGCGGACATTAGTGGCCTAAAGAAGCGACTGGCGGAGGTGGAGAGCATTCAAAAGACGCTGGCGGCCCGCGTGGAAGATGCAGAAGGGCGCGCGCGGCGCAACAACCTCCGCTTCATCGGTTTTCCTGAACGATGTGAGAAGGACAACATGGAGCGGTTCCTGACCGGGTGGTTGGAGAGCTGGCTCCCCGAAGGGGCACTGTCTACGTGCTTCGTGGTTGAGAGGGCACACAGGGCTCTGACCCAGCGACCACCGGAAGGCGAGCGCCCACGGCCTGTTATCGCTCGGCTGCTGAACTACCATGATCGAGATGTTATCCTCCGGGAGGCAAGGAACAAGGGCTCCCTCGCCTTTGAGAATCATAATATCATGATCTTCCCGGACTACACGAAGATGGTTCAGCAACAGCGGCAATCTTTCATGGACGCTAAGGCTAAGCTTAGGGGCCTCAAGATTCAATACTCGCTTCTGTATCCAGCTCGCCTGCGAGTCATATATCAGTCTCGGACCCATTTCTTCGATTCGCCGGAGGAGGTGTTTCGCTGGACAGATGAATCGGTGCGGCTCAGGCCCCATGCCCAGCCGGGGCTGGATCCAGGCAGGTCCCAGGGCTCGTCGCCGGAGCGGACAGATCGCCCGAACAGGAAGGGCCGCCATCGGAGGTCCCGCTCCAAGAAGAGATCGGCCTCTGCCAGCGCGACGCGGCCGGGTGATGCCCGGGACTCGGACCGCTCCGACGCGGGCAGCTGAACATTGCTAGATCTGCACGCACTTTGTATGCTACATCCTGAACTGCCCTGCTTTGGCCGGTGAGACTGCTTCATACTGTCCTTGATGTGCCGGTCAATTCCCTTGTGAAGACTTCAGTTGTTGCCATGGGGATGCAGTGGGGCTTGGGGGGTACCATTTGTGGGCCTCAGACCCTCACAGCTGTGAGTGTTGTTGGGGGGGGGGGGGTGTGTGTGTCATTGTAGGGTTGTTGGGATCCATTGGTATGGTGGGTCCTGGGTCCTCTGTTTGGGGCCCGGGTCCCTCCATGCCGCGACAGGTACTTCAATGTTTTCTGAGGTATTGGGGTGGTGGGTGTGGGGCGTGGGGGGGAGTTTTGGAGTTGTACTTGTTGGGGGGGTTAAGGGTTGGGAAGGGAGCGCTGTGTTTGTGGGTTGGGGGGGGGGGTCCACACATGTCTGAGGCTTTGATTTTTGTCGGTTTGCGGGTTGCACCAGGGTGGGAGGGAGGGCCAGATTTTGGACTGTGTATTGACAATGGCTGATACTGCGTTTATGTCTCCATCGAAAACCCTGCGGGTGGTGACATGGAATGTGCGGGGTATCCTGGACAAGATCAAGCGTGGGGCTGTGCTGCGATGGGGGAAGAGGGAGATGGTGGATGTACTCATGCTCCAGGAGACTCATATGCTGGGCTCCAAGGCCCTCAGCCTCCAAAGGTTCGGTTATCAACAGGTTTACCATGCTGGCTTTGCGAGGGGTTCACGGGGGGTGGCTATATTGGTACATCGTAGGGTGGCCTATGTTCACGAGAAACAGTGGATTGATCCTCAGGGTAGATTTGTCTTTATTCAAGGCCTGCTGGGTTCTGAGCCGGTGGTTTTTGGAAGTGTTTACGCCCCTCCCCCCCTGCAGTGGGCATTGTCTGAGCGGTTGTTTGCACTGTGGGAAGACATTCCCGAGGTCCTGACCATGGTGGGGGGGGACTGGAATGAAGTCATGGATGTGAGCCTGGACCGCCAGCGGCGAGTGCATGTGATGCCTGACCTCCCCCCCGCGGCTGCTCCCACCCGGTTGTGTGCGACAGTGCGTAGTCTGGGTTGGCTTGATGTGTGGCGGCATTTCCACCCCGCGGAGCGGGCCTACACGTATGTATCGGCGGTGCATGGGTCCTTCTCTAGGCTCGACTATTTGTTTGTGCCGGGTGCCTGTCTGAGCCGTGTCAGGGACGCAGCGATACTCCCCAGGGGCCTCTCGGATCATTCCCCTGTCCTGGCCACCGTGACCCTCCCCTCTACACGGCAGCCATTTCGATGGCGCATGTCCGCCTGGCAGCTACAGCGGCCGGAATACGTGACGCATATTCGCCAAGCGATCGATCATTTTTGGCGCGAGAACCTAGTGGGGGGTGTCGACGCCATTGTTGTGTGGGAAGCGCTAAAGCCTACGATACGGGGCATCGATATAGCTTGGTGTGCGGCCGCTCGGCGGGAGCGCCGGGAGGCCATTGTGACCGCCGCGGCCCGAGTGGAGGACCTGGAGCAGCGTAGCCGACTCGGGGGCGACGAGGGCGTCGTGCGCCGGCTCCTGCAGGCCCAGCAGACGTATGCCTCGGTTCTATACGAAGAGGCCCGGCAGGCGTGGCTCGCCACGCGTAGCAGGGTGTACCAGTGGGGCGACAAGTCCTGCACGATGTTACATAGGCTTTGCCAGGCGACCTTCCAACCCCTAGAACTGCCCGGCCTTGCGGCGGATGACGGGTCGGTCATGTCCGACCCGGGTTTACTGGCGGCGAGCTTTGCCCGCTACTACGCAGCACAATATGCTCCCCGGGACCCAGTGGTGGAGAGTGACATAGCCTCATACTTGGATGACCTACTCCCACGGGCAGTCCCAGATGAGACTAGAACGGCCCTGGAGGCCCCACTCACTTCCGAGGAACTGGGGGAGGCCCTTGGCCAGCTGAACACCGGGAAGGTGCCCGGCCCGAGCGGTTATCCTGCCGAATTCTATAAGAAGTTCCACGTTCAACTGGGACCCCATTTCCGCAACGCTCTGGAGGCGGCGAGGTCTCGGGGCGAGCTGCCACCGGACTGGCGCCACGCCGAGATTGTGGTCTTTTTGAAGCCGGGCAGGGCGCCGGATCGGCACGACTCTTACAGGCCGATCTCCCTCCTCAACATTGAGGCCAAGGTTCTGGCGAAAGCCCTTGCGAACCGCTTGCTACCCCACATTGCCGACCTGGTCCACCCTGATCAGGCCGGGTTCATGCCGCGCAGGGCTACCCGGCATAATATCCGGCGGGCACAGGCAGCGATCGACGCCATGGGAGCCAGGGATGAACAGGCTGCACTCCTTCTTGCGGACATGGACCGGGCCTTCGACTCGGTGAGTTGGACATATTTGTTCACCTTGCTGGCCCGCCTCAATCTAGGGCCGGTCTTCCTGTCCTATATTCGCCTCCTGTACACCAATGTCACAGCCTCGGTCCGCGTTGCCGGTGCAGTCTCTGGACGCTTCCGGATAGGCCGTGGTACCCGACAGGGTTGTCCTCTTTCCCCCTACTTGTTTGCCCTGGCCATGGAGCCCCTGGCGGCGCGGGTCCGAATAGATGCCCATCTACGTGGCTTTGTCTGGAACGACCACCTAACTGATAGGATTGCACTCTATGCAGACGACGTCCTCCTGTTCCTTACTGATTTGCGGCGCTCGGGTCCCCGAGTCTTGGAGATCATGCGTGGGTTTGGCGAGGTCTCGGGGCTTCACCTTAACTTGTCTAAATCAACCCTGTGGGTTCTGCGTGGCGGAATGGTTGCCGATCCTTGGGCCGCCGACTTGCGCGTGGCGACAGACGGTCTGAAATATCTGGGCGTCTTCCTCTCGACCTCGCGGGCCGTGGCCTGGACACGCAGTGTCCTACCGGTATGGGACCGAGTCCAGACCGATGTCAAAACATGGTCCAGGATGCCCCTTACAATCTTTGGGAGGTCGGCCATCTTTAAGATGGTGGCGCTGCCGAGGCTGCTGTACCAACTTCAAAACTTCCCACACCCTATTGGCTTGGAGTGGTTCCGCCAGGTGAACTCTGTGCTGAGCCGCTTCCTGTGGGATGGCGGAGCGGCCAGAGTGGCCCTGAGAACGTGCTTTCTGTCCACATACTGTGGGGGCTTGGCCACGTCCGACCTCCTCTCCTACTATCAGGCGTCGCACCTCCTTGTCCTCAATGACTGGTGGTATGGAGATAGGGGTGATCCGGCCTATGCCCTAGAGAGACACCTAATGGGAGATCGTACGCTTCACACCATTCTTTATTCGGCTCGTATACGCCGTGGGTTGCCATCGGTAACTAAAGTGGTCTTTGCCGTGTGGCGGCAGTCTCTGCGCCGTATGGGTTGGTGGGGCAAACTGACAGCCGAAACGCCGCTGTGGCACAATGGCATGCTCCCGGAATTGGCGGCTTTGGCCGGGTTTGAGGGCTGGGAGGCTATTGGAATTACACAACTGGGCCAGGTCGCATCGGGCACCACCCTCAAGTCCTTTGAGGACCTCCGTGTGGAGTTCCAGATGGCTCATTCCCAGTTCTTCCGCTACCTCCAGCTGAGGCATGCCCTAGCTCCGAGTATCGCTGGCCTCGACTCCCTGCCCGAGTTCAGCCCCATTGAGGCGAAAGTGTTTATGGGTGACTTGGGAGACAAGAAGGTTTCTAAGATCTATCAGTCCCTTGTTACGCACTGCTCCTCCACTCTCAGCTCCCTTCGGGAGGCGTGGGAGGTGGATGTGGGCGCCCTGGACGAGGATGATTGGAGGGAGGCACTGGAGTCCCCACGTGGCACCGCTGTTGCGGTTCGGCTCCGCCTGATACAATTCAAATACCTGCATCGTGCCTATTACACACGTGAACGCCTGTGGAAGGCTGGTTTGATTGCGTCCTCGGAGTGCCTGCGTTGTGGGGAGGTGCCTGGCTCCCTGCTGCATACAGTGTGGTCGTGTGGTCGCCTGGCTGGATTCTGGAGGGGAGTATGGAGTTGCCTGGCTGAGGTCCTGGGTTGGGATCTTCCTCGTACCCACCGATTAGGCCTGCTGCACGTTATGGAAGGGGTTGGGGGTAATGTTTATAAGCGCCACCTGTTGCTCCTGGGCCTGGTCGTGGCCAAGCGTGACCTGGCTCGTGCTTGGAAATCTGTGAGGGCTCCCCCCCTGTCTGCATGGAAGGCTGGGCTGGACTACTTCATGGGCCTTGAGAAACCAGTCTTTGAGGCGCGGGGTTGCCCGCGCAAACATTTCAAAATCTGGAAGCGGTGGGCCGACTACCGCGGCCTGTCCTTGGAACCCCCAGCGGAACAGGAGGAGGACATTTGACCGCAGTAAAAATTTCTGGCCCGAATGGCAAAGCCCTGGTTGCATCATACCTGATTCTTCTATATATACCGTCTTTATGTTGCCTCTGTACATGTGTGGTGGGGGGGGGTGTTGGGTAGGGGTGGGGGAGTAGTTGGGGTTGGGGTGGGCAGTTAGGACGTCTTTAAAGCTGAGCTTCATCATTTAATTCATGGATTGACGAGTATATCACTGTTGCATTGATACTGTTGTGGGGATCTTGGTATGTGAAGATACCACATTCTTGATAATCTTCTGCTCAATAAAATTGGTTTTGAAAAAAAAAAAGGGAGGACTGTGGAATTTTAGTTTGTGAGCTAAACATTATCTGCGCCAGCTTGTCACCTATGTACTACGTGCACGGCAGCCATTTTAGATATCATGGTCTCCCTGTCCACGATCGATCGCCAGCACGTCCCCTCTGACCCAGCAAGCATCCTCCGCGCACCCTGGCTCCCCCTCCCTCCTCCTTCTGAGCACGACCCTTCTCCATGACCCTGTCCTTGAGAGTCACGCTAGCGCCTGACCAACACCTCCTCTCCTCCCATGAATGCCCCTCTGTTGACAAACCTCCCTCCTGCGCTGGATTGTTCACGCGGCATGAATACCTCTCCATTTATGGCCCCTCACCCCGTGTCCGA